>NW_026138285.1:0-443840 GCF_025592945.1 Manacus candei
GTTGAGCTTGTAGTCAGCATTTTATAAAACAGTTCCTATTGTTATGAAAATGTTTCTCTGCCTTTTTGTTTGGTGCTTTTCTTTCTAAAGCTGACTCTTGCTGTCTTTGCATTTTTCCATTCAAAGGTCAGGTCAAAGGTACTGAATGCTTGACCATGGCTATGTGGAGTGTAAGTGAACCCAAGAATGGCCTTTCTGATTGATCATCTATTGAAAGAGTGAGAGTGTTATGCCTTTGGATTAAAACGTAACCCAGGGCACTGGAAAACTGGAGCTACTGGCTGTTTGTGAAATATGCATAGAGAACTTTCTGTTGCTCCCACTGTTTGATGTTCATCTGAAATTCCATGTGAGCCTTCCAGGTCTTCTTCCCATAACCTCTGCAAATGTTTTTCCCTTTGCTTCACATCTCATTATAAAATGATGTCTTTAATATACAGCACTGGCAAGGAGTTACTGTATCTGCACAAAGAAGGAGTTAAACGCGAAATGCTCCTTTCAGCGCTAACCCCTAATTTAAGGCAATTAAGATTAAAACCTGGCAACCTCAAGTCTTCCTCTTAACTAGGGCTTTACTGAAGAGATTGGCTTGAATTTGGTTTGAGAGGTTACTAAATTTTGTAGGCATGGCACAATATTCTTCCTAGAAATGTGTCCTTGTCAAAAATAAATCTATTCTGCATTTTATGCATGTGACAGTAGCTGCTTTTAATTTTTGCTCTTGAAGTTTAATGTAGTACATTGCAGCAATTGTACCACAAAGAGAGAATCTAATATAACCTGAGAACATGAAGCAGAATAAAGATCACTGCTAATGTTCATTCTTACCTTCTGCTGTTTTATTACTTCTGCAGTTAAGCAGTTACCAAATAGCATCTGTGACACCAGTACCTGTGCTTCTGCATGACAACATCACTTAATGAGTCCTACTTTGGTGTAGCAACTGCTGTTTTGAACAGTTTCTTTTACTGCTGAAGACAGAATGGAGACATTAGAAGCAGGGACAGCATCATTTTCAAATTATTAATTTCAAAAGCTAAAAATGTCTCCAGCCAATTCCAAGCAGCTGGGTCTGGGACTCAGTGAGCTAACGGGGCATTTCTCACAGAGTCTATGCTGACATTTTCTTGTAACAAGCAAGATGACAACCCGAACTCTACGTGAGATCTACTGAATATTAAAACAAAATGGAATGGATTCCTGGAAAGCAAGGGGTCACTGTGTCTCCTCTTGAAGTCGAACTATGAAAAAATACCAAGTCTTTAATACTTTCATTTTATTCCCTGGGTTCCAGTTTTACTAGCATGGAGATTCTGAGTTGTGGCTTGACAAGCGCAGTTGCTGGGTCCCATTATTGCCATAGTATGTGTTAGGACAGCAGGTCTCCAAACCTTGTAAAGAATTATTTTGGTAGCCCTGTTCATTACATTGCAAAGCCCTTATAACAGCACAAAATGCACGGCATCTCATTCTGGTTTATTGACATTTCAAATTGTTGCTTCCCACTAAACAAGAGGATATATACAACGGAAAACTTTGGGGGATTGGTCTGCATATGTTTGTGAACAGCTCTGAATGATAACTAGCATGATAAAGGATTTATAATGACTTTCAGATACCCCTCCTACATAAGTAGGTCATGACCGTATCTTGGAACGGTATCTAAAAGTTACCACTTGCTCCCATTCAGGTCCTGGCATCAGCTCCCACCAGCCAACTGCTCATTTTCCAAACAGGCTCTTTCATCAAAGAGCATGTGCCATCCACTGGTCCATGTGACAATTAGGAGTCAGGAGGGAGTCAATGACCCACACATCTGTGACTGGGTTCTTGGTACTTCAGGGACACAAGGAATATCATGACATTAAAAACACTTTTCACTTCAAAAAGCCTTTGGATTAAGAACTAGTTCTGGATTTGGGATTCATTAATTTTAGATCTGAACAGATCACTTTGACTTGACTCTTGATTTTATCTGTGTTGCTGCAGCTGGAAGCAAAGTAGTAATGTAGTTTTTTGTTAGAAGACCATAATCTCAGAGAGAGAAGGATATTGACAGTTGTGGTCTACGTCTGCCTAGTAATCTGAGGTTGAAAAAGCCTGTGAGTACGAGTGGTACAGCCTGGAAGAGGTACTATAAATAGAGCATATTATGGAATACAGTTACTTATCTGACATTCTTCTGGACAAACTGTGGCATAGTTATTTAGCTCAATGTTTTCAGTTGCTTATGAAAAAAGGGCAAAGAAAAGCCTTCCTTAGCTTCCTCTAGGCAGACTGACTCCCAGTATTAGCGCCTCATTTGCCCTGGCTAAACATAAATCGCCTCATTACGCTACACCTCCTCTACCCTCTGGCAGTGGATTAAGTGACTTCAGTCAGGGTATGCCACAAGTTATTTCTCTGTGTGTTACAGCGCAGTTCAAACAACATCCTTCTTATGCAGGCTCAGTATGCATGTGTGCAGTTATTAGGGCAGGTCGTGGCCCCATTATGCCAGATGACATACGTGTACATCATTAGAGACAACCCCAACTGAGACTGCACTGCAGCCCTACCTGCGCCGAGTGTAACAGTTCAAGCAGCCGAATGTGTTCCCCAGATGTGCTCCCTGGGACCAGACGCTGCAGAGCCCCCTTCGGCCGCCCGGGCTGTGCAGCCTGTGAGGGGACTAATGGCATGGTTTCAGTAAAGCATGTGCTCAAACGCTTTCCTGGGCAGGGGCCAGAACTATCTGTGTCCTGCTGGACTGACTTAAACCCACACGGCTCCAAAGACATTTGCAAAAGTTCTGTAGAGGTAAATCAAACCCCTAGACTTGGATACAAAGTGAGCTTCATTTTCCTCACACCATCCAGATGTATCCCATAGAAGAAACAGATATCTACGGGATTTTCCACTGGTGGCTTTTTGCCCAGCTCAGCCCTTCTGTGGTTATCAGAGCTGTGGTTAAAGCTGGACCCCAAAACTTTGGCAGGCTGTCATTCCCTCAGAATGTGCAGTTTCATCAAATAAGAAATGCTTTGCAAAACTGATTTGATTTGGCCAAAATAAGGTTTTGGAGGAGAAATGGGAAATATTTTTTCCTTATGTTTTCAATATTTTAAATCAAATTCTTTTGATGTTTCAATTAAAAATCAAAATATTCTTAAAAAATGTGAGCTCTAAGTTATAAACAACACTATTCAAAAATCCGAATGTTGATTCCATAATAAATATAGCCACTTTGTGGTAAGAAGGGAATCTCTTTCAGCATGACAGATCCAGTCATTCAATTTACCTATGGAAAATTAAGTAAGGTTTCATTTAAGTATAATTTCATCATTTTGTTACACGTATTCAGAGAGCATGCGTGCCTGAGAGAACACATCCCCGAGGCAGCTGAGTCACTCACTCAGCATCCAGGGCTTAGTTGGTTCCTGGTTCCCTCTCAACTCTGTTTGGAGAAAACCCTTTCAGATAGAGACCATGAGAGTCCTGATATCTTGAATATAAACCAAGGATTTAACAGTGTTCACATACTCAATTGCCAACCTGAAGGAGGGTCTCTGGTGTTTCTAAAGGGGGATGAGCACCCCAAGGGCTCCCCTCTGGGATTGAAGGTAGCTGCAGAGCACAGAAACTCTGCAATTTGCTGGCTTGACTCAGCTTGAAAAGTAACACCAAGCTAAGGGAATGGGAAGACTCAGTGTCCCATCACCCATGGCAACAAACCGCAAACAAACCAGCCAAACAAAACCCATACTGGAATGTACTCCCCCAGTGACACCTGTTTGGAACACATCTTGCTTCATCACAAAGCTCTCATCTAGCTACATCTCAAGAAAAAGAAAAAAAAAAGAAATTATTATCCTACCTGAAAACATTGTTTTGTTTTGCTTTTCTCTTTTTTCAAAGACGAGTCATGTATTTGGGGGCGAAGGAGGAGGCAATTGCAATTCAAGAGGAAGATAAAGGTCAGAGTCTCAGAATCCTTTGCCAAAAGGACCTGCTGCCCTGAACACAGCTTTAATCACAGTAGGACAATGTTCTTCTCTATTGTACTTTAGTGGGAGATCTCTGTTGGCTCAAACAAAATAGATTCTCCTCTAAGAATTAAATGAGATGACAATGTTGATATTGTCTTTGAATGACCTCCAAAAGAAAATCAGGAAGTGCATACCAAACTTGATTTGAAATGTACTTGTTGTACTGACTGAGAAAAAAAAAAACCTAGATGAAATATCCTGATTAAACAATTCTCCAACACAGAGTGAAATAGGAAAGAAAAGATACATGCAAACATCCGTTTATACAATCTTTTCAATTCTCATGAAGCATAGAAGACGATGAATAGCAGGGGATTTGAAGGGTACAGAAATATTTCTGCAAATCTAGGAGTAATGAAATGTTTTAAAACCCAATTTAATAGAGTAAGAATTGCTTTGCCTTTTCAAATTGGTGTGTATAATTTTTTTGCAGTATCTTAATCATCCTCATCTATTTTTAACTAGCATTTTGCTGTCAGACATTTTATTCTTTTCTCTCTATTGAAATCTTTTCATGCTATTACCTTTATCTTTATCCTGTTACATCTGAATTTTTTAAGACAGGAGTCTTTAAAGGTTAGGGTTGCTGCATACTTTCCTTTTTCAAAGCCTAGCTAGATCTGGCCACTGATCTAATGGTTCAATAGTGTCTTCTGTTGACTTTTCATTTCCCTCAAGGGAAAAAGAAATTCTGCCTTTAGGAACATAAGGACAGTTCATCTGAGCTGTGAACTCAAACACTATTCAGAAACTTTGTGAAATACATCTCTAAAAGCATGAAGCTTTTTCCTTTGTCTGCCTTTTTTTTTTTTTAAATTGATCTCAAGGAATTCTTTCCTAAGAAAAGACTTCGTAACTGACTACCGTTTTATCATTGTACCTTTTTTTCCGTTCTTGGGTCATTTATACCACCACATGTCAGAAGGGCACAGCCTATTTTCAAACATAAGGCTTTGCTTCCCTTGACAACTCAGGTGTGACAATACAAAGGGTTGTTTCCCTTAAAAACTCGCAGTTATAAAAATAATTAAGGTGATGATAACAATGAGGTAAACTAAATATAACATGTCTCCCAAATGAAAACTTCTGAAAATATAAATAAAAGTGCAAAAATTTGTCTTTTAATTAGCAGAAACATACAAAATGTGAGTAATTTCATCGCCAGAATACAATAGGAAATTACTGTCTTCTGTCTGCTGCTCCATATACCCCTGAAATCAAACCTGACCTCAAGGGGCTACCTGACAAGGTCCTTGCATTGTTCCAGGTTTCAAGAGTGGCATCAGAGCAAGCCTGAATGGCAGGAAGTGATGCCCCTAACCATGCATGCCCTCCAGCAGCCCATGGTTCTGCTCTTCAGGCAGAGTGGAGGCAGGGCTGCACTGGAATGCTGTGCTCTTGACAGGCAGCCACGGGTTTTACAGGCAGACTCCAGGGCTCTTGGCGAAACCTCCCTCCCAGGGTTGTCTCCCTAAAGCCATGGACACCTTGAGCCCTGTCTCCTGATGCAAGGGCAGGACCACCTCCATGCCCCCCTGAGCCAGTATGTACCTCCCTTGTATTATGGGTTAGTTTCCTATGCATATGTAGAGCACTTCATTTTGGAACCCTTCTGAGCGAATAGTTACTGTACAAGCAACTCTGAAACGTAATGGTTACACCAGAGACCTGGACATTCCCAGAGGTAGAGGAGTCACAACATTTGGGAGGGGTGTTTTATGCCTGATTGTATCTTTGCAAAGCAAATTTTTTTGTGCTTTACTCTCTGGGGATATGGTGGCAGAGATATTTTGTTATAGTTGCAAACATATCCGAGTTTTGCTTACGAATGGTCTCAACCACTCAATCCAGCTCTACAGAGGCACCTAACTAGTCAAGCTGAAAAGTCAAATGTATCCTACGATGATGTCCACCTCATCAATCCATTGTGACCCATTGGATCACAGAAATGCTGATGTGTCAGTAAAAACAGAAGCAGTAAGGTAGAAGACAAAACACTATTATTACTTTATGAATTTGTACTCTCTGTGATCATTTACAAACCAAATAAAGCACCATCACCAGGAATTTACATTCAAAGAAGAAACACTTCAGTATCTGAAAGCTTAGTCTAAGACATTATGGTGGGGAAGAATAATCGAATCTGTTTCTCCAAACTTAAAACGCTGAAGAGCAGCATAATCAAAAGGGTGCTTATGTCCATACCTGCTAGTCTGGGGCATATAGGGAGCATAGGCTGAGTCTGAGGAGAGCAGACCTGCAGCCCTTGCATGCACAAGACAGGCACAACACATTTAAGTTCTTTTAATGTAATGTTCCCCTCCTCACCCCTTTTAACATCCACCCTTGATAGGGAGATGACAACTCAGTGACTTAGTTATTACCTAAAGCAGGACTAATATAGTGCTCAACATTAGTCTATTTTAATTTTCTTGCCTATCAGCACCACTGGCAATATTTCTACTACGAGAATAGATTTTATGTTATCTCTATATTGTTTACTGACAGTATATATTCCTATTTTTTTCTATACTGTTCTGCCTAAATGGATTCTTTTTAACACAAATTGATTAAGCTGTGTTGAAACCCCAGGCTTCTACTCTCTCTCCTAAAGAATCCCATACACAGGTCATGCTGGAGTGGCATAAGTTGGAACATGTAAGAGATTCTTCAGCAAAAAAATCATGATTTAGGACCCAAACCCTTGCCTTTCTCTGGAATTTAAATATGCATTTGCTTATTTTAAATACTAGTTGGATTAGTGATGAGACGAATACTTCCAAAGTATTCATCAGGAGGGTTCAGGGTTAAAAGCTACAGCAAGCAGAAGTTGTGCATTTGGAAGAGGGAGAAGGTTTCAGCTCCCGGGAGCTGATGATTAGTCTAGTATCTCCATTTGGACTCAGGTTTGAGCTGAGTTTGCCAGAAAAAGGGGAAGACAGTTTGAGCAAATTATTTATCCTGAAACCCATCTCAGAAACCATGGGGAGTATTTTTCTGAGCTTTGTAGCAACAGTATAGTGCTCTTGGGAGGTTAGAGATTGGTTGAATAAGCTGCTCACATGGTAACTGAGAGCATTAGGCTGTTTTATCTGAAAGATCTTCTAGAGAGGTAAAGTAAAAAAATTGCTTGTCAAAGAACTGCCAAAGTTGGTGGTCCTGATTTCAGCTGTTAGACTATGTCATGACAGGGAAAACAGTTTCTGGGATGCTGCTATGGCTGCAGAGTGTCCCTGTGTGCCTGCAATACAACCTTTCCCCTGGCAGCTCTTTACTGATGCCTAGAGATGCTTTCCCAGTCCTCACAGCCTCATTTGACACTCCAGCTTTCGTCAGCAGCAGCTGAAAATAGGAAGAAGAAACATCGGGGCACCTATTCAGTTACTCTTCCAGAGAGGTGCCCTTTCAGTGCTGCCCCTGGGAAAGTCTCATATCCCCATAGGGTGGGCCAAGGGCCTCCTTTTACCCGTTCGAGTATTCTAGGCTCTCGTGAGCACCTGTTGTTCCAGCCCATGAATACCCAGAGATCCTGTCCTTGAATAGACTTACCTACTAAAGGTTGCCTAGTAAATGGCAGAGTTAACAAACACTGAGGTTAGAAAAGGCATGGCAAAGGTCAGCAGCGGCTGAAGTTAGGAAACTGCTGAGGTTCTCTTTTATTCCTGTATCTTTGTGTCAGTCACTTACATCTGTTAAAAGTTCCAAGAGTCAAGAAAGAGGAATACATGCCAGGAAACATGCTCTATGACAATGGGCTAACTTTGCTGTTCATTTTTCCTCTGTGATGGAGGGATAGTAGCCATTAGGCTTAGCCTTGAATTCACCTACACTGAATGTAAGGCATCTCATCCCTTCAACTGTTGACAGTTATATATGTTGTAGGTAAGGAATAGGTCATGGGAAGAGTTACTGATGTCAGAGAAATACCTTGGTATTTTTATAATTTGTGAACATTAACCTACTGTGTCCTTCCCCCTAGAGTCTTCTCCTTGTGCCTCTGTAGACCCAGAGTCAGGATCTCTCCAAGACTATCTGTAAAGAGTAGAAATGAGATCATTACAGGACTTGCTGCACAACAGAAGATGCTTCCCTGCCATGCAGGATAGTAGAGGAAGGATTGCAGGTGCCAGGTGCTAATGTGTTCATCATTTCTGTCCCTGGAGCTCTCCCTGTTTCAGCTGGCACAGATTAAACAGAAAGTGAGCAGCAATGACCTTCAAAACCAGACCTCCCATCCGCAAGAAGTGTCCTACACTGGCACTTGCAAATCCTGCAGTTCTCAGATATAAGTCTTTCTTCTCTCTGTAACAAGACTGAAAATACTCTGGCCTATATTTTCATATATGTTGAATTTTAAGTGTGGTTATTTCATTCATCTTCTCAGAATAATTTATCCATCACATTATGATCCCGTGGAAAGCCCGCATTGACACAAACCTCTTATATTCACACCTGTAGCTCACGAAATATCTACCTGGTGCAGAAACATTTATTAGACAGTCCCAAAGCTGTTACTGGTCAATGAAGAATTGCTGCCATCACTGTTCAGAGTAAACTGGTAAAGCTGACATGTCATTTTCAAGTTATCCAGGATGACATAGAAAACTTCACAGGATAACATTCTGAACACAGAACTAAAATCAGTGTTATCCTAAAGACTGCCCAGTCTCATCAGAGGGACAAAGGGAAGTTCCGGCAGTTATCCTCTGACAATTTATATCCATCCAAAACAATATTTGGCATTCCGTGGCAGCAAGAATCTGAGGTGCTCCTCAGCCACGTAAAACAGCTTCTCTGATCTGTGAAAGACAGGTGTGAGGACAATAAAATGTTTCATTCATTTTAGTGCAGCATTAATGAGATGTAGTGCTAGATTCAGGCACAGTGAAGTAAATGGCATGAGGTCACCAGTCGCATTACTTTCAAACCAGCTGACTTGTCATAAAAACTGCTTCTAGGAGCTGCTTGGTCTTTTAATATCTTCCTCCCTTCTCCTCACTACTGTAAACTATAATAAAAAGATTTAATATAAATTTTTGTAGCCTATTTTGCAAAATACTGTGCTGTGGAAAACCTGAGTTTTACCTGAACTCCACTGGTTTTGTGCATTGTTTCTACTAGTCTCAGGGCACAGAAAAAAAAAAAGAGCAAACAAAACCAATGGATGTCCAGAGGTCGCATGTAGCTGAGCATAGAAATAGTTTCAAGTCAGACACAGATTCAAGACTGGGACTGAAGCTGTACATTGTCTAAATTGCCAGAATAATGAGGAGTTGTATAATAATCCAAGATATTGGTAGGCAGCCCGAAAGAAAAGGAAATGACAGAGGAAGTTTTGTTGGTGCTGCAGTTTCTGAGAACCAGTCTTCTCATACACATTCATGTTGCAGGCTTGGATAGTCCCACTGAAGTCAAATACTCGTGTGCTTGAAGTTAAAACAGTGCTTTCCTGCCTTAGTGGACCAAGGCCAGTGAGCTCGGCACCTTTCCAAACAATACTGAAGCAGTTACCCTCTCTAATGTGGCTCCCTTGGCACAAAAAAAAGCTCCCACAGGTTGTCATCTCTGCTTAGAAGAGGCTTCTTTCATGGATAACAGGATCTTAAGGGAGAGGTGAGTTGTCCTAGGAATACCTCATTGCATTAAAGCTAACATGATGCAAGGAGACAGCCCTAATCTTAAGAGAGACAGTTGCCTCCACCCAGACTCTAGTGTCAAAAGAATAGAGTATGTGTGGATTAAGGCACTTTAGGTCATGAGTCATTTCTGACAGAGAAGTAAATTCATTATTTTTCATCTGCAGGAGCAAGAGGCCTTCCAGGTCCACAGAAAGAAACAAGACTGGTATCACTCAAATTTGTAGATAAGGCAAAAGGGCAAATAAGATTTTCCACAAATAGACTAAGATATGGAAAGATGGAGGAAAATTATTCCAGTAACAATGAAAAAAATTTTGAAGAAACAAGACTGAAAAGACACTCTAGCCCATACCAAGGCTCTCAGCCCATTGCTGCCCATGTTTCCTTTCCAATTCACCATTAAACTGATGGCAAAACACAGCATGAAATCTGCTGTGGCATTGGAGTCACTGGATGAAGGTACAAGTTGGTTACTTGTACTTTCTGTGTCCCTACTACCCATGACAGCCAGGTTTCCATAATAACACCAGCATAGCTACAGCACCTGTCTGTTTGACTGATGCTGTTACCAGAAAAGGCATTGCAACTGCAGTGTGAAAAGTAATAATTCTGTTCTCACCTCTGAAAGGGTTTTGCATATTAACACGTCAGAGCCTTTCTCTCTTTGGGATCAGACTGTCAAGGAGTATCATTCAGATGTCTGGTGGAAAGCCAGGGGTTTCTAAAGGAGCAGTCAGTGGTACAACCAGAACTCTGTGTAATAGGAACTCTAACCCAGCTCCTCAAACCACTGATTTTAAAGCAGCCCCTCTGACCTAACCTGATATATCAATTCTGCAGCAGCTAAAAGATGTGTTGTTCTTATTACTGTACCCAGAAATTTATTAATAACCAGACTAGGCCCTATTCGCTGAGGTTAGCCTGCCACTGGATTCACCTTCACTGAAGCCACTCTTAATTTTAATTGCTTCCACTGAATAGGACAAGAAAAGGGAAATGATGGTTCTGCTCTGTGTTTGACAGGGGTTGTGATCCATGCAAAAAAAAAAAAAAATCCCACTTCCTAGTTTGGCTTTTCTTGAGCTCTTTGTGTCTTTGGTCTGCATATGTAATACATACATATATTAGTTTGTTACTTCTCAAGCAATTAGAACTGTGACAGATGTGTGGCAGAGCAAAAAGCTAAGGAATTCTACCCAGAAGAACATATTAATTTTATAGTGACATGGCACATGCTGTGTATGCCTGTTCATAGGCTTTTCACTATTTCTCCTAGCTATCCAACTGCAAGTTTCCTTTCCTGAACCCCAGCCCTTAGAAAACCTGAGCCACATAGTTAGGAAGTCAGATGAAAAAAAAAACCCAACCCAAATGGAAATTTAGTGTCTCAGCCGTAGATGCTTATAACAACATAAGAAAATCTTTCTCAGCCAGAAGAATCTCCATTTTGTTCAGCTTCACTGCTTTTCTTGCATATGAGTTCTCTTAATGAATTCACAGTTTTGAAAAATGAGACTTTTCTTTCTCTCTGGTTGGATGGATTTACCTCCAGAGTCAGCTAAGCAAAAAGGTTCAGATAACCAAACCGAGTTTTCTTTTTCTACTCTCTAATGGCTTTGGCCTGAAGTGCTTAGAGGGAAAATAAAAATCTGTCAGGTGATAGTCTTAAATCAGAGAGATGAGAAAACCAAGAGGAAGGGAGCCATTAAAAAGCAGGCAGGAGCAACAGCAGCTTGTTCTGGTAAAGTGCAGCTGGCTATCCCCTCAGAACTCACTGAGCCTCTCCTGGGTTCTAGTGTCTGTTTTGATCATATGCTCCTGGTACAAAGTGTAAAACTGCATAGCATAATCTTTTTTTATCACTCAACAGTAAATAAAGTAGGGCAAGTTTATTCTAAACATATTCATGATTAATTTTTCTTCACTAAAGTTTCCCATTTTTTAATATATTCAGCCTGATTCCACTGTCCCTTCTTCCACCTTCTTGAAGCACAAGTGTGACATTAAGGGCCCTGAAGTTGCAAAGCCTGTGCAATGAAGATGGGAACCAAGCCTGCGTTCTCCTGGGATAAAATCTCAGTTCCACTGATGTCAGGACTTCAAGAGGCAGAATTTCCCATGCAATCAATTTAAACCCCATTTCTTCCTCTGGTGTAAACCCTAACTTATCCATATATAGAGTTGCTCCTTCCATCACTGGATAATTTTTTCGTCCAGGGCACTGTTCGTAAGAAGAGGCTTAAGGAGATGAAAGAGGAAAGGAAAGAGGAAGGAGTGTAGTTAAGAGTTTTCCTTCAGCTTTTTATTGGCAGATAAAAGTACAATCCCTGCTGAAACCAGCAATGATTTATTTATTGGCAAAAAAGGTCAATTAAACTTTATAGTCACTAGTATCCTGTTAAAAATAATAAAACTAACAGATATATTAAATAATAGGTTAACATTAGTGGCAAACAGTGTTACCATCTGCCCTGTCAATCAAAGTGTATGCTGAAATTCTTCACTGAACTGGAACCGCAGAAAGAAAAAGGGATATGGAAGCATTAGGGCAGCCTGGGTTATAAATTAGAGTTAGTAGATATATTGTTGTGAAAGCTATATCATTCCTTAAAATGAATTCAACCTTCTTGACCTACCCTTTTTCTTCAAAATTTCATCTCTTTATTTGGCCACTTCTTGGACTGCTAGTACAGAATTCAGGTGCCTGAAGATCTTGCAGCATATTTAAAAAGATGAGAAACGACAAATACTTTGACGAATTATCTCTCAAGCCTGGCCATTGCTGTAGCACTTCATGCATTCTGATCAGACCTCCCAGCTGTAATGAATTCGCCCTTGGAGGAGGCTGTGAGGGCAATATAAGTGGTTTTGCAAGGGGGTGAAATCCAGTGATTGCTGTTACAGTAGGCAGTACCAAAACCTTATCTGCTTCTAGACTGAGCTGGAGGCAGGGAGGAAGAATTAGCTCCTGGGAGGACTCATAAGATCAAGGTTAACCAGACCTTTTCATGAGTGGAAATATTTTGCCTGGTTCCCCCAAAAATGGAAATATTTATGTGCAAGCAAAATTCTGTGTGGAATGGAGGTCTGATAAAATGTTACTTCAGGTCAACCAAAACTTTCCGCTGTTATGAAATCAAAGCATTTTGGTCCAAGTTTGCCCTTTGAAAGCTTGTCGATGTGTTTCTGTGTGAGAATAATAACAGTGAATTGCATGTGGGAAAAAATCATTTCCAAATTAAAACTGAAAAGATTCCGTTCCAGAAATGTTCACATGGGCCACTTCAACCTTAAGGGAATGCTTTGTTTTGGGACAAGAAGTTCTGGAAACAAAATACTGCCAGAACTGACAATTTTTTTCAAAACAGTGAATAAGAGAAAAAAAAGGCACTTTCCCATTATAAGAAACTTTGATTACAAAACAGATAGTTTGACTGCACTTTGCTGAGCTCCAGCATTGTGATCTGAACCCAGCAGTCAGGAAGGAACCGTCAGGTGGCATTAGCTGCTGCTAAGGTGACACTGGGTGAGGATCCTTGTCCTTGCTGTTAGTTAAACAGCATTTACTGTTGAACTCAGAAATCTCACGTGGGAACAATATTATATTTGCATCTTGGTGGATATTGCTCAGAACTGTAATGCAAGCTCAAGCCTGCATCATTTTAAGCCTGTAGGGATCCTGTCAGGTGGGTACAGACGCCAAAAGTGACATGCGGATTCTATTTTGATTGTCTGTTTTCAGGAACAGAGAAGCAGATCTCTGTTTTGCAGGAGGCAGCTTTTTTTCCTTGTGGAGACCAAGTTGAGGGCCAAACTCTGCCTATGAAAAAAGCAGGTTGTGGTGTGAAAAAGAAGGGCTGTTTCTCTATATTTCCTTATATTATATGCTACTCACTATAGTGATTTTTTTTTTTTTTAATTTACTGGCCAGAGATATCTAGGGAAAAGAGATCGAGCATTATACGTGGCAGTGCAACACACAGATAGACCATCAGATCAAGATAAATTTCCTAATTTAAGAATTATTCTAATGGGGTGGGAAAGGGCAGCTCAGTTTTGTCACCTCCGCCGACACCACTCGGCATGCACGACTGCTCTCATTGTGGAGGAGAGCTGTGCCTATCAGCGCGGACATTACTGCAGGCAGAGCAGCTGCAGGAGCTTGGTGACCCCCCCCCCCCCCCCCCCACGCTAACACCACCAGGCCATGTTAATTGCAACCCACAGCTTAAAGTCTTCATTAAGTTCTCCCTGAGCCCCATCTCCTCCTCTAAGATCAGCCGCTTGTCGCCCTGACCGGTGGAGCAGCGAGGAGCGTCTGCGGTTCAAACGCGATGCATATGCAACAGCGGTCTCAAGATTAAAGGTCAACAGACTCCTCCGACACCCAGGACCGTCTCTCCCTTGCAGGGTGTCTGGTGTCTTTTGTTCGAAACTCTATACTTCCTGCCAGGCTTTTTGCCCACTTGCTCAGCCCAACTGCTGCAAGGCTGGCGCGGCATCTTCACAAGCTGGCCGGAGCTGTCCTCGCACAGTGCCTGCCCGCAGGCGTGCAGGGGCTGCCGCCGGCAAATAATCAGGTCCTTCCCTAGGCTTCTTGTCGCAAAGCCCAGGGAGAGGATGACTGCAACAGCTGCAATGCTGGCTCGTTCTTGACAAATGGTCCTGTCACTCTTCTTATTGATTAGCAATGTTATGACATTTCCCTTCAAAAACACAGATGTGGCACGGGCAGACACAGGAGCATTGCTCTGGGAGGAGCATACTGTTTGCTGTTGTTCCCATTCTCCTCTCTGTGTCTGTTCATATCCATGGCAATGGTTTCATGCACTGATTCTTTTATCAAGAAGCAGGTGAACCCTTTGCCTGTGTTAAAGGCAAATATGGCTTGTCACATCAGGGAACTCGAGGGTGCAGATGACAAGTCTGGTTCTCCCCCACCCAGGATCAGTGTGGAGGGAGACAACTGGGCACTCAGTCAGGTTGGGGACTCAGTCAAGCTGGTATTTTCAAGAGAGAGTGAAGGCGTGGTGAATCCATATGTGATTTCAGATTCCTCTTGTGAGGTCCTTGGGTCAAAATTTTTTCTCTCAGGATGTATTATAAAAATGCCTATGAACTTTAAATGGTACGTTTGCATCCAGCAGGTCGTGCCAGGAGCAGTGTCCTTTGCAGACCACTATGCTTCACCTCCATACACAGCACCTTGTCCAGTCAGTCTCGTGCAGGTACACACCTCCATGGATAGCCATATGTGAGCCCATGCTCAGTGGGGCTTAGAGGCTTACTCACGGGTTTGTCGATGGCATGCAAAGCCTGGAAACATCTCAGCATGCCCCTCAAAGGCCATGCCAGAGGCTGTCCATAGACTATCCATTCCTTGAGGGTGGGAGTTATCTAAGTGAATGGGTTTCACAGCCCTCCAGGGAAGCCATTCTTTTGTCCCCTGGATCCCCCAAAAGGGATGTTTGCACATCAGCAGAGCCCCAACTGCACTCCATCTCCATGGAAATCCTTCTCCTGCAATAGAGAACAGTGACCTAATATCGCCAGGTTGCAGTGGCTATAAGGAAGGAGGACACCAGGAACTTTGACATGAGGAGGAGGACCTCTGGCAGGGACAGTCTAAGCTAATGCATTAAAAAGGCATGGTTTAAAACACATCTGCCTCATCAAGGGTCTTCTGGAAGCTGGAAATCACAGACAGGAGACCTGAAAACATCAGGACACCAAGTTCGAGATGAGTCATTTCACGTACAGGTACACTGTGCATTTCTGGGAAAAGCCTGCACTAGTAAACTGAGGGTATCTCCATGTATCTCTAATCCATGCTCAAATTTTTTACTGTAAAGGCATATCCTGACCATGCTACTCTGACCACATCAGAGAGAAATCCCAGCTGGCATAGTAAAAAGCAACATTTTCTACAGTTAGGACATAGGAGCTGACCTCCTTGTATCAAGTATTTATAGACCAAAAGACAAGTTTAAGAGGTTCTCTCTATTTTCATTGGCACCAAAGAGAGGAAGTTTTTCTCTGAGCATACAAAATGTGCCCAGTTTAATCTTAAAATGGCTTAACGCCTTTCTTAATACCCCAAAACATTTAATTCAGCTTTCACTGGATACTTCACAGGCAAGCTAGTTAGAGGAAAAGTGCTTACCTTCCAGTCCTAAAGGCTGTTCCTTGGAGGATGAATTAGGGGACCATGCATGGTCTGCATTGAGAGTCTTGGAAATTCCTGATAAACTGACTCTACACACAGCAGTTAACAAGCTTGTTGTTACATTTAAGGGATCTCTGTATCTCTGGAGTCAAAACAACCAAATTATGTCTAATATTTCTTTCGTTGACCAAAATCTTTCGCTGACCAAAATCTTTCGCAGTGCTAACACAGCTAAAATGGGCTGACCCACAAGCACGATTTACATGAACCTGAAGCAAAGCACCTTAGCATGATTGTATAGGCATTACTGTAAAGACCACACTGGTAATGAGAAGCATATTTGTAAATGTCTCTTGTACAGCTTTCAGCATATTTTACAGACAAAAAAAGAGATGTAGTCTAGAGGGAAAAAAGAAAAATACAACAAAACATGGGTTTGACCCTCCAGGCAACATGATGTAGATTAATATGAGTTAAATGGAATGTGACCAATTTGTAAGGCATTTGGTTTGTATCTTGAGAAATTGAAGACAAGATCGTTTTTCCCTGCAATCAGAGTAAGCCTTAGGCTATGAGCTCTTGTAGTCTCTACAATTGCCACAGGCCTCCTCTTTTAATATACTAGTGTATCCTAGAATATTTCTTACAACTTTCATAGCCCAATGACGTGATAGATTTGCCAGTATGATACTGCTACTGCCTTTCCTTGGGAAAAGCCTCCATTAGTTGAAATGTGTGCTTATAGCTTCTGTGAGTTTCATCAATTTTTGTGTAATGTTTTGCCCTCAGCTGTCCATTTATGCAAGAAAACAGTTGCAGTAATCTACATCCTATGTATGCAGGGTTTATACAGCAAGAAAAGCATTTTTCCACCAAAAGTTCATTATTGTTCCTGAAGAAGGTTGTTTCAGGCTGGTAAACTGTGGATTCACTGTAGACCCACATTTTTTGTTTATATAAGAATTTTTTAATATATAACAAAAAAAAAACCTCAGAACTGTGCAGTTCTCAGGGTTTTATTGATGGTAAAAATTCTTTAAAGTTTGAGATTTAGAGTTGGAAAATTTAAAATGCTTTACCTAACAGGTTCTAAGACAGTGTTTTCAGTGGAGTATCTGTTTGAGAAAGAGACTAACTGAGGTCACCAGGAACTCACTAGAAGTTTTCAAATAGAGCCCAGGATCTCCATACCCAGAAATCAAGATGGACTTCATCTAAAATTCATCTGCTTTATCACATCACACCACCTTTTCATGCCAGTAAACAGCCAGGAAACCATCCCACATGTTTCAAGTTCAGCTTAATTTTCTACCCCACTCTTTGCAGCTATAATTCAGGAAAAGATTTGCCTTTGTTTTTGAAATAACCCAAAGAAAGTGCTCCAAAGGCACAAATCCAGCAACTAACTTCAATATGTCCTTTAGCCTTCTATGCTTAAGAGAAAAAATATCTATGTGTTTGGCAGTCTTCCACATGAATGTGTGGGCAATATCATTCAGGAATATTTGGTAGCTATAGATACAAGATGTCCTGTATCATTAAACTCATTTGTTTGAATAATGGACAGGTACGGAGAAATAGAGGTTGCTTTTCACTTATTGATTTATTTAAGAATTAAGACACAAGGACTGAAAGATGGGCCATGGGGTGTTCATGGCTTCAAGTAGAGAGGTTTGGGGCAAAGCACATTCAGGACTAATTTGTGCCTCAAGAATCCACCATCCAAGCCGCTGGTGGAGGCAGAAAGTTTTGCAAAACCGCTAACTCACAGCAGAGAAGAATCAGCAGTCATGAATCACCTCTTGCCTGCTAGTGAACAAGAACAATGCCCAGGATATTCTGCCTCAGTCCTGGACCCAGGTCCTGACTGGTTGCTGTGTCCTTTGCTGAGTTTTGCATCACAAAATACAGAAATCTATCCTTAGTTTTGCAGGCAGCAGAGGGATGTGTTTCCTGTGATACATTGAGCCATAGCTGTTGAATAGAGAGATGTGTGATTCTGCTCTCAGCTCATGACACCTTGTTAAATTCTGGATGCACAATAGGAAAGGAGGGTTAAGTATTTTGACTGTTCACTGCTCTTGCCACCTTGTATACTGTGCTAGTGGTCATGGAGTGTGAGCCCTCACAAACATGGCAAGCCACACTTAGTATATCCCCTTCTTTTCAGTGATTGTTATGGGTGGTCAAGCAGAAGAACCAGCATTTAAATAGACAAATCTCTAGATAGTTCTTTGTTGTTCTTTATTTCTTGAATGGCTCAAACTGTGGTATGTCACTCAAGAAGATCCATACAATGGTATGCCGTGCCACAAGCTGCTCTTCCAACTACTTCCTCCTTGTACTTGGTCTACATGAAAGCATCCCAGTTGGAGGAGTGTATCTGCATTGAATTCACAGTGTCACAACACTTTGTGTCATGTCTGGATCTGGCCATTCCCATCAACATGGCCATTCAACCCTCTGTTTCAAGACTTACTGCTCTTTTTCCCCCCCCATCACATTTCAGGACACAGCCTTCAGTTCTTCAGTTCTTCAGGGCACAGCCCTGCCCTGTGCCCACCAGTCTGGGGAGGATGGCAGACTGCTCATCAAGGGCATGGTTTAGGCAGGAGTTTTCTCTTCTGTCCTGTTCTCCACCCAGACATAATTGCAAAACTGATGGGCTATCTCCCCTCTAAGTTCAACAACAAAGCCTCGCAGCTTGTAAGAATAATTCAGCCACAATTACCACTGGTGTGAAGCCAGGGCCTCCCACAGATGAGTTTGCCTGGTCCAGTGCAGAAGCTGCAATCTCTTTAATGATGGGAGGTTCAACTAAATTAAAGTTGACCCTCAGGCTTCTGGCAGCTAAATTCCAGCAATAACCTTCCCTCCCACCCGTTCCTTTGGAAAAAATCCTACCAACAACAAACTACAAGTGAGAGGGGGAGGAAACCTCTCTGTTGTTAACCTTTACAGGACAGTGGATATGTCCAAATTGGACAAAAAACATGATGTCTCCTGCTGAAGTGCCATAAATAGTGCTATCTCCCAGTGTGATCTTTGAGAGAATCTGTTTTGGGGAAAGAACAGAAGAAGAGTCCTAAAAAGAGCGCGTGAAAAATGATGAAAGTTGCTTTGAAGTGAGTCCGAGAGCTGCAGTGCTTTCAGCAGCTTCCCCCTGGAAGCCCTTGAAATTCTATCTGCAATAAAAGGTACCAAAAGAAAACAGCTGGCAGGAGCTGTTAAAGTGGAAACAATACACAGTTCAGAAGAGATAAACAGGATGGGCACAGAGCAGAATGAAAAAGAAGGTATGGATCTGTTATGTGATGGGAACAGCCCTTCTGTCCTGGGCTGAGACTGCATGACCAGGGAAATACTGCTGGCTTTAGGAAAGTGGATTGGGAAAAAACACAAAACCAGACTTAGCACTCAGTTTTCATGGGATTATGCACTTTGCTTTGCCCTGGGGAACAGGGCCATCAGATCTGGTCCTCTTATTCTTTACTGAACAAGCCTCAGCTTGAATAAAACAGATGAGGGTGTAGGGGTGTCTTGCTGAATAACACCACCAAAGTAGTCTTGTGTACTTATACTTCTTTGGTACCCAAAGCAACAGCAGCTGGAACAGGAGCCCCTTTCCAGTTTCAGGACAGTGAGGCACTCCTCTTGCTAGCTGGAGTGTAATATTTTGCCACCAGCAGTAAAGATGGGTCCAGTCCTTGTGCAGCTCTGAAGAAATGCCAAGGCTGCAGCCAAATTCAAAGCCTGAAATAAAATATAAACCCTGCTTTTGCCCTCACTGATACCGTAGCCATTGCAGACAGAAACTGGTGAAGCACTAACATTGGGGTCAGAACATAATCTGTCTTTTAGTGCAATACAAAGAGAAATACTGCTAAAAGAGTGGACCTTAACCTGTTCGGATTTAGAGTTGTAAATCATAGATATTGCTGTGGTTCCCAAACCAGCTCGGTAGATATCTAATGAAGGGACTGAGAGCAGAATACAGATATGGGACAATCATGAGGAATCCATGGGCAAGTACATGTGTGAAAAAGTCTCCCATGCTCTGATCCATTCTTGATTCTGTCCATGCCATTACTCACAGAAGGTCTGCTTAGAGACTTCTGCTCACAGGGGAAGAAATATTAATCAAAATTTTTGTCCCATCTTTACAGATGCACTTCAGATCTAAAGCACTTCTATGGGAAAACAGTAATTCTGAGGTGTGGTGGGAGTGAAGAAGAGAGGAGCTGAGTCATACTTTCCATCTGTTTTGATTTCTGTTTTATACAATTCTCATTCTGCAGTTCCAATGTAATTATTTGTGTAACCATTAGACTGTCCCAGTGTTATAATAGAAGCAAAACTGTATTCCACACAGCTCCACTGATTTTCCAGGCCTGTGTTTTTTCAAGGCATATTAAAATACAAAGAAACGGTGTGCTGTTAATTTTAGAAGGGTGTGAAAGGGTTTCTATCCAGTCATTGGGCAGATGACCTAAGATTTTGTATGAATAACATGTGGCATCGTGTACTTACAGTTTCCTCAGGAAGTCCGCTTGGGCAAGACCATGTTGAAGACAGGAAAGAACATCCAGGATTTACATTTTCTAGATATTTGTTAAATCTCCTTCATTTGGGAAGGATCTGGAACCTTGCTGAAGACTAAAGGATAATCCATAGGCAGAGAGAGAATTGAATCTGTGATAGTAAGCACCACTTTACACTGTGGACAACTTCTCCACTTTCAGAAAGGCCCCAGATACTCAAAATGCTTTGGAGGCTTAAACATTAATGAGGACGTCGGTCTGAAATGCCTACTCAGAAAAGAACTCAGACACTCACACAGATCCTTCACTCCAAGGGCTTTGATATTCTGAGGCTGCAAAATTCTTTCCCACTTGCACTAGTTATATTTTGATTTGCAACTGATTTAGCCCCCCATAAAATCAGTAGGCACCCCTGTTTTCTTTAATAGAAGTTGAATTGGGTATTAAAGAAGAGAAATTCAGTCTATCTAACCCATATGCACAGATACTGTTGAACTTGCTTATTAGGAACAGAGCTTGGAATGGATAAAAATGAAGTGCTAAATATGTTCAGGAATCAGGAGACTGAAGATGCCACCAGCAATGGAAAGGTGATTTCAGTATATATTGGAGTACTAGACTGTATGCTATCCAATTCTCTTTTCTCTTACAGCTAAATCCTGTGGAACGTAATAAAATCTAACTTAATTTAATAAAATCTAAATCTAATCAAGAGGTCTTTGAACAACTGAATGAAATTTAATTGTGAATTAAAATCTTACTGTACAGTTCTATATCCCAGTAAAGTTACAGAGACTACTCTCTATTATTCTGTAGCTTTTATAAGCAGATGACTTAAGATAAGATAGACTGCATTAGAGAATTGAGCTTCATTCTTTTTAAATTCTTCACAATTCTTGCAAGTTTTTCACTGAACTATTGACAATAATGTACTTCTAACTGAATGCAGGAGGCTATCAAATGATCTGTGCACTGAAAGTAAAGACTTTCTTTTCACCATGAACTTACAGCCTAGATACAGTAACTACATATACTTCCTTATTGTTTGCATAAATATTTCATATTATAAATTCTTAAGCTTTTTGCATAAGGTCATAGAACATTAGAATGCGCAATAAATATATCAAGTTCAGATTTTCTTTCACACTTCTGGAGTGTTCCAATTTTTTTTGGTATAAACACAAATTGGATTTGCAATTTAAAATTTTCATGTTCTAAATTAATTTACTATGTGACTATTTCTGTGTTATAAGGATGTGTAAACCATTTGTGTTTACAATAATGCATATGAATACTAAACTAGAAACCTGCAGTACAAAGAGGAAAACAAGGTGGTCCTAGACACAATCTTCTCTGTACAAGTCTGCCTTATTCTTCCTCAGCTGCCTCCGAACAAAATTATCCTGTTAATCCTTTAACTCCTACTTTATCTTTGTTTAACTGAGAAGTTTTGTATTTCTGCTAACATAGTTTTTCATGACAGTGCAAGCCAAAGTTAATATGATTGCAGTGATAAATGATATTACAATATAGCAAACACCATTCTCCATCCTCTTTTCCAGCTCAGTGCAAGATCTGGTTTGTACAGAGATATCTTCACTGCCACTGCTGGTCCAGTGACTGATGTCCTTGGCTATACATTGGATTTTCCATCCTTTCCATATACAGAATCAATAACACATGTGAGGAATCAAATGGTTAATTCCAGTAGGAGATTTTTTTAAATGTTTGCCATTAGTCTACCCTGATTTTTAACTTCCCAAATATTGTTACTGTGGCCAGTTTGAAACATGAGCCTATAAGGGCTTCTTTGGCAGTCTGCAGAAATAAAATAAATGTGAATTTCACGTGCTCGGCAAATTCTCTGCATCTTTTGAGATGAAACCTGATTTTCAATCTTCCTGACGTTTTATTCAAGACTCAATAATCTATTGAAGTTGTGGTTCCTGAAAACCACAGGAACTTCATAACACTGTTTAGAGTTAGCCACATCCTGTTCACCTTCTGACAGATCTTTGTTTTCCATCATCCATCAGCAGGAAGGTTACCCCCAGCTCATGGTGTGAGGGACCAGATCCCCCCCATCTATCCTGCAGCCACTGCCAGCACTGCTCCCACCCACCCTACTGAGAGCAGCCCTTGAGCTGCTGCAGCATCAGGGCCTAGGGCAAAAGATGACAAGATGGGTTTTGCCTGAATGGGGAATGATGACATCGCAGCCAAAAAGCTGTGGGAGAGTAAAATGGGAGAACAAGGGCTTGTAAACTTCTTATGCCCCTATCCTCACTTTCCTCCCCCTGATCAAATTTAATTTGATAAAATAATGTGTGCAATAACTGCCAAAGCTCAAGCCACCTAGGGAATAACTGAGTGAATGCAAAATGATGGATTCAAAGCAGCACATAACATTTCTTAATGCAACATGTTTCCCTTTAAATCATCATTTGAGTCTGAACTCCTGCAGCAATCTCAATATACGCTGCCTGTCTCCTCAGAAGTGCCCTATGGCAGGAAACAGGCTCTGTGTGCTGTGTCTTTGTCTAATTGGATTTTAGCAGAGCACAGTGAGAAGAAAATAGAGAAAATGAACTAGTTAATTCTGTGGTCAAGACCTGTCTGTGTCTGAAAAGCCGAGGAGAGTCAAATCCTTCCTGCTTTGCTGAATTGTCCTGCATAGGATGTGAAACGCTGTCATCCTGGCAGTGTTAAGCGAGCATTGAAGGGCAGGTCTCAGTGAGCTGCTCTCATTTATGCATGTTCACCAGTAATGGCTAATGTGACTATAATTATTGCATGGATATACTTGATTTGCTTTCTCACACAGGCTGTATGTTGATATACATAAATTGTGGGGAGGAATGAAAGTTATTACAGAACACAGGTACTATATGCTGACTGTTAGAAGCATTTCTTACAAGCTGAAGTTTCGCATGAATGTCCTCAGCCAATGCTTGACAAGGCTTTTCTATTCCTCTGTTTTTAAATTACTTTTGATAGAAAAAGACAAACATATTAAAAATCATCATATAGGGTATCCCATCTTACATCTCATGACATGAAACTATGTCTTACCTCTCAATTACACCATCAGCTTTTGTTTTTCTTTTTGTCTGACCTTGTAAAACAGGCCCTACCCTCTGTGAGAGACTAAAACAGGCTGGGAGATGTGGCTGCTCTAAACTATGCTCCAGGAGGGAACTGAAGGAAATGCAGTCTCTTTTAGGAGTTTGCCGATGCTGCTGCTGTTCAGGAGAGACAAGAAAAGACTTTGAGTGGTGAAAATATGCCTTGCTCAGGCCAAGTGCCTGGGCTCTGTACAAGAATAAAACTGTGTCCTGAGACAAGGTTTTGCAGTGGGTACTGTTTAACAAACATGCCCAATGTTACAGAAAAACATGGGATGACGATCTTTTTTTATAGAGGTGATAAAAACCAACCTTTTCTTCATCTCAGAAACAAGGACACGCAGGAAGATGAGCCTGGACCCTGGTTTCAAAAATCTTCCCATCCTTTTTATATCAGTGGGAGTGCTCTTGAAAAACACAGGTTGAACATAAACTAGCTTTATTTTTCACATAAAACTGGCTTTATTTTTCACAGTCTCCTACATACCAACCGTGCTAAATCAGAGCTGGCAAATGACAGTCGCATCAGGAGTATCCTCACAAGGATGAAGGAGTGGGAAGGTATCCAGCACAGCATTAATGTGACCCCCAGTCTCACAGCAACACTCTGCTCTGCGGCAAAGCCTCGAAGTCCTCCAAGGAGAAGAGGAAGGGGGAGTGCGGTCCAGAGGGGGAAAGATGGATGATCTTGTAGCTGACCCATTCTTTGTTCATCTCTGGCACCACATCCTTTGCCACACAAGTCATAAAATTTCCTACCAGTAGCTATTTTGACAGTGGCATAATAAAGCTCAGGAGGGAAAGAAGAAACACATCCAGAAGTGTCAAAATAATGTAGCATACTGTGTTTGCACTAATATTATAATATAGTGGATTATAAGTAGTTATGTTAACACAAAAGAAAAGTAAAACTGAAGGGTTGTTGTTTTTTTTTTTTCAGAAGATCAGATATATTTTGCTTTTCCACAGTACCTTCACTACCTTATTGTTAACCTAAGAAGGAAGGATTTCCTTGGAAATTAGCATTATTGCTATGAAAATCTCTGACAGGAATACAGGCAAGAAAAAATATAGTATAGTATCAACGTGGTCCGGAAAGACATGACTGAAATCATGGTTTTAATTTATTTTGAACAATTTCTCATCTGGTAACATTTTTCCCTACTATTTTAAAGACTCTGGTACTCTTATTCCGTTCTAAAATTAACCTTCACCTTACATGAACTAAGGAAATTTCATAACTACATCTGTATGTAACATTGTACAGGATCGTTAGTTGCTGGTACTATTGGTATTAATTTCAAATATATATCAATTTTCTTCGAAAAACAACATAATGGAAACTGAAATTATATCAAATGCAATGATAAATAAAAAAAGTATGTATATGTAAATGTAAATGTAGGAGTCAGAAGCTTGCTTCCCTGATATTGATAGCAGTTGTGTCAGACACTTTAAGATAACACTGCATGCAGCAAAAGGCTCTGTGCTGCTAGAGCAGATGTTTGTAGGAAACTGGAGCAGGATTAAAGGTGACACGAAATGAAGTGACCTGACCAAGGTGTGCTCTTAGGCACCAGAGACAGGCAGCAGATAAAACACAGGACTCGGGAGTCCCCAACAGGTAATCTAGTCATGAGCGATGCTACTTCTGCCTGTATTTCATGCAGTCCTTCTTGTACAGGAACACAATACACCCAAAGGGAGGTGGGAGGGTTTGAACCCAGGCACTGCCAAAGGCAGCCCAATGCAGTTCTATGTGTGAGACCTGTTTTGCATTCTCCAAGGGGAATCAGGGCCAAGTCTCACTGGAGCCAATGAGTACTCACAGGGACAGCAGTGGGTATTTGCTCCAGCTCCAGGTGAGCATCAGGTACATTTGGTCAACAACGTAACACCCAAGAAATGACACTTGCTGCAATGTAGCGAGAGCAGGGCAGAGTACCTGTTGTGCTGAGCAGAAGATTACAAGACCTGTTCTCTCAGCAACAGCAAAATATCTGCAAATTGTCTGTGATGCCTTCAAAATGAAGGGTGCTTTTCTGCATTGAAGGGACCAGGGAAGTCCTGAGAACTTGAGCAGAGAGGAGTCGCAGAGCCCAGGATCATGAGATTCAAGCTTCTTTGGATTTTTATTTTTTTTTTTTGCTAGTTTTTTATGGTTTTGTTTGTTGTTCTTGTATATGTTCATTTTTATGCACAACAGAGAGCCTGAGGGGCAGGTAGACATCTTCCAGGTAATCTGTTCTATAAACTCATTGGAAATTACCCAGTTCTCCTTTGCCCAATTATTTGATTCTCCAAATGTTGATACTAAAGGAAGACATGAAATTAGCTCCAGGGTAGGCTTAACCTTTTCAGTCCAAGAGCTCCAAAATGGATTTTTCAAGACCAATACCCAGATTTTATTACAAGAGAAGTACAACAGTTTGGGCTTGCCTATACGGCTACATGATCCCCAGCTGCTCAGAGGTGGTTTCCAAGGCGAGTGCCAAATATTGTTAATTGCTCGGGTGTTTATGGGTATGTATGTATGTGTGTGCATAATGCAGACCCGTGTCTCCTCCTCAGACCATCACTCATGTCACACACACCACAGGGCCATCCAACAGCTGTGAGGTGACCTGGAGACGAAAAGCTCACATCCCATATCCAATCGCCAGAGCCAGATGGGCCCATTTCCTAAATGACTATATAAATTCTAATAACAACTATTGACAAAGTCGGCAGTTCCCCTAGGCTTTCCTACTGACCCCAGGGAGCTGCCACAGTGATGCAATGTCTCAGCTGGTCCCCTGGAAAAATCCACAATATGATGTTTGCCTCCACCCCATCCAACCACAGAGGATCTGCCTCTAGGGACTTGCTGGAAGGACGGTGGCTGAATGGATGGTTCCCCATTCACTGCTCCTTATGAGCAGGAGAGGACCTTTCTGACAGGTCACTGAGGAAGGGAAAATGACCCTATTTTCCTGGACAACTCAGGAAAGTGGCTTCCACACCCAATGGGTGTCTTGTATGGCCCCTGGTGGCAAGACACCAGTGTTTCAGGTCTCATGACACCCCAGGAGTGGGAGATCTACATATTTCCAGGTGCTTGCTCATTGATGCCCAGCTCCTCACTGCTCAGCTCTAATAAAAGTCAGTGTTGCTCCTCTGTTTGCCTAGCAAGTGTTTAAAGCACAGCACCTAGTAAAAAGCCTGCACCCAACTAAGCAGGACATTTGAACCTTGACCCATGTTTCCTAAGTATTTAATCTCTTTTTGGTTCACTAGCAATGTCTACAGTTAACTTGACATGGTGGTGTGTCTGCTGTATGTTTGCAAGCAGACACGGGTAGCTGAGCTTTTTAAGACTAAAACTGAGGGAATTCACAGTGAGAGTAGCCAGCTCACCATTCTCTTACTGTTGTTTTCTAGAATTACTGTCAGAAATAAAATTATTTTGAGGAAAAATTTCCCTTCAAAATCATCCTGATATTCTGCATTTTAGAGCATAATACATTATATATTTCCATGGATCTTAACACTTCTGCATTAAAAATAAAAAAGAACCAAATTATGTCATCCTCTTTGCACTATAACAGGGGAGAGTTCTGATGTTGTATAAATATTGTCACTGCAAATGTATAGGAAATTGCTTACCACTGTGTACTGCATGTAATTCATTCAAGAGTTACTAGTTAAAAAAAAAGGTAAATAGTACTTTTTTTTCTGGAAGGAAGAGAGGACATACATAGAAGAACCAAGACTTTTGCCTGGGAAAGGTTTGTAGAATGTGGTGCACACTGCCTTACACTCTTTAGTCAGGAAATATAAGATCTAGGGTGTGATGGCAGAGGTATTTGTGGATTTTTCTCTGTTGTTGCTGAATCTTTTCCGCAGAGCTTGAGAAGCAAAACTTGCGTAGCACTGTACTGTTACCGCCAATGAAGTAGCTCCACCATCTGGGTTTTTTTAGAATTGCCTTTCTTCCTCTATTACACTAGATTGTATAGATGCATCTTTTTTATTTCACTTTTTTTAATACGTAGGAAACAAAAGTAATTATAAGATAAAACTGTAAATGTGAGTGAGAACATACAGCTGTTCCTGGTGGTCCATCCAGCACGAACTGAGGCATCTTTGTTTTGCAAGTGTTCCATCATTTTGTGTTATAGCTACTAAAATCTTTGGAATTCAGTGTCTCCAGAGATAAGAGTGAAGTGGAAGAAAAGATTTATTCTAAAAATATATTTCTGAGGCACATATTATGATAAAATTTCATTAATACCAAGTGGATTTATTCCCACAATACAAGGGTATGAATAAAAAGCAGATTCAGAGTGGAAAAGTAAAACTACTTTGGTGATAGAATTAATAAAACCAGTGCCTTTATAACTATCACTTGTTTTTATTGTTAAGAGTCTCAGCCTAAGTTCTTAACACCCTGATTTCAAGTAAAAATCCAGTATGTAACCAAAAATTTCAAGCAGAAGGAAATCAATTGTGCTGAAATCAGCCTGGCAGCAGAAGAGCATAATCAAACCCAAAACTTGCCCAGAGTGTGGCTTCTCCCAGTCTCTCCCACATTAGTGTAGTTTGGGCTCATATTACACCCTGAAAGTCTTAATTTTTTTCAAATTTTTCTGTATTTTCCTAAATCCATTAGTTGATATGTATTAATGGTGAATACACACACACACATACGATTTAATTCAGGTGGGCACATTGAGTGAAGACAAACTTTTCAGAGCTGTTTCAGAGTTCCAAAGGCTCCTGCTGGCACTGTTTTCCCCGGGGCTCTCTGCTGGTGCTGCCCTGCCTAAGGCTGTGACAGAGAACTGAGCAAGGCAGGTCCAAGTGGCAATGCCATCCGCTTTGTCACCTCCCCACAGTCCTGCTGTCAGCCCTTGCAGAGTTTAGGGCTAAGCAGCTTTACTCAGTCCTTCCCACCCTTCAGTCAATATGTGCACTGCTTCACAGGGGACTGTACAACGGGTCACAAACAGCCACCGACCTCAGAAAGATAAAATGTATATTAGCAGCCTCAGACCTCTGCAGACTAAACAGAGAGAGAGATAGTGGTGCCCTGGGTGGACTGCTTTTCCTATTTGTAAACTTGCCTGCAGTGGCTAAAATCCCACGTAGAGCCCAAAATGATTTTATAAGTGTTTTACTGGGCATAGCAGGAGATGGAAGAGGGCAATAGTCATTGCTGATATCATGTCATAAACAAAATCTTTCTACCCTTTCTTATATAGGAGATGTTGTGGAAGCAAATGGACACTGACAGTCCTGTTATTTAGTTATTTCTGCTCCTACCACAGCTTTTCTCCCATTCCTGCTTTTGATTTTTGTTGTCTTTTGTGGCACCCTTCAGGATGAGAAGGAAGAGGAAAAAAAAGAAACAAAAGTAGAAAAAAAAGTAATCTCCTCATTTATAGAAATTGTACAAAACCCAACAGTATTCCTAACAAGACCACTCTGAAGTTTTATGGACTTGCAGATCTTTGTTTGCTGGTGAGGAAATGGATTTTTCACTGCAGACCATGAGCAACTGTCTTATTGCCCTCATACATATAAACTGTGGCAGAGTCCATGACCTCAGAGTTGCCGCAGTGATCATCTCACTGCTTTGATTAACGGAAGGACCGGTAAGTTGATGTACTGAAATCAACGAAACTCAAGTCAATGAGAAAAAGAAGTGGCCCAATAGCAGACACAACATTCATTCCTCTTGGATAGCAGTGCCCTCAGTACTGCACCTTGTTTGGTTGGAGGAGGGCAGATCCCTGCCTTCATTCAACATCCACACTTGCTCCACCAAGTTAGTAGATTTTTTTTGGCAGAACAGAAACCTGAAGTCTAGGAAGCACCTACCTTATATGCCCACTGTATTCTTCCCTAAGCATTTTTTCTAGTCCTAAGTTTTATTAGACTGGTCCCTATCCCTGGGTTATATTGAGTCAGCATCCAGCCCAGGACCCTATTCCAAAACACAGGCTGCAGAGGCTCACAGAGCCCAAGTCCCAGAGCAGGGGTCAACAATCCCAGTCCACCCTCCCCTTGCCCCTGGCTATCAGCCAACAGGGCACTGGGAACTTACCCAACCAGAGGTTGCATCTACATCAAATATATTTAAAAGTCACCATCAAATATATTCTTCAGAAATCCATTTAGTTCTGGTTTGAATCTGTCTATACCCCTGGCCTCCACAACAGTCCATAGCTAAGTGTTTCATTGTTTAACTGTTGGTTGGGTGAAAAAGTAGCTATTTAATTTTGTTTTAATCTTTCAATCTATCAGAGTTTTTAAAATAGGATAGAAAAAAACCCAGACAACTAGTTCTTAACTCTCTCATGAAATCAAGTTGAAGAAAAGGAAGCAGCTTGATTTGAGATGAGATCAGGCTTCCAGAAGGACTCTTTAAACTTTCCTAATTTAGTTTATTTAAGCCCAGTGAAATGAGCTATGTGAAAATAAACAAAAAAGTCTCAGGCTTTAAAGAATCAAAATTACCAGAAGCTTCTGCTACTAGAAAATTCCTCTATTACATATTTGGCAGCAAAGTGGCTGCATAGACAGATGACATGCCATTAGAGTCCATATAAGTAACCACTAGGGAAAGCACCTGCTGCAATACAGAAGATGTTGTTAGAAATACAAAGATCTGATTGAAAAGCAATTTATATTCCAAGCAAATGCATAATAAGAGAAGATATGCTACCCCATGTAGAGCTTCCTGCAGAGGAAAGTGACACACAATAGAAAGTAGTTAATCCTGTGGAAATAATTAAACAAGATAGAGGGGGAAATATATTTTAGAATATACAGTACTTAGCCAAGACATGGCTGATTCAGCTTTATGAAAAGAGATTCAGTCCTTTTGGTCACAGAGTCTTGCAATTTAGAAAAATTCTTTAAATTAAGAAATAGAGAGAGGGATACTGAGTCTAATTCAGAAATCAGATCCTGCTATTTCAGTGACTGCAGCTGCCTATTGCTGAGTAAAATGAGCATGAGCAAGAAATTCTTGTTTTTTTCAGAATAAATATTACTGCCTTCCTCTCCTAGACATCCCTGTTTCGGAGAGAAATGGGAACAGAGAGAGCAAATGCTCTTAAATTCACTTTTTTATACCAATAAAAACCCCATGAATTTGAAGTCAACCTGTGCTTTCTGCCCTATTTCTTCCCTCCCCTGGATGTTAAAAGAAGGAATACTATTAAAGCTGGCAGGAGACTGAGTCATACCCTGGAGTTATATATGGAGAACTGGGACAGTGATGAAGAAAAGAGGTAAGATTGTCTGATTTGTACTGCTCAGCATATAGCCAAGAGAGGGCAAAACCCAAGCTGGAAAAGGACAGAGCAGAAAATCTTATGACCTTTGAGAAGTTGAGCACCTCCTTTCTCCTGGCAGAAGAGAAATAACTGACAGCTGTGTATAGGGATAGACCTTAGGAAAAATGAACAACTGACATGATCCTGGTAAGACTGGGACTTCCTTTCAAGAAGTGTTGTTTGCCCATAACTCTTCTTATCCCCTATCCCCCTCTGGTAGAGTTATGCATCTGTACCATGTGGCCAGGGCATGTGGTCACACTAATGTGATAAATCAGTGTTTAAATCTAAGATGTAACTTCTGATTGTAGTGGATGCAGGAACAGATAAGACAAGAAGATGCAAATATTGAAGCAGAAAGAGTTTGTTGATGTATTCTGCACTGCACCTATCGTCTAAGGCTTGAAGAAATATCGAGGCAAAGCACGGGAGCTGAGAAGTTTCACTGACAAGTATGTTCATTTTTTTGTCCTCACAAATCTGCTTCTCACTTCTTAGTCTGTGCATGTTTATGTTATCTAGAAGTGTAGTCTCAAGGCTAATGTTTTATTTATCCTCCCTTGTCACTGAGTCCCTGAAGGGTAAAACCACACAGCCTTGTAAGGGTGAAGCTCTGGGCAAGACTGCAGGAGCTGGCAATGGGATAAATTATGTGCCTTATGGTCTTGGGACCTGCAGCTGGACTGTACCCTGTGAAAGCATTGCTATTTCTCCCTTAGGAACTGGAAAATCATGTACAGAGCCAGGATGTTGGCTGGGCACAGCAGAACTGAAGGATTTGTCTCATGCTCAGCCCCGTGGCACCGCTCTGGTGCTTGGCTGCAGGGGGGATTGTGCCTGTTTCTAAGGTCTGATGCACAGCTCAATACCACAATTTTAGTGGTTGCTGGTGAGGTCCTGAATACCAGCTCAGAACTGAGTTTTCAAATAACTGACTGCAGGTTCTTTACCTCCAAGTGCTTTTGCAAACAGAAGCAAGAAAAATTCTTCACAATGATAACAGCAAGAATCTGACTGCAATCTGCAAGTCAGATAGCAACACAAAGAGCATTTCATCTCCTTTGTGATTAAGAGTGAGCCTGACACATGGAAAACAACCAGACCACACAGACAAAGGAACATTGGAAATAATAACCTTTAAAGAAGCACATCTGAAAAAAATAACTCTTCCGATGTTTAAATTTGACTAGTGAGTACAGATGCCAAATGCATTTCAGGAATAGCTCAGCAATGACTGAGTACAACATTTAATTAAGTGATTATATAATCAACCCTCTGTTTTATGAAGCAATAATTCAATTCCCAAGTGAGTAAGCTAGGAGGCTGAAGGTCAGGCAGTTTATCACAATGAAGGAATCTGATTACTGCTGAGGAAAACATAAGGACGATGATGTTACTGTTAAAATACTTGCTTAATTAATATAAAATTAATAACTCTATTTAATAAGTCTTTATAGCAACACATAGCCTGCCAGAAAGATTTTCCATGTGGAAGTGGTGGTTATTTATGGCCACACAGAATGTGCGGGAAGTTAATGATGTCACACAGTCAATTTATTGGGGATAAAATTACAAGAGTCATTTTATCAGGGAATTATATAGTTCTCCTCCTGGAGTGTAAGTAGACAAGAGACCCCACTTATGCTGTAAAAGAGAGATCAGACAAGGTAACTACATTGCTGGAAAGCTTTACAGTGGATTATTAACAAAAATTCCACTAAATTAGAGGTTCTAGCCCCATTGAGCTGTGGCTTCATATATACACAATGTATGGTCAGGGAGATCTCATCAGCAGTTGGTGAAAATGCATATATTATCAACAATATATATGAAGTTGTACCAGCCACAAGACTTGCTCAGAGAGTAAGCAATGCCTTGTGCAAACAGGGTACCAGAAGAAGGTAGGGAATGAATCGCGTTCATTTATGCATGTTGGATTTTGTTTACAGTTCTGTTTAGATTATTTTAGTAAAAATTTCAGTGAGTCAAAGTAGGAATTAAGCATAGAGGGCATTTTTGAAAGACATTCAGAGTAATGTGGATGGAAGAATGATTACTGTATATGAAGGATCAGAACCACAGGAAAAGCAAAAGGAGAAAAGAGCAAAAGGAGCACGAATTTTGGTAATCAGCTGGGTATAGGGACAGATTAAGTTTAAAAGAAAAAGAGATGCAGGGACCAGGGCAATTAACATACCCAATTGCAGTCTTCAGAGCTGAGTGAATAATGACTTTAGGAGAGTGTAAAACCTCCTTTTCACTGTTGCTATTGCATTTGCAGAGGGTCAGGAAATCCATGTGCAGACCCAGCATTTCTGACAGGTACCTGAGGTGTCCAACCTGCCATAAGATCTCTGGATATAAAGAAAGAAAATTAAAAATCAAAAGAGTCTGAGTGTTGAATTTAGCCTATTGCAGTAAATTCTACTTTTATTGTGTCACTAGGATATTAGGGGCTCTATTATATGCTGGGTTCCCAGGATGGACAGTTCAATGGACTGCATATCATGTAATCATTGATTTGGTGCCTTGAAATAGAGATTATAGGGAAAGCTGCTGGGGAAAATAGCAGTAATAGAGACTGAGACTGGTTACTAGAATGAGGACAAAAACTATTAGGTTGCAATAATTTCATAGGAAAGTGTTCTTAAGTGAGGGAAAAGGAGTTTATGTTCCATGTAGAAGAATCCCTGCAGAACAGTTTCAGCTTATTAGTACTAAATTAACCACAGCAAATGAGTGCCACTATTGTCAATGACCTGGCAGTTTATAAGCACACTGGGGCTCAGTTTTAAACTAGTTCACACACATAATGAAAGTGAGATGGAAGATGAAAGCAAGGAAATCCACCCAGAAGTCGCAGCTCCAAATGCTGCTGTAGAAGGGTGGGTGTTCTCAAGGATGTGCACATAGGTACAGTGAGATTTGTCTTGCTTCTGGAGGGTGACCACTGACACTGAAATATGAGGTTTGAATAGAGCAGTGGTAACCCTTAACAGAGAAATCATTAAGGCTATGCACAAGTTGCTAAACAAGATAAAATTTAACTCTTCTGAAAGAGACAAGCCAGGAAAGGGATTTAAAAGTGGGAAAGTACTAACATAAAGTGATGTGGGGGAATGACCTAGTGAATAGGACAGGCCCTTTAGACTTATCGAAACACAGAGTTATTAAGTTTGGGAAAGACCTCTAAGATCATCAAGTTCAACTGTCAGCCTAGAACCACTACTACGCTCAATGCTAATCCATGTCCTCAAGGGCCATATCCATACATTGTTTCTGAACACTTCTAGGGATAATGACTCAAACACTTCACTGGGCAGCCTGTTTCAATGCTTGACAACCCTTTCCATGAAGAAAGTTTTCCTAATACCTAATCTAACCTCCCCTGGTGCAACTTGAGGTCATTTCCTCTCATCCTGTCACTTTGTGCCACAACACAGCCCAGGATTTCCCTGTGTTGTGTCCCAGAGAGGCCCTACACAGAGTTAGTCTCTACTGTGCATGCCCATGCCAGGGCTACAGGACAAGCTCGTGGACTGGTCAGCTGGACCATCCTTTAAGTCAGGGGCATCACAACTCCCATCACTCTAGAGTCTGAAGCCATGCTGCAATAGAATTACTGTCCTGCAAGTTATGGCCTGTGATGGGTGCTCTACTAGCTTCTTTCATGTAAGTGTAGTAAACCTGATGGGTAGGTCACCAGGCAGGATGACCCCACAGCCCTTGGTCAAAACAGCCCATATGGTCTTGTCCCTCCATGTCTACCTGTAATGCCATAACTTTGTACCCATCCTCAGCCAGAGAGGTGGCTGGACAGCATACTTCTTCATCTGGTGAAGAACAGCTGCCACGCACTACTGCTTAGAAAAAGAAAGGTAATTTATTTTCTACACAGTGTTTTGCAACATTCTCTGATGAGACTTTTTGGGTTGTGCTGATAATCACAGTACAGTCCCCTTCATCTAAGGTCCATTGCCAGTGTTGATTAAACTCCGAGTTCAATGAATCTACACTTGAAGTTTGGATGTTCATAGGACTTCAGATGTCAAACTGGCAACCAAATAGCCAAAACCAGAAATGGTAGAAGGCCACAGGCAACACAGAACAGATTCTGATGCCAGTTTCCAGGATATATAAACAAGGTAAATATTAACCTACAAAGACAAATATTAACCTATTAGCCAGGCTCTCAATCAACTCTTGATGTACCAACATCAGATACCAAAGAGTGTCAGATACTTTTATGCCCTTCTTTGGCATTTTTACGCTTCAGCATTTTCCTTCTCAAAAGTTTTACAAAAGCTCTGAATTTTTAACTCAGATTTTAAAATGCACCAAGCTTCCCAGATAAGACGTCTAACAATGTTAACGATGGCTGGTTTCAGAACTCCCAGTAGAATTTGCATGCAATTAATGTTCTCCTCCTCTGAACAGAAACCTAGAGGTTTGCAAAACACGCCATATGTTTGTCAGTTTGCCAATGAATCAAGATGTTTTTGCAGCCTTCTGAGTTTCAATAATTAATGGTAATGTCTAAAACCTAAATCACAGTGCAGAGGCTCAGAACAGAACTTTTGCCATGTCCAGTGTTGTTCAGCATCATCAGAGTGAGACATTTCAGGTGAGAAATAGAAAGTTTGTACTTACTTCCCTACCTGATCTCCTAGACCATCATCATTACTCCTTCCAAGATATCTGACTGGATTCCTACAAAAGGCTTACTTATTATGGAAAGTAATGCTATTACCACAGCCCAGGCTTTGGTCTCAAACACCCGAATGTTCAATGCTCCAGCATGATCTGCTGGTTGATCTTGGTGAATAAAAGACATCTAATGGTTTACAGGTCTGAAAATATACTTTATTCTCATCAAGTGGCTGGTTATTTGCTTTAACAGACTATTAGCAACCAGTTAATACAATAAAGTTAGGAAAACAAAATAAATCAGTTACATTTTAAAATTGTGTTCACAAGCAGGAGGGCTAATTTTTATAAAGCATGTTTTTACAATTATTATTTTTAAATGTAACTGCTTAAAAGACCAATACAGAAGAGAATACTTAATGTTAATATCTCATATGCTTCTTTTCTTCACCCTTGGGTAAATCATCTGAGACCTCCTCTGCTTCCACACTTGTGCATGAGCAATCCTGCTCTGGCTGTGAATTTAAGAGTAGGTTTCTTTTCTTTGAGGTGATGATTTTGTTTTTGCTAGGCTATTAAAAGTCTTTTCCTTTATTGATTCCCAGCTGATCTGATCTATTGCAGTCTTTTTCCCCAGACAGATCTAAATTTGCAGTTCAAAATGACTAATAAAGAAGGAAATTCCTTAACTATCTATAAGACACCGGACTGCTTCCCCTCCTTTTTCCCCTCCAGAGCAGAACTACTCAGGAAGTATTTTAATAACCATTATAATGTTACCTGTGTTTCTACTTCAGAATTTTAAACATCACTTGAAATGGGTTATTTTTAAACTTGGCTAGTATCATGCTCATTTTAATATTATTCATTAAATGGCTAATTTGTACAATTGATGAATTTAATTTATATCTAGCCTGCCATATACGTTAGCAGTTCTCAGGATCAGCATATTTTTAATTAAGCTGTGGATTTTTCTCAAGTGTACCACAATAATGCTGGTGTCATGTTGACAGGAGAGAATATGTGCTTTTGGACTTATTAGTTTTAATAATGCTTTCCAACACTGCCCCTGCACAGAGTATGGAGTACATTAAAATATTCAGAATAATTTCTTCAAGAATCAGCCAGTTGCTCCTGCCTGACAGAGGCATGGGATATACCAGTACCATTTGGACCACTATCATCCTTTCAACCTCTGGGGCAAAAACACTCCCTAACAGCATGCAGCATGATATGCAGAACAACGTAGACTGGAACTGCCAGGAGATTTTCTGGAAAACAGAGGAATTCAAACCCTATCATGAGAACTATCACACACTAAGGGATCATAGGCATTTCATTATGTGATCCTCTTTCATTTTAAAGATGATACTGTCAGCAGCAGCAAAAAAAAGTTTCTGGATTAAGCCATCTCTGAATATTTCTGCATTTCCTATTAAACAGTGACTGGCTTGCAGTGCATTCTTTATTAAATTGATGTAGCATCACTAAATGGACTGCCCAGCACAAAAAAAAAAAAAAGAGTGTTAACTCTAAGTATGGCTTGCACCAATACAGTTTATTTCAGTTTGAAGTTAGCAGTAGAAATCCTGGTACTGATAACATCTAAATCCTATTAAGCCTCAATTCGAGACAATACTATTGAGATACAACCTTGGCAGCAGCAAACACAAGGGTTTCCTTTAAAGATTCACTATCTGTTTTGTAAAAGCTATACCCAGTCCACCTCTACATGGTCATTTTAAACCAATTTTAATCTAAAAACTTTTGTTCTTCTTTTTGACACTCTGCTTTCCACCTCCATGAAAATAGTAATGAAAAACATCTCTCTTCCCTTAAGAAAAAGATGGATTTGGAAAAAAAACCACTCCATGATTACTTCAGAACTGAAAGGTTTTCTCTTCTAAAAAATGGGACCTATGAGCAATATCCCTGTCCAGTACCCAAGATTATTTTATCTGGAAATGCTGGTACAGTGACTTCTGAGTACTGCAGGTTAAGTATCTCGTAACCCCAGACTCCCACTTCCCATTGGAAAGCTCTCAGTTGCCTGCCCCTTTTCAAACCTTCCTGCTCTGCTGCAACACAGTGGGTCCACCAGACAGGGGACCTTGCTGTCCATGGGACTCAGGTTGGGCAGGATGACAGGCCTGCAGGGAAGGGTAAGGAAATGGAGAACTGGCACTAAAAACCCACAGGGAAGAGCTGAGCAGAAAAATTCTGACAAAAACCAATTTTCCATTAAAAATTGCTCATTCAGGAAAAGGAATGGTGATATTCACTCACCCTGCAGGGGCTCCAGCAGAGCACCGTCTGCTTTCCTGTCGGTTCACCCTCTCCCCTCCTCTCTCTGCTAAACCTAGCAGTCATCAAAATCCTGCAGGCTGAAAAAACTTCAGGTTTCCCAGAAGGGGACCATGAGCTCAAAAACACTTGTGGCTGCAGGTCATCAACCAGGACTCACAGAGTGCAGAGCTGGGTCCCACAGTAGGAAGCAGCGGAAGAGGTACCTCATTGATATCAGAACTTGAACTCCCCCAGTGATGTTGCCTTCTGAAAGCCTTGAAGTGAGACATTTTAGATAGTTTTATAATAGCTTCCTTTAAGAAAATCCCTGCTGAGGGGAATGTAAGAAGTTGTTTGAGGGTTTTTTTGGTCTGAATTTCCCAGAGAACGAACAGTCTAGCTTTAGTCTGGATTTAAACAGGAAAATATTTTTCAAAGTACTTTTTTTATTTTAAACCAAGTTAAAGTTTATAATATCAACTCTACAATCACAGTTGAAATTTTCTATGGGAGCAGAGAGAGAACAAATGCAATTGAACATGAAGACATCTGATAATTTCTCCTGTATGGAGAAATCTTTGGTTGTTCTACAACTGCCATTTGGACCTTTAGGTCCTCCTTTTCTCATCCCCTATGCATGAGAACCACTTATAGGATAAGGGAGTAAAAAGACAATACCTACACCAGAATGTCTGCCTGCTACAACAACCCCTCAAAGTTCTGGGTAGCCACAACCATAACCCTGCTTTAAACCTTATAGGCAGGTCTGATCCAGGTCTTCAGCTAGTTAGAGAAGAAGTGAAGTGAGAGAAGTTGGAAGCGAATTGCAGAAATGACCTGAACATACTTTGGTAACTGGTCCACAAGATCTACCCATCCCACATCCTCTGAATTCTGCAAGCAACACCCCTTAAAATTTTTCCTCCATGTCCTTGTTGGTGTTTGAGAGTTATCAGGGCTCAGTAGTACAGCTTAGGAATTAAAACAGAAAACAGTGCACTCTTGAGGAAGAACTGGGAGAACTAAGTGTACAAACCCTTATTGACTCTCACTGTCTGATGAAGGCACAAAAATGAGCAAAGAGAGGCAGATTTTCATATTGTCACAATGAGAGGAATAGAAAACTTGCTCTCTGCATCTTAAAAGCTCAAAGAAATGCCATCACCCTGTAGAATGCTCTTATACATGCTAAGTGCAAGAACATATTTTGCAATGACACGCACAGGACTGGACCAAGAGCTTGGGAAGTACCTCTACACCTGCTGCAGTAAGAGCAGGCAATTGTGTCACTCTGTGTGGTGCTGCCAATGGTCAGCAAAACGACCAGGCTGCTGCAGAGACTCTCAGGACAGGGGAGACCAAGCACTTCACTTTGTCAGGGAAGGCAGTGAAGGAACCTGCTGCTGACTCCTTTATGGGAGCAGCATGATATTCCTAGGGGAGTGAGAACAGCAGGCGAGGAGGAGGAGGAGGCCCTCCAGAGCATCCTCCAACAGCGATGACTGCTGCCATGGCAACAGCAGCTATGTGGGAGAGGAGGAGAGAGGCACCAGCTGTGGCTGGGTGATTGTTTTTCCCTTATTTTCAGCAGAACTGCTCATCACTGTGTTGCTGTGTTTGAAGGACGAAAGGGCAGATGCCCCTCCACCAGCAGTGCCACCTGGGCAGGTCTGCCCATGGACTGCAGGTAACTATGCACCATTCTGAGCACAGGGTGCTCCCAGTCCCCACTAGACCCTGAGCTCCCTTGCACTATTTTCACTCATTTAACACAATTCCTCCTTGCTTTCTGTAGATGTGAGATAAAAGAATACCTTAAGTGCCCCCACAGTTGAAATCTGCTAACTACAGGCACGGTCTGCTCTCAGCTGCATCAACATGGACTCCTGTAGCTTCATCCCTACTCCAGATTTAGTTTCTTATAACAAAATCATTCTATCCTGGAGCTTCTTGGATCAAACTCTGCCCCTGGCATGACACCTCTGATCCTAGCCACAGTTGCCTAAGGAGTGTGCTAAGACATGCTTCATCCATTCTCAAAGGCACCTGCAGAAGGTAAGTTATCCACAGATAGGGAGGCCACTCATGTTCTGGAAATGCAAGCCCTTGGCATCAGATAGGATAAATTGCCCTCTGAGGGCAACAGGGAGCCACTACTCAACCAAATTAAAGTGCAATATTCAAAGCCTAATGTTTGATGAAGTGACTCTCATCTGCAGAGTAATGTTGCCTACAGACCTACTGAGTCTCATTCATCTCACACAATTTACTCCCATTTCTTGCTCCCTGCAGCTGAGTCAATGGCTCACATTTTCAGGGATGTGCTACAGCCTCTCATCAGCTTGGGGGCCCCATGGAAAACACAGCTAAATATGGCCCTGCTTCCTCATTGCAATATGCCAGTTTTAAAATACAATGTGTTTTTCCCAGACAGAAATTATCTGAGCAATGTGATTAGCAATCGTACCTATAGGGCACATTCTGAACTCCAGTTATGGCATGATTGCCCAGAGAGTCCATTGAAACTGAAATAATCCATTTCAGTACATTTACCAATTATCATGCAAGGATGAGTAAGAAACAATTTGCTGTTTAAAATCAGCAAATGAAATCAAGACAACTTTCATCTTTATGAGTTTCATTTGATTTTCCTGTACTCCAGATGAACTCCCACCCCTCAAACCAGAAGTCACAAGTGATTAACATATATATATTCTACTGAAAGGCACCAAGGGCACTAAATTAAATCTGCAGTGCTCTCTCTCACTCAACCACATACATAAATGGTCTGGAAGCCTGTGCAAGGCTTCCTACTGAAGTGAGATTGCCAGCCAGTCTAAAAGCTATTAGTGCTGGTTAGAGAGTTGCAGAATGATTTAGCAGAATTTTAAATGATTGCTGCAGCAGCATGCTCCACACTGGAGACCGGACACTGTTCTTGGAAATGCTTTTGGAAAAAGCTTATGATTTAAAGTTGTTTGACAGATCTCTTGGTGTTTGGTTTGTTGTTTTTTTTTTTTTGAGGATCCTACTCAGGCACATGCACACTTATCTTTTCATGATTTGCCACCAAACTTCCTGTATTGAAGACTGATCATGTGTAATGCAAATGCTGCTCATTTCAACCCTTCCTGCCTTCCTGTAATTATCCATGCCAGCAGCTGCTGTGCAAATGAATGTTTTTAAGAAGGGTCACGGGTCTACTAACATATCAAAGGGCAATTCCAGTAATGAGTGACAGTTGTACATCATTTAATACTGCACTGACCTGAGGCCTGGGTCTAACTAAAGGCTATGAGAGAGTAGGATTTTGCTCAATCCTGGTAACCTCAGTCATCATCTTGACAAGGACTTTACCTCATCCAGTCACTTAGGTTAAGAAGAAACCTTTTTTCTTTTGAATGATGACAGAATTGTCTGTGTTGGGAAAACCTTCTTATTTTCCAACATAAGTGGTAACTTCCAGCAGGATTGTCTCTATGCAGCTTGTGCTAGCCAGTGCACTGCTACAGGTTTTCTCTTCCTAAGTTCAAGTTTGGGCAAATGTGAATCTGGGAATACACAACAGGAAAATATGAGAGTTACATGGAAGACTTATGATTTGCCTGCACGAATCCAAGCAGAGGTGAAAGAAAGCTTGTATACTATAGAAAGACATTTTTACCTTTTCTCACTTGCTTCTGTGAGTAGATTTACATAGAACACTTATCTATTTAGCTGATGTTTCCTTGCCTGGTTTTAGAACTATATAAATGGCCAGGACTTGAAACTATAAACTCAATTGATCAAGAACTACAATGTTTCAAACAGAGAAACGCTGATGTTGATTCCCCAGACTCCATAAGCCTTCAGCACTTAGTAAGGGCAAGGCTTTCCTGAGTGTCCCTCCATGTCAATTCTGCCAACCAGCAAGATCTTATTCCACAAAACACAAGCCTTTGTAATGATGAGTACTGAGGTTGTTACTCGGATGGAACATCCAGTGTCAAATGGTGAAGTCTGTTTCATGGTCATCTGCTCGTCCTTCTGGTTGGTGCAGGTCCATCCCCAGACCATCTTCCACTCCTCCCTCCTGTTGTAACACACACCTCTGCCTCATTTCCCACCTTTGTCTTTCAATGTTGAGCATGTCTTTGCCTGCATGTGATACACCAGGATGGTCAAGAGCTGACAGAAGACTGATTTTGTGGGTTCGTTGTGGGAAGAAGAAGAAAATCAGTTTTTCAAATCTGGGTTTTTTTCCTAGCTTTATATGTAGCCCACAGAACCCAGATTGGCAGATAGTTTCCTCCCTTTTCAGCATGAAAAGCACTTTCATTGTGAAGCCCAATCTCAGAGGAATGCCATGAGGTGTCACAACATCATTAGGAAGTTGTTGGTAAAAACCATATAAAAGACATTGAGCTGTAGCCACCAAACACCACAGTAAACTGACAGACTTTCAAGGGCATTGGACCTGACCCTTAGAAAGCACTAAGCATGGGAATACATAATTCCCCAATAAATCCTCAGTCTCCAAAAGGCATGTGTTTTTTTGTGGGAGGGAAAATTTGGAGAGTGCTATGATGAGTTGTGATGATATCTAAAGCTACCCTGTCTGCTAGTATCATCTTTCATAGAGAGCAGGATTGCACCAGAGCTTCCCCTTACCAGCTTACATGCTAAACATGGTCAGCCTTCTCAGAGGACTCACTGTCCTTTGTCAAGACCAGAGAAGTCCATCACAGTCTAAAATCAAATACCTGCTCTTTACTTCAAGTGCACCGAAAGTCCTGGCACCCCATCAATTGTCAGAGTTATTCAAATGCAATCCAAAAACTCAGTAAATTCTGTATGTTTTTCTTTCCCATTTTGGCTTCCAGTCAGGTTTGGGACTGATGCCTGGCATCCCTACCCTGAGCTGAAGGGATGGTGCAAGCTTCCCTGGTCCAGCACTGTTGCTCACCCACTGACCCACAGCGAGCAATGGGCCAGCTGTTCCAGAGCTTTTCACAGTTCAAACTATGTCTCAGGGCTGGTTTTGGCTTAGCTCCAATTTCACATTTTCTGGCTTGGCCAAGTCATTATTTCATTCTCCTTGTTATTCTCTGCTCCTTTCCTTGATACCATGCCACAAGGGTTTTTGTCTCAAGGCCAAAGGCAACTACACAGACACTTCTGAACCCCTGATAGGGGGAATGTAATAGCCATCCTAGGGATCTAGTCAGAAAACTTCCTTGCTGAAGCACACAAACATGATTGTCAAGGAGCTGATGCAAATAGGACTCCACATTTTTAAATCTCATGCAATAGTGAAAGTTCTCTTTCACATTCCTGGAACTGTAGAGATGTGCCAGCTTTTCATGGGCCTGACCTAGCAGTCAGAAAGAGAAAAAAAAGCCCACCAAATATATTTTCAAGATGTAAGGATCAAATCTCCATAATTAAATTCACTGACAATTGGAAACAGGGCATAAACAGAGCTACAGTGCCTTAAAGGAGAGAACATATTTACTTGTGTGTCTGCTATGGCCTATGAATAAACTCTGCTTATATTTAATATTTTCTGGGTTAGATTTCTGCAAATTTGAGTGGAAATAGCAAATCCTGGCCCAGGGCCCAAGGTGCAGCGGGCAGAAGGATGGATGAAGAAATGTGAGGAGAGGTCCATAACAGAGAACACTTGGGGAAAAAAAAAAAAAGAAAAAGAAAAGTTGCAAGAACAAACCACCTCAAAGCTCAGAAATGCTGATTTTGTAATCAGTTACAGAGAGACCAATTTCTTCCTCTCTTTGCAACTGTGTATATATATACATATATATACGTATATATATACACACATGCATACACACATGCATACACACATAGATGTGAGACTATAAGAAGCTGTAGGAAAGCACTGACTTGTGTTTCTGCTGGTGCAGATTATGCATCTTTTGAATGGAGAGGGGATTCTGCTTCTGCTGAGAACATGTTAAGTCTGTGTAACACGTAGGTACCATTTTAGTGTATCTTTGTTAGCTCCCCTTCTCCCTTCCCCACACACACACCTCTTATATGCTGAGCACAGCATCATTTGATATGAAATATCCCTTTGGTCAGCTGGGGTCGGCTGTCAAGGCTATGTCACCTCTCAGCTCCTTGTGCAGCCCTAGCTTGCCTGCTGGTGGGGTGGTGTGAGGAGGAACAAGGGCCTCGATGCTGTGCAGGCACTGCTTAGCAGTAACTAAAACATCCCTCTGTTAGCAACACTTTTTTTTCATCACAAAAACAAATCATAGTACCATACAAGCTATTGAGGAGAAAATTAACTGTATTGCATCCAAACCCAGAACACAATGGCTCCTGAACTGATAGAGTTTGTTTGCTTGGGTTGGTTTTTTGAGTTTTTTTTTTAGAGGGGTGGGTATAATTGTTTTTTATTGGTTTTTTTTCCTCCAGACATACATTTATTTAGTTTTTCTGAACTCACACTCTTGATCGTCATGTTTCTGTAGTCATCCCGTATTTGACAGACACAGACAGATACCAGCCAGCTCTGGTTCAAGCACACAAGGTAGGAGGGAGGAAAGGATCAACCACAAAAGCCCCATGCTCCTGGCAATAATTTCACACCTCTCTTGAATCCCAGTGGGAAACAGAGTCCCTGCCTCATGGCCCATGAAGGGAACAGAGTTATCAAGGTGAAGCCAGGCACCAGCACTGTAGGTCCCCAGGGTTAGGAGAGGCAAGTTTCACACTACTTTGCTATGGAGATGGATATGAGAAGGAACAATTAATAGATCTACCACCTTCTGCTTTCCCACTGGGCCACACATCACACAATAGAGCTGATAGGAAACCCTGAGGGGCTGCAGAGGGTTTCAGATTGAAAAATATTTCAATGGGTATAAAATTCCTGAACCAAACAACCTGCAAAAGCTCTGCTGTTTTTTCAAACCCTGGTCTCTTATCTCCGAACAGTCCTTCTGAAAATTTCTTTTGTGCTTTCCACAGCCTGCTAAGATTATTTATTTATTTATTTGTTTTTACCAGAGCAGTATCAACTACATGGTTGAGATTTAGCTATCAGACCATTTTTTATGCACAATGTAGTAGAGCTGTCAACAAGAACAGATGTGTGGGAGGGTTGAAGAAAAGGCCAGGCACCTAATGCAAGAAATATTTAGGTCCTTTCCCATGAGTAAAGCCTGAAATCTCCTAGACAGTTCACAGGCAGTGTTGTTCACAAGAAACTATGTGCATACCGAACAGAGTAGAAGGCTTCAGAAGGCTGATCAGCGAATCACACAGCCACAGTAACTGCTGCCTATTTTTTGTCTCATGCATGTACACTCTCAAAGCAGGGCTGGGAAGGATATCTGAAAAACTACTGCTGCTGCCAGCTTCATTAAATAAAACACATCTTCCTTGGAAAAAAAAAAAGGAACAGAAATGTCATTTGCTGACATTGTCATTCCCTGCTGCCCAGTAAATAAACATAACGTCTATTTGTCACCATGGAAACATCTTGCATGATCCAAACTATGCAAAGGAGAGGTATTTGAGAAACTCAGAAGACTGAGAAAATGAGCAAGTATCTAACCTAAAACTTCATGTTGTATCTCTTTGCGCTTTGCTATTTTTTCTTTTCTCTCTCGAGTACAAGCATACTTATTTTAGAAAACGCAGAACATGTTTTGGAGACAAAGCTTAATATTTGCTTAACATGCTGTATCTACTGTGCCTAGTGTTTTCTCCCTCTTCCCTGCCAGGGAGAAGTGTGTAAATAACCGCCTTATTTGTACATCTAAAAGGCACTTATTTCTCCAGGGACACTGCATTTATTCTTCTCATATTATGCATCAAAGTTAGAAAGGCATTGCCACAAGCAACATAAATGATGTATTGATTTACATCAACAAAGCTCAGCTTCTGCTCACATTGTGTAGGCAGTCACCTGGAGATGTGACAAACATGTCTCCCTGGGACCTGACCATCCTACCTGCTTGGGGACAGATGCCAAGGTGGCCCCATGCTAGCTCCTCTAAGTCCCATAGAGACATGCCTTTCATTTACACAATACATAAGTTACTTAGGACCTGGGTACCTCCTTTTGCACTTCCCCTATAGCAGCTGTTGCAAGATCAAGGTGAAAACAGTCTGTTCTGCTTGAGTCTTTCATCATAAGTGTTACAGTAACCTGCAGACATTGAAAGAACACTAAAGTTCATGTGAAAAGACATTCTTGTTAGTAGGATTTTAAAGAGCTACAGACTTGGGAAGATGTGTCCTCCTGATACTCCATACTATCTCCTGAGACAAAGGAAATCAGAAGAGAAAACATTTGCATTAATGAGTACCCCTAGACAAAATAATTTGTCACTTATCTTAGACAGGAAGCCAGCATCACACCCAAGGATCACGATCTTCACAAAATGTGCATGTAAGCAACATCTCGAACATTTAATTTGGAAGTATTTGTGTTCCCTGGAATAGGAGACAGTGCAGCTCACGGCGTTGGCAGCCAACCAGCATGATGACCGCAAACAGCATTTGCATTTCTACCTACAGTCCAGCTCAGAAAGTCAATGAAGGTATGCTGTCTGAGCTGCTGAGGCAGCCCAAGTATGAAGAGAAAGCAGGAAACCAGCTTTAAAATGAAAGTGGTAAGAAAAGAGGGATTTGAGACCTAGAAGGGTCATCAGCTCAAATGCTTTTGCCCATTCTTCTACTATTTCCCTGTGGAAATAGTAGAGGTGTGCATATCCCATGCATAGAAAACAATATCTTAGCTGGACATGACCAAAAGTATTCTGGTGCAGGCAAGAGCCATTAAGTAATTCAATTGAATTCCAGAATGCTGGGAACGACCATCAGAAAAGACTTAGAAGGTTTTAACAGGTAAAAGGTCATCAGTTTATGAATATAAAGTCAATTTTCTGCCTTCATAAAATCTCAGCTCTTGAAATTGTTTACTCTTCCACAGAAATACAATGGAGCAGCATTTGACCTCAGAGCCAAACTTGAGATTTTCTGTTCTAATTTCTTTATTTTGGTGAGAAACAGCTCCTGGTATTCACCAGTGTCACAGAGCAGACGACTAATTTCTGCATAACTTCTCCTTTCTAGTTTTGATTTCTCTTTAGCCAAAGAACTGTCGTTAATGTTAGAAAGCGCTAGTAAATATCGATTTGTCTCACTCCAGCACCCTTTTTCTGAGCAGCACAGGGACAATATCTGATTTCCTTTCAATTTTTTAGCAGTTTATGATTTCTCCTTGCAGCTGCAAGATCTTTTTTTAAACCTCACATGCATACGCGCACACACACACCCCTCTCCCAGCAAAACTGTTTTTCCTTCATCATCTTTCCACAGGCTTCCAGTGCTGGTCCCGCACATCTGAGGGTCCTCTCCCTGCCTGAGATACAGCCCAACCCTTGCACCTACAAACAAGCCAGAGCAAACCAGGTACAGGTTCTTGGAGGAGTATATGGAGTTAGGGTTCATGCTCAGCTTTAGCATTTCTGCCTTCCTGCATTTCTTCAGGTTTTTTTTAAGGTCCTCTCTTTCCCTCTCATCTCTCTATCATGCACTCTCCATTGATGCATCTCTTTGTCTTCTTTCCACAGATAGATATTTCTAACCAACTTTTATTTCTGTCATGCTGCTCTTCCTCTCTTCTTTTAGCAGTGTAATTTCTCCTCATGTCAAGTGACTTCTGCCTTTTCACCCACCTTATTTTTCCTAGACTTGAGACTCTGCTCATACCAATGTACAACTGTGCAACTATCCATTGTCTTTAGCTAAGTAGTCTTGATTCTGTGGGAAAATAATTCGCCTACATTGATGTCTCTAGTATCAAGCTTCAGCTATTGTTTTTCTTCTCATGCCCATTGACACAATATAGTACATGCTCTAATAATACCTTTCCAACTGTTAACAATCGCTTTTTTCCCCAAATACCAAGGATGGATAAAAGTTCCCTTTCAGACACATTTTTCAACAAATATTTCCCAACATACTGACTTTATTTAGGAAAATATGCATTAATCCAAATAAATAATGGCATCCCATGGTACTGGCAATGAAAAAAATAGAAAAGGCACAAACGTACAGAGGGTGGTATACTTTTGCATTGCTTTTCACTTGGGGGAAAAAAAAAAAGGTCTGACCTTTAAAAGAATCCCATTCCCTCCTACAGGTTGAAAATATAAAAATGGACATTTTTTTCCATGTAATTTCTTGATGATCTGTGCAGACCTGGAAAGGCAGTACTGGTCAGATGCAGCTATGCTGATTGAACTTTGGCAAAAAGCTGGTGCAGCTTTTGATTTTGCTGTACTCAGTTTTGCGAAGCAATCTTGGCCCCTCATTTTCAGGAACATTAAAATTCACTGAGTTTAACTTTTTTTTTTATTAAAAAAGGAGAAATGACACAATTTTAGCCTGTGATTAGGAAGCGGTCTTTTATTTATAGACCCATTTGTTGCCTAAAAGCATTTCTTTTACATAATTGCTTCTTCAGACTGTTTGCTTATGTCGATCAGAAAACGTATTTTGGAAGATTAGGTCATTTGTACTTGTGTAAATCTGAGCAATAATTCAAATAAAGTAAGGTCAGTTTAAATGAATACCATATCTAGCACAGGGATAAACCTATTAAATTAAAATCACTGAACATAAGACTGTTGACGATGTACTTACAATGGAAAGTGTCACATGAAGATACTTTCTATTTACTAATTTATGTCAATGACACAAAGATGGGATGAAATTCTCTTTAAAGTTGAAAGGGGGTTAGTACATGTCAGAAGGTCAAATGGGAACTGATTTCCAGTTGGCAATAAGTTAATGTTACTTCTATCAGTCATAGTAAATAGTTAATACTTGATTGCTAATATAAAAAAAAACAAACCAAAACCCCAAGAGTGGTAAACAACCCAGACAGCCAAACAAAGGAGCTGAGTTCATCTCAATGTTACATTTTAAGAATCTGAATCAGAACGATTACATTTGTAGTATCTATTATTGGGTTTTTGAAACAATGTAATAATTCTGTCTATAATATTGGAGTTTCAATCATTCATGGACAAAAGCATAATTTCAGATGTATACCTCAAGCCTGAAAACTTTACATAGGTGCTCGACTTCACATGTGAGAGTGGTTCTACTGAATGCAACAGACCTGTAGTTCTCTTCTGCCCATGAGATGAGTTTCAGCTATCAGATCAGAATTTGTTGGTAATCATTACACTGAAGGACTGATTTTCAGACTGTTTGCAAAACATTTGTGTTTGAAATTTAGATACCTAAATTGCATAGTATTGCCTTTGTTTCTCCCAGGATGACTGAAATGGGAACTTATCCAATGAAATTACATCCATCCTCAGTGTTTCAGGAAAATACAGAAGTATATGCTTCAGCTAAAGAATGTACTCAAAGGCTTTGCTGAATGAGGCCCTGATGAATAGAGGGGAGCTGCACGATGGTCATTTTGATAAACATTCACCTCTGTTAAAACTAGAATATTTAAGAATTTTGTTATGTGCACAGAAATCTTCCTGACCAGGAATGAGAACAAACAGAACTGGGGACCAGCTGTATCAAGAGACTCCAATCAGACTTCTCACTCCTTGAAACTTTTAAGAGTGTGACACAGGGATATGTTTACAGTTGGTATGCTTGTCAGTTCATAAATCCTGGGGCAATTCCATGAGATATGAGTTCCACAGTCCCTTGGGTAATGGGGAAGGAATGAACAAAGAAATGAGGCCACAGATCAGGTGTCTGCTCCTGTTTATAAGCTGCTTGTCAGCGTATTTTTTGTATGCATTTACATGTACATAGAAATACATATGCATGTAGAAAAAAACTGTACCCAGTGCACAGAGGATCCCTGTTGGTACCACATTCACAGGACATAAAATTCCTGTTCTGATAGTAACTGTGTTATCAAAATTGAGTTAACCCACTTTTTATCCTCTTTCTCACAACCTCAATGTTTAGGGAAGACTTCCTGATGTTTAGCACTGCAGGCCACTCATGATGCAGCCCACTCATGATGCAGCCATTTGAGCACCCTGGCACACGCTGGGTGTGATGCGGGGCACAGCACCACTCCATACTCTCTGATGGGCTGCAGATGTAACCATCCTGATTCATCATGCATCTCATTTTCTTTGTGATGCTATGGTTGTCTTTTTACGCAAACAGTCCTTCTTCACCTTCCAAGCCCCTGCAAAACCTCACAATAGTTGGAAGATGACAGTATTCCCAATGCCAAGAGATGTTGCATCCAAAGAGGGGCTGGGGTTTTCCTACACTGGGTTAATCAAGAAGGGTTAAGTCATAATTTGTAAACAAAATTGAGTTTAAATAAATTTTCGTGATGCATTCTGCTTCAAGTATCCCCTCAAATGTATCACTTAAAGTTAGCATTAGAGGAAAATGCTATTAAGAGGGCATAAGGTAAACTCATTTAGTTGCTCAAATTGTATAACACAATGAATTAATATGGTAATGCACCTTCAGAGACCAGAAGTAGATAATAGAGGTGAGCAGAGGTTTTCTAGCTTGGTTTCAGAAAGGCAAAAGTAATTTATCATTCTGTTGCAGTTTTGGAGGGTAGCATTTCTCATTTCTTCTGACTCTCCCTCTGTTACTCTCTTAGTTTCATTTTTAAAACATCCAGGTTTTGAGGTTTTTCTTTCTTTTTATTTCAGGTAGAGTTCCTATTGAATTCAGCCATACATAGCTTCCCCTGGAGAGGCAGCAAGCATCAGACACTTTTAATTTCAACTTTGTGCTTACAGGCTTTAAGGGGCTGCAGCAACCAAGGACTTGTCTCTCTCAGACCTTCAGCTCACTTCCCTAGCTCACATAAGCAAGGTATGGAAACAATAAAATAGTATAATTTCTTTTTTTGCTTCAGTTGTCAGGGTCAGGGAGAGACTGCAGCTATGATTGGTGGTTTATGAATAACCCTACTCCTTTTCTTTATGGCCACACAAATACGTGTTATGTCTTTATTACGTTCGTGCATTGTCCTATATGGGCCTGTTTTTAATTAATAGAAAACAATGCCCTTTTGACCTTACCCCACAGGAAATACTGCCTCATTTATGCTAGCCATAAATTAAGCTAATACTGCCTGTGTGTCCAACATATTTCTCTCAGGTAACATTCACTCAAATATTGAACAGGGAGAGAAAAGAAGGGAAAACCTATTACTAAACCATTGGCATCAAGATGGACTCTGTATTTGTTAAAAGGCACATCTGAGAGAGAGAGAGACTTCATTGTACCATAATAGTTGTGGGAAGTAGAGAAAAGCATCTGACACGATTGAAACAGAAGGAAATTTTAGCAATGCAAAATCTAGTTGCCCAGACAGGAATGTCATCTGATGCTATACTGAGGCAAACATCTTCAAAGGAATTTAGTGGAGAACAAAAACCTTTACAATGGAGAATAAAAGATACTCTACAAATATATCATAATTAACCATACTAATTTGGCTGTATAATTAGATAATCTCTTTGTTTTTCCATTCGCTCTTTTAACTTCAAACAGTGCACAGCAGTAAAATACAAAATATTTTACTTTGCCTTATGTGTATGCTTAATGTTGGCAAACAGTAGATATCTCCTCACAAATGAGTTGTCACAAATAACTCCTTGTTTGGTGGCGACATCCTTGGTCTACATCACAGCTACAGGAAGCCTAATCAATTATGCCCCTAAAATGAAATAAGAGCTCTATGGTGCCAGGGGCATAGCTCATAGAATTAATTACAAGGCAAGTTTACATATTGAAGTACCAGTTTATGGAGGGACTAATAATTTTTGATGAGACTTTGACAGGATATTACTCACAAGGATTATGAAAACACAAAAATCATTTGCAACTGGCTACTCAGACACTGGCTTGCGCCTCACAGCTGTACATCCCAGCTGTCACCCAAGGCCTGCCCCTTTCCTTTGTCAAGTGCAGACAAAGATACCCAAGGATACCATATCATTACCCAAGCAGAGAGCACAGAGCAGTCCCCCTCAGCTGCCTACATCCACCCACACAACGTCTCATCTCTCTGCCTCTCCCTCCTACAATTCTATGTTACATCCTACAGATTATGGCAGTGTGGGGCACACAGAACTTTTTTTTTTTTTTTTTTTTTTTTTTTTTTAAGACTGGGAAACCCCTTTGAAGAAAAAACCCCGAGATGTTATTAGTGGCTGCAGTGAGAGCAAGGCTGCAGGGTGAGCTCTCGGATCCCAGGGAATCCAGCCAGGGGCAAGACTGTGCAACTTCCCCAACCTCAGTGCACTTCCAAGGGCTGATAATGGGAAATAGGATTAGTCAGGCATTGGTGTTTGCTGAACAAAAACAATGTGGAGAAAAAAAATGTAAAAGATGAACAGTGACAGATGGCAGATCTTTGGGGGAAACAAGCAATTTTAATGGTAAAAGCAAACAAAGCAAATTGTGGCATGGATTAATGCAGAGCCTTTCATGCAAGAATTGAAAACATGTTGCTAATCAGCCCACCAAATCACTGAGAAGGCAGGTAAAACCTTTACACCACTGGCTGAACTGAGGCACAGAAAGGACAAGCACCTTGCCAGTATACTGCAGCCCGACACAATAATGCAAGAATGCCTGGCCAGCAGTGGGGTGCCATCCACTGTTTTTTACCAGCCCGCTGAGTCACATCCTGGAATGGCTAAAGCTGTTTAATGAATTGCCTTTATGAAGCTTCAAGACATTAGGACCCACATAGAACTCAAATGATGAATAGCCTGCCTCAAAGATGCCATTCATAATCAAATTTTAAATGTAATTCAGCTGAATGGAATCATTGCTCTTCTGTGCACCACTTACAAGCCCGGATGTTGGTCTCTGTGAACTGGGATAGTACCTTCTCCTGAAAGACAAGCTGTGAGTTATCCTGCACAGGAGCTCAGGAGAGAGCTGCACAAAGCCACACAGATGAACTTTCCACAGAGGGGGGCAGGAGGGAAATGAGATGTATGAAACAAGGGTGTGAGTACATGTGAGCATGTCTATTTATAAGCATCTTAACTTTTGTATGCACTGGCCACTTTCAAGCAGGCACGATACATGGGTAGCCATCAGAGAGATGCTGCGGTTTTCCAAATGTTGAGTATGGGGAAAACAGGTTGCTGAGTAGGCAGGAGGGGGACCCTACCTGTGACCTATTTGGGGAAAAAATCTAAATGAAGAGCCAAGGACACTGGCCAGAAAGTTCAAAAGAAAGTTTTACAGCACCTTAAAGCAAATCTTTCAATTGCCAAGCACAAAGTACAAGCATGTTCTTTAAATTATCATTACAGAGTTCCTTGCTACTTAGACTGGGCAAGAGATTTTTATTTAAATGGAGGTCTCCTCAGAAGTGCAAGAGGCCTTTGGGGAGGTATAGGGGAGGAAAAATGTAATTTTTCAGGCTCCAAGTGTTCTTTTGTGTTTTATAAACAGCTGAGTGACAGCCCAGTGATTAATAAGTTACATAAATAATTATAAGCGACATGTAGCTGAATCTAGTCCACATTCCAGACATGGTACATTAAATAAAGAGAATTCTGCTCTTCCCCTAGAAGAAAATTTATCTGGCAACAGCAGATAAATCAGAAATGATACTGTTAAAGTATATCCAGTTCTTTAGAGAGACAGCTCATCAAAACCAGAAGTTTCTACTGAACCACTTTCTCAAGCAAATTGTTTCATGTACTTCAGTCCTACCTTGTACTCATTCAGGATGAAAAATTACTTTCTTCCTTTATTCATCCTCTCTGGTTGAGTTTATTATTTACCCAGAAGTGCCGATGTGAAGAAGAGTTTTCTGCCAGTACAGCCTCATGCATAGGAAGGTAAATGCTACTTTGCAGTGCCAACACTGGAGCTCATCAGGAGGCTCATCAGATGTGTTTAATTGGTCATGTTTTACAGCACCATCGAGAAATTCAAGTTAAATTGGTCCATCTTCCTTAGATTAGGCACTGAAAGAGATAAAAATAAAGACTGCCTGCCTATGTTTTCTGTTGCAAGCACACACTTATAGGCCATAGGAATTGAGTAGTATCTCTGTAAGTTGGTCCTGAAGTTTTTAGAGCATCTTTCAGTCTTACCCAGCAAAATGAAAAAGCATGTAATAGAAGAGAGTAGTCTGGCCCAGTACAATCCATAAGGTTAGGAAATACCCTTTTTTGAAATCCAGCTGTGCCCCAAGATCTCCTTATTGGGTGGAGGGTAAGGATGTGAACTCCAGTCAGAAAGTTGTATGATGGGAATGATCCCAGTACTGAGAAAACATTGAAAAGTATTTTGAAATATGTCTAAGATGATTTAAAAGTACTGGCTAATGCTTAGCACCTTTCTTCCCCTTCTCCACCCACCAAATTCCTTTTGCATGTGTTATTCAGGTGTGTATATGTGACTGTGATCCTCAGACATACCTCTCCCTTTGTAAGTGCTTCATGCCTTCCTTGCTCTTATGGGGAAGAGGAGTAACACAAAGACCTACTTTGGTCACTTCTTATAATATAACACTGAGTGGTTTTCTATATTTTAGAGCTCTATATTTTCTATATTTTAGAGCTTGTGGAAATATTAAAAAAGAAGAATGCTCGTAACAAACACTGTTCTTTTCATGAATTTCAGTAAAACACGGATCATCTGGTATATCATCTTAGCAGATAGTAGCCACGTTTCCAAGAAATGTCATTACTTCAATAATGAAAGTGTGTTTTTAATGACTTAGATTGTAAAATGAGGCATCATTTCCTAGATTCACAGATTTTAGGGCCAGAAGGGACTTGAATGATCATCTGCTCCCAGTTCTCTTGTAAAAACACCACTAACTTTTTTACTGCTGTTCCTGAAGCAAATGCATTGCTTCTTGTGAAGTTAAGCACAGCTTTTTCCAAAGTGGATTTAGTTGTAGTTTAGTGATAGCACTTAAACTTTCTATGTTTACAATAAATTGCATCTTCATTCTTCTTCTTGCACTTAGGATAATTGACCATTGTAAAGGTTGCTGACAGCAAGAGGAATGCTAAAATTTGACTCCTAAAACAATACACAGACACTTATTTACATTAAATTTCAGTAAAGAATCACCTGAACAGGACTACTGCACTGTTATTTTCCTGTTACTACTCCTGGCAGGAGCAGCAGTGATGCTGGTGGCATCATTAGCAGAGGCAGCCACTAGCTTGTTCCTGGAGCGTGTATCCCTTCAAAATGGATTGCATGCTGGGATTAGCTCATCAGCTTTTCTGAGGATCAGCTCACATGTTCAGGGTCTCTTTTTTTTTTTTTTTAAGGTTTTCTCGTACAGGGAAGTTTCAACCTAAAAGCTCCTGCCTGGAATCTGAAGAAGCAGAGAACTTGCTAGCACATTTTATCCATGTCTTGCCTGCCCCTACTCCAGGGTACAAAGATGAGCACTTAATCAGCCCTTGCTTTCCAAGTTGTTGCCATGGACAGGGAAACCCTGCTCGCACCATGAGATCTTCTATATGAGTTTTGTCTTCCTGACTTTCTTTTCTAACTAACCTTGATCTCTTTTTTCCCCACTGTACATAAAGGCCTTCTGGCAGAAATGTCACCCTTAATCTTCTGTTTATACTTCTGTAGTACATGCTAGTGACCCCTATTTTATCTTACCAGCTTTGCCCTGACACAGCATCAGCTTAATTCCCTCATTGAGGTCCTAGCCAAGCAAAACTCACCTTGTTTTCATCTCTTGTTGTAATGCATTCAAAGCTCTTCCAAGAACACCGAAGATTTATTCTGTCATTTTAATCTGTTCTGGGGAAATAGATTATCCAAACAGATGCACACTTTATTTTTAGCTTCTGATTTGTACGCTGCAATAAAAGTGGAAAAAATGCAACCTTCAGTAATAACTGAAATTTTCAGGGAAATTCTGATCCATCTCAGTGACTATATGAAAAATGCAATCAAACAAGGGAAGAGCTCAAAATATACTGGGGAGATATGGGTGAGAGGGAAACATTTTCTTGTTTATTATGGTACAAAACTGCTGTGCAGAACAACTGTCTCTCTTCTAAGGCTTCAAGTTCACTGCAAAAATAAAATCCTCCAGCAACCAGTGGCGATGCTTTATAATCACATCCTAACTCCTTATGTGCTGAGTCCTCTGACTCCTAATGTGCTGTTTTTGTGGCAAGCTGAAAAATGAACCCAAGTGTGAATTTCAAATATTTCTTTTTGTCTTACCATACTGCACATCATAGTACTGTTCTATTAAAAGTAACTTCCAGGAGAAAACTTCAGAAGGCAACATGCTGAAGATCATGTGCAAATTATTATAACTACTTTAGTCACGTATTGCAATTTTTAAAGGTTTTAACTTTAGAGGCAATGAATGGATCTCATGAAAATGAAAACCATAGAAATAAATCAACCATCAGTAACGAAAAAGAAAGAATGATATAATTTCTATTTGGCAAGGTATAATGATGTCACCACACATTTATCCTCTGCACAGGTTGAAGCTGTTCAACAAATCTCTCCCAAGCCACATACATCTGTTGCTTTAAGGATGGCTATAGAAAAGCTTTCTGATTAGTTAACACATCATTCATCAATTAGAACAGAAGGTAAAAGTTATTTCTCCCTAACCTTTAATGTAATGAATGACAGCAGAATCAAGAAATAAATAAGAGGAAAGGTGACGCCTGAGGAGGTCACTCTTTGAAGAATTCCAACTTTTTCTAGAGCAGAGGGAAATGAGGAGTCATGGACAAAGGGGGACTTAACAGCTGCACAAATACAAGCTTTTCTGTGACTCAACACAGTGGCTATTAGTACAATAAGACATATGTGCTATGTTACGAGCCCCTTTACAAAAGAACTTACTAAATAATGAGTGCACTGTTATTTACAGCAAAATTTGCATTGAGTATTGCCCACACTACTAACTTATCCTCAAAATTCCTGCAAAATCAAGTGAAGTTATTTTAACCAATTCTAACAAAGAAGTTGAGTGATTTGCCCAGGTTTTCACATGAATCTTCAGCATAGCAATTTTATTCTTATACAGTGCATATACTGAAAGATGTCCCTCCAAATATATTAGCACACAGCTCTCTGGGTTGACAGGTAACATATTCACGTAAAGGTGACAGACATGGATTGTTTCCAACAATTTATTCAAAGAGAGTAGCATCAGCTAAAGACACCAGTCATGTTCCCCACCCCAGCCCACTCAAAATGCCAGCCTTTTATCTCCATGCCTTATAGCACTGCAGGTAGTGAAGGCTTTCCTTGATGACAGGGAACTATGACTGCCTTCAGGGAGAGGAGCAGATCTGAAGTCAGATTTCCCATTTTGGAGGAGTGTTCTAACCACTAAGCCTCTGGGTAGTCAGCATGAATCTAGCCCAAGGCTTTCTCTTACAAGGGCCACAAAATGAACTACTTCAATTTTGTTAAGTTGTTCTTTTTGCATCTAAGGTTGGGTATTTTGTTAAATAGATCTATTTTATAAGGGCAGAGGTTGAAGGAGGATATTTATTTTGCCATTTAAAGTAATAATAGTAACCTCTGATTCAATCCAAATTCAATTCTTCATTTGGTTTGTCCAGCAAACCAAAACATTAGGCTCAAGTCAGGTATTTGTTTGCGGAACAGCTGCTGCAATTACTAAGTTAGCTACCCTACCTATTGCATCAAATAGGGTGAATAGCTGCAGGCACAGTTAAATGACAGGGGTCCTTGGGGTGATCAAAATGAACATATTTCATTTACCTGGAGCAGTTGCAGGCCCAGTGACAACACCCCACTTCAAGGGCAGTAATTCACTGCAGAAGGATGGGAACACAGGCAGCCCTAGGTGTTTCTCAAGTGGATCCCTGACTGCACCCTGAGCTGTTTGCACTGCTCCAGTTGTGGTTCCCCATTTACTGCACTGGGCACTGCTGGGAGCACTGTGCACTGATGACAAGCAACGCATTTTCATACATATCCCAAGTCCTGGTCTCAGCTAGACCAGCTTTGCAGAGCCCTGATCTCACTGTCTTATTGACTCTCATGGCTGCCCAGTAACATCAGTGTAAACCCTGAGCTCATTTTATTTCCTACTATAACTTCATAAGTAGCAACTATTTCAGATGAGAGGAGAGAAATTAAACTGAAGACTAACCCCACTACCCATTCAGTGGAAAATATACAGGATTGGGCTCTAAGCTGCTGCCTGCCAGGGCACAATTAGCCCAGAAGCAACCTCCTTTTCAGTAACAGAAGTCACCAGCTTTGGTACATAACATTTCCACGCTTTTACCAGTGTCCCTGTGACTGTCATCCCTATTACGGCCTCTGCATTGGCTTTGCAGAGCTACAGCAGCTTGTGTAAAGTCCTCAAAATCTGTGCACGCTGGGGGTGGATTTTCCATCATCCCATCGGGCTTACATTGGCATAAATTGATGGGGAATTAGAGGCAGGACATGTATTATCGATTGCAATGCAGGAGGCAGCAGTCTTGATTTTCATCTGCTTTGACAAACAATCAGTAGAATCAAACCTAGAGAGAATTTGGCCATATTTTTCATTTATAGTCTCTTTTAGTTAGAAGGCAGTTTGTAATCTAAAAGTACCAGTCATATTGACTGTACAGTTGTCAGCACTCAAAACACTGTAGTTGGCTCAGTCCAGATTCATTTTTGCCACCCTTAGGAAAGGCATCCAGGGAAACACTTGGTATAGGTTGCCATATATTTTCCTGTGTGACCACACTGGTCTGGTAGGGATGAGGTGGATCAGGAGATGTGATGACCCCATTCACTTTCCATCTCAGATTGTCATACAGGGAAGATGTTTCTTCCCACAGAAGGAACATAACCGGATCCCCACCTGCCTGCTCTGATGGGCTGCAGGAGAGGTGGGACCAATAGAAAGGATGTTTCTGGCACCATTTCCAGCATGGAGCGAGTGAGAGACAGAGAGATCTATGCCCTCAAAAACATTTGGACCAGAGATGAGCAAAGCCATCACCCTGAGCAAAGCCATCACATCCCTGAGATCTGTGGTTTCAAGCAGTTGACAATGTCAGCCTGTAATTGAGGAAGTTTAATGAGTCAAGCAAGATGCTGTAAATCTTTGTCTCTATTCCTCTGCAGTGAAAAATTTTAGGAGCGTTCATGGCCAGAGAAGATTGTCACAACCACTTCTCTCTTCTGAAACATACAATGAAGTATATCTCGCTCAGAATCATCTCATACTTCCTGGCTTTAAGGACTGCATTCATTAATTCCATATTATTGAGGGGATGTATTCCTTCCATTGTGGACATCTTCTTCCATCCATAATTTTTATTCTTTCGAAAGCTACTTTAAAAAAGCATTGTTTCCTATTGACCAGCTAAAATCTTCATTATACTCATCGTCATATATGCAGAGTGGACCTCACATAAATGTGATATAATACCAATTGCTCTTGGTTGGCTCCCATTTGTTACCTACTGATTTTCAGGGCTCTGGTATAACTATGTGTGCAGTCAATGAAACCTCCCACATCCCAGTGAAATGACACAGGTTAAACTGTACAGTACATTTGTGCCTGGATGCATATTTGTTCAATCTGTGAATTTCAAGAGCCATGAGCACAAACTCGCCTGTACTAAATACACTTTAAGAGCTGACATTAAAGTTAATATGAAAGTTCAGAGGTGTAAAATAATTTAAATGTACAGAAGAGGTAGCAATAACGTTTCTAAACTGCGGCAGTGAATTATGTATATAAGAAATATTAAAAATGCAAAGCTGACTCTATTTGCATTCGGAATGCCCCCTAGCTGTTACCAAAGAGGAGGAAATTGCTTTATGCTGAATTCAAGGGCATATTACTTAGTGCTGCATTTAAGTCTAGAAGGAATATCACTCATTTTTATTCTACCACTTAACTTGGGCTTATGTAATCTGTCTGATAGCCAAGTCAGTTGTCTTATTTTCTATCACAGAGAGAGAATATATAATTCAATCATTAAACCTTTATTTTCAGCTGGTTGCAAGATCCCTCAGAATCACATTGCTGCATGTAAATCATGGGCTGTCATCATCTAAGACGATGGAAATATCGGTGCTTTTGGGTAGATTACTTTGGGTAATCATAGGACAAAATTAAACTTATTCACCAGTTGGAGAATATGTAGTTGATGTGGAAGAATCAAATGATGCCCTGTTTGCTTGCAGGGAGTGGGGGTTAGGTATTACTTCAGGGCACCAAGATCTAAAAACAGAAGCCTGATTCATCTAACTATATTTAAACCTTGTCTGGGTGGAAATTTGTGAGTGAAATTTGCCTTTCTTGACTGCTGTAGTTGAAACCCCTGTACTACAACTACCAGCAGGGATTTTTCTGTAGTATTAACAGCAGGGGGAATTAATGTAGAAATAATTTTGCAAACTAACAGTTCCTGTCTGTCTCTGATTGTACTGTTTCTTTGCCACTTCCATGTTTTCCACCATGATCAGTAAAAAGCAACCAATTTTCACAAAGCTTTTATTTGAAGTCAGCTTCACTTCCAAGATATGTTACATATATGGCAGGAAAATATCACAAAACAGCTGCTTCCACCTTTGGCTTCATAAGGAGAATAAGCAGAGGACCAAAGTGGAGTTTACACATTTCTCATCCATAAGCTTCTGCATGGTGACACAGAGACAACTACTTCTTGTGTTCAGAAAGCCAGCATTATTGACCAAGCCTGGATTTAAAATGTCTGATCAAATTAATCCTAGTTTCCTGTGGCAAACAAAAGGAAATGGTAGCAAGGATGTATATATACAAGGGCAAGATATGTTTAAGTAGATAAGCATATTGCTAGTGCATCTGTTTACTTCCATTTATATTATAGGTGTACCATATTATTACCTTGTATTTTCAGCAGCCTCAATATTTAATGAAAAACTAAAATTAAAAAACATTCAAAGTGTATCACATATCCCAGGAGTCTCCCCATCCCAACAGCTGCACAATACAGTATGAATACAAATTTTCCCAACTGTCATATACTTACAATTAAAAGAAATGATCCTTTCCTCCTCAGCTCTACCAAAACAGCCTCTCAGAGAAAAGTATAGAGAGGAGATACTCAAACTCTGTGTTAAATCACAGTGTTGCCCCTAATGCTAAGTAAGGATTTAGGCTTGGAGGTGGTATTGAGAGAAAAAATTTATATACTGCTATCAGGACATTTCAGCTCACAATGGCAGTAAGTTATCAAAACTGACCTCACTTGATGTCAGGAGAGCTGTCTAAAGTGTAATTCTGGAGTTCTGATGGGATTGACTGCTTTTCTGAAAAGACCAGGTCCCTCCTGATCTCTCAGAACCCAAAAGATATTGCATGGTTTTTTTCTCTTTTTTAAACAAAGAAACAAAAGATGGTAGGAGAATTACAGTTAAATCCAGGAAGAAGTATATGAGAGATTAAATTCAGGTATGGGAATAAGAAACTTCCATTAAGAGACATTGATGTGAGTCTCTGAGTGTAGCTCACTGAGGGGCAAAACAGAGCTGGAAAAGTGAACATCTTCTAAATGAATATCAGAAACATGGGGAGAGGAGGCAGACAAATCAGAGGTAATGTGTTGTATCACCCGTGTCAAAAAGAAGCAAGAAAATAAATGAGACTTGCAAGAGTAGACTAAAGCCATTAGAACAGGGATAGCTGGAGAGGAAGGGTTGAGCACAGCACTAGAAATTAGCAGCATCTGCAGAAAGAAATACAGCTTGGATTTGCCAATTTTTGGCAATTACTGTAACAGAAGATTTCTAGCAGAAATGGCGTTAGTCTGAGTTAGGTGCAAAAGACTAGTGAGGAGATTACACTGTACGAGGCAGTGCAGGATAGCAGAAAGTGCTGCTCCAGAGAAGTGGTGCTGCAGGACAGAGGTCTGATGCCAGACATCACTGCTTGGAAGAAGTGGAGGTAATATCCATGGAGAAACCCAAAAGAAGAATACTCTTAATGCTTTGGTCTGACATATTAAAGGGCAAACTTATGCTGACTGTTAAATCAATATCAAATCAAGACTGGAATCTGTTTTACGATCATGGACAGTGAACTCCTTAATGCTGGAGTCATAAATGACGTCACATTTCAGCAGTCCTGTGGTTGCCAGAAATGCCCATTTTAATTAAAAACTTCAGTCTGAAAGGCAAAGTGTCACTTGCTGACAGCAAGAAGTACTACTTTGTGCTTCTCATGTGCTCTTGAGGCTTTGTGTGCAGCAGAGGACAGTTTACATCCTTCTCAGCACCATCATGTCCCTCCAGCAAAAACCTGTCTGAAGACAAACCCACAATTTACGCCGTCAAAACAAGTTTGATGTGAGAACTGAGAAGAACACAGGTCTTGAGCTGGCCTTTGGGGATGAAGGAATGCCACTACTTGTGTGAAGCACAACCCCAAAGTACCCTGTGCACTTCGAAAGCAACTTCACTGGAATTGAGAAGTCCACTCCCTTATGTCCCTCCCCGGTACCACTGAGCAAGGAAGCATGTGCTTTAAATCAGCAGTGCTTTGTCTGGCTTTACAATTAAGTTTGCTTGGTATGGCCTGGACCCTGAACTCTCTAAAGACAGGTGCATTTTGCATCTGAGACTTTGAATCAGATCCCAGAGGATTAATTTTATCAAGAATTTCATATCCTAGAATGACTGAAATCAACAGAGACCTTTGCCACTTTTTTATTTATGTTGCCTCACTTGGTGAATACATGCCAGTGACTGGGAAGGCTGTACTGCAAGATCATTTTTTATACCTTTCAAAGTAAAGCATTATTTAGGCACATGTCAAAACTTTCACAGGTCTTAAGGATTAAACAAAAGCCGCAGGTGTTTTCTCAGGGATGAAAAGGTTTACTGACATAGGGGATGTTGAAGCAATGAGTCCCATAAATCCAAAGACTGTCTGGAGGCCTGTGAACAGGAATGTCAGGAACTGAATCCCTCTTGCTCTACTGCAAATCTGTGTTGTAGATCCATAAAGACACAGAAACATCAGGATCTCATCATTATGAGGTACATTCCCAGGTCAGGATTCCCTGTGTGGCCCATGACTGATGACTGAATGCAGGTGAAATCAACTCACCCTGTTCAGTAAAACTCTTCCAGGACACTGACAATTACAAGCTCTTCTGCTAGATCAGTCACCCTAGAAAAATAGCTAGTTTGGAGATTTCATCAGACAAAAACAATGTCAAGTAAGAAACTTTGCATTGCTCTAGTCTAGTAGGTCCCTCAAAGTAGTTGAGTACAGTTGTTTTGCTGTTGTAAAATGCATAGGCATTTATCCATCAAAGTAGCATGAATAAGAGGGATTTGCTTAGTGCTTTCTCTTCTTCAAACAGACAAAAAATATCCTCTCTGCCAAATTAATGTCACCTGCTAAATTCTAAGGCTAATATCTCCTTTGCTTTTAAATTTCCCTCAGATTCGTCAAAGTTGCTTTCACAAGTGCAGGTTGACATGATGATAACCCAAAAAAGACAGTGTCTAATTGGAGCAGGACATATGTGACAGTCACGCTATTTTACAAAGGGAAAATCAAGTTTTCTAGCTCACATGTTATGATAATTCCCCATGACAAATCACATTGTTTCTCCACAATCAGATTTTTGCGTATATAGTACAGATCTTCTTGCAGTAAAGAACTGGGAATATTCTGTGAGTTTCCACAAAAAGCTTAATATATTATGCTTGTACCATGAAGAGCATTCAACATGTACAGGAAAACATGTCTATGTATGATTAACACCTCATTTCACCTCTGCTTTTCAGTTCAGAAAAACTGTTAAAAGTACATTTAGATAGGAACACTTTTCACACACCTCACAAGTTAAGAAGTAGAGTTCATTACTTCAAAATTTAATTTAAAAAATCTACCTTTTGCTTCAAAGAAGTCTTTTTTTTTTTTTTTCTAGGCAGACTTCTTCCACCCCGGCCTAAAGTAATTTGTACTAGAAGCTCTTTGACAGAGAACACTGAACAAAATAAGCTGACAATTCAATGCAGTATGATCATCCTTATCAGTACAAGAATATTACTTTTAATTGCTTTATTTGAAAATGGCAGTAACAGCCTATTAACCCGGAAATTAACTCTGGACAACTGTTCCTTTGAGGTAATATATGGATTATATTTCAATGAAATCTCTGTCTTTATATGGGTAGCTTTTACATAATTTTGTTGGCTGCAGATGTGTCCCTCTATTTAATTTAAATGCAGACAGAGGTATAAAAAATGGAAAGTTTCAGAACGAGATCCAGGTCCTTGCCTTTTGTCACTGTGAAAAATCCTTTTCCTCACCATGTAAAGGTTACTTTGTAAATTATGATGTAACTTTTCTCTAGAAAACTAACTTTGCTCTACCTTTGCAGCATTAGTTCCCTGGTTATGCCAGGATCCAAGGTCCATGAACGACGGGCGACACCTTCATTGATTCAATCCGGTATCTGCCCTGTTTTACAAGGCATTTGAGTCCATTCAATAGCAGCAGCCACCAGGTATGTATCGATCTGGCAGTAGCAACAGTGCCAACTTAGCCCTGATCTGGTGCAGGCTGCACTCTGACTTGCGTACAGGGATGGAAGTTGCTCCATACCGTGAAATACAGCACAAAAACTTCAGTGCTGCTTCTACCTGCAGTGTCCCCCCAGCTCTAAATTCCTTTTTTTTCTCCCTAATTTCCATTTAGTCAAGATTTTCTCATTCCCGGTGTAAGGTCAACTTTGACAACTCACAGGTGTCATCATATATTTCATCTAAGGTCTATCCTACAGGTGCCTGTAGGTGGTCCAAACAGTTCATGGAGGACACACTGCTACATGGTGAATGCAGTGAGAGTGCACAAGGCAGGCAGTGTGACTGCAGCACTGCTCTCCTGCTTCCTGCATCAAAATCCCTGTGACAATTTCACCATATAATACTCCAGTAAAGGAACTAATGCCGTATGATCTCCATTTAACAAAATTCTTAAGTATCTGCTAGAGATGTATGCCTTGCTGCCTCTGGATTCAAAAAGATTAGTCATATACTTGCAGTTAAACACATACGTGAGTATTTAATATGTTTTAATGCTTCTGTATATTCATTTGTCTGCTAAATGGCTGCAGTTCTGGATGTCCCCACTGCAAACAGAATGAAATTAATACGTCAAATGCCTTCAGACCACCAGACTGTTCAATGGCTAGAGGAGTGTGCATAAGCAGAGATTTTGTATTATGCAACAATAGATAGGTACATTTTTTTGTGGATTGATATGAAATATTCATATTTGTTGTTTCTCTGAAAGCATACTTTGAGGAACTATTATGAAAGTGACTATAGAAAAACACAGCTGTACTTAAAATGCTCTTTTCCTGCTCTCTTTGTGTTGTACAACAGACCACAGATGTAACTGTCAACTCACACAAATCAAGAACCATTAAGGTGGACTTCTATCATACATTTTCATTTTCAGCTTCTGGATCTTCTATATTCTTTAGTTTAATCTATTAAAAAATTTTCACAGCATCACCTATTTTCCTGATTTTAATCTAAGATTTACTTAGTGGACAATAAATAGTCCGATTTCACAGAATCATAGAGTCATGGAATTATTTAGGCTGGAAAAGACCTTTGAGGTCAAGTCCAACCTTTAACCTAGCACCGCCAACTCCACCACTAAGCCATTTCAGGTAAATGGTTTTTGACTGTTATTGTAGCTCACGCTTAATTGCTGAACAGGTCAACAATCAAAACATTTGCTTCTATTGCAATAATTCTAGTCAGCAGCAGCTTCAATTATTATTACTCTTTAGGTTACACCAAGTGGAAGACAACACTATTTCCCATCAAGCTTGTAATTTCAACAATGCATTTTAAACAACCTGCCATGTAGTGCAAGAGGTGGCTTCAGCGGTGCAGTCACTCAGAGTGGCTGTAAACCTGACGTAAGCAGACACTTAAGGTGAGTTTATGACTGCTTTGCATTGTTAAAGGAACATGGGCAGCTAGATCATACCAACCAGTCTGGCCCAGGATATTCTATCATAAAGTGCCATATGGTCATTTACAGATCTGGATGCAAATTCCATTGAGATTGTAAGCAATTATCTTTTAATTAAATGCCATAGCAAGAGCTGTATGAAGTGTTATTCTTTATTTTAGAAGCAAAGTAGAGAAGAACACTGCATCACCTTGAAGAGGACTGGAATAGATTATGTTTCATGGCATTACTAGTGCAGTCCAGGCCACTGTACTCTGATTCATGTCAAAATATTAACAAACTAGCTATCTAAGACAATGATTTTGGCACCATGTACTCTAAGATTCCACTCAGAGGATGACTGAGGCACACATACACATGCAAGAATCGTGAATGTTCTCCTTACATTAACTTCAGTGCATTTATTTGCATATTAAAAGTTACACATGTCAAAATACTTCTTTTTAGCTGAAAGCAATATATGATGGGAACATCTTACTCTTTCTTTGTCGCCATAATTAAACAACCATCACTCAAGAGCCCTGCCCCTACCACGTAGGTGAGTTTCAAAGCAAGAGCTTACTTCTGACTGACTCTACTTCCAGATACTTGACTTCATAGTCAGACAAACCTCCATTGTTTATTTTCTCCATTATCTAATCATATTTTAATGCTTGCAATGTCTGCTCAAAATAGTGAAACCTTTCTGTACTGGATTTTCATTATTGCACATCCATGGTTGAATTGCCGTTGAACAGAAGGCAATGGTAAAGGTGCCATCAACTTCCTTTAAAGAAAGACTGGGACCCCAGGTCATTCACTGTTTGTGAAATGTATGTTCTCTTAGTATATTCCTTTCCCTCTTAGTCCCCCAGTATGAACTTAGGAGAAGCATTTCCTTGTATTTCTCGTGTCTGAATGTTACATCACTTAAGCCTGTTCTGGAAAGTGTCTGGTTAACAACTGCCACAGCACAAGCAAGTAGTTTTGATCAATCTTAAATCCTCATCCCTTGACACTTTAATCAAAATAATTTAAAATTCTATTAAGCACAATATGCAGAGCATTAACACTCTGAACCAGTGAGCAGTTGGAGTGTGGAAGCTGAGTGATATATCTGAATAACAGCCTTGTTAGAAAGGCTATCATGTTTTGCTCCTTGCTGAATCATCAGGGACGATAGTGGCAATATCACTTTTTCATTGCTAATGTATGGCTCAAAGGATCTGACAAGGAGCTAAATGTTTGATTCCCTGGGAGAAGCTGCTTTACTGAGGTATAAGTAAAATTTTCCATCTTTTAAAACTTACATGGATTCTGGAGATGTCCATCACCCAGGAGCAGGAGCAGCAACCAACCACATTCTCAATATTATTCCTGCTGCTGTGCCTTCCCCAGTCTCTCCAATCTAGCTGCTACCTTCTCATTTAATTCAGGTCTGATGCCCTGTCTTGAGGCTTCTTTTTCTTACTGTTCATTTCTCCATGGTCAGTGACTCCAAGAGTCACTGGGCAGGTGGCATTTCTCAGCCCTGTTACCAGTTAAGAATTAAAACCATTTATTTGCCTTTCAAAGCTTTGTATGAACTAAATGTACCCATACCAACCCAATTTGCACAGAGGTTTGGAGTCTATTTGGTGGTAATGCAGATGTCCATCTGAATAATGACAAAGGAGGGAAAATGCTTTGGGTTGATTTTGGCTATACACCTGCAGCAAAGCCCCTCGTGAGAAGTGCACCCAGAGAGCACAAATGCCCTCACAAGACCTCTTCCTTTTGACTAGAGCTCTGTTTTTATTGGTTCAGTGCCTTTTTTTGTGCAAAACATTCGCACAAAAAAAAAAGGTAAAGTTTGTATTTCAGGAAATATGTGCATATAAAACCTCATTTTTGTCTCCCTGTTTAAAATAGAATGGGGTAGATTTTAGGTGATCTATCCAGGCTCTTTCAGCCCAATTTTCTCTAATACTATGAAACCAGATATAAATGACACCTACCCAAAAACACAAACATGTTTTTCTACTGCATTATAAAAGGAACAATACTTGCATGTAGATTGGATCATGAAGGGCAATAGAGAGGAATTTAAGAAGTGAAAGCAAAAGGAAAATTGCAATAATAAACAAACTAGTTATAATAGACACTAGAGTAATTCCTGAAAGTAATTTATGTAATGCAAAGACTCACTTGAAAAAGACAGAATGCTATTATTTTTACTATCAAGTGTCAAACTTGGGCAGTGTAGTTATTACAGTCCTGTGTATATAAAATTTCTTAAAAGCCAAAAAAGAAAAAAAATTAAGAAAAACTTTGAAACCTGTCCTCCAAAAAAAGTCACACAAAAAGCCAAATTAGCTGTTAAACTAGCTCAACTGTTACAGTGCAGCCTTGCCACTGGAGTACATAACAACCATCTCCTGTGAATTGTTTTAGTTGCAAAGAGTAAGATCAGCAGTTGTGATTATCAAAATCCAAATCTGTGAACACAGGGAGCTTTTTAGCATAGTAAGTGAAATCGTTACTAATTCCCCACTGCCAAAACACATACCTCGACGTGCGTGTGAGCACAGACTCTCGTGCAGTTCTTTCTTTCCCAGTAAGATCTGGTTAAAAGCTGCTTCAGTAGGTTTTAAAGCCCACTGGAGGTGCTACACATTAACTGAGAAGACTGATCAACCCATACAGTATTAAAAAGACATTTGTAGACTCATTTAATCAATAATGTACAGTGTTAGTGTGCAATTTAGATCGAGAGAAGACAGCTGTAAGATTATGATACATCAGCTAATGAAAAAGCAAAGAGAGAGTGATTCAATTCATTAGAGAGGCCAAGAGGCAGCTTCTTAGCTGGTGGGAGCAGTGATGGTAGCACATACTCCTGGGTTTCCGAGCCCATAAGCCGGCTGAGGATTTCTCCCAGAGCAAAGCGCAGAGTGAGCTCTCTCACACAACATCCTTTCCACAGATATAAGCGGCAAGATTTCTGAGCCACAAAGGCTCCAGGCTTCTAAAAAGGTCAGCTAAGATTATAAAATAGCCCTATTTGATCTTGAAATGTTTCAGATGCTGACAGCTACCCAGGATATGTCGATATACATGTGGCAGCCTGATCTGAAATCCTCTCTGATTTCAAGACTCTGAAGTAAGAGAGATTTCTGTAGGAAAATGAACAAGAATATGAAATTCTGCACTGATCACACAAATTACCCTAAAGCTATACAGCAAACCCATATGGTAGGTTTTGGTGCCATTCTACAGATATGGCTATCAAGTCCTAAGGGCTGGACTGTTCTTTCAGATTTGGTCCTTTCTCACTGCTAGAAAATGCACAGTTCCCTTAATGTGTGAATTCCCCACAGTGAGCAGAGCTGGCCATATGGTCTCATTCCTAAACCAATTTGATGTAACGAGCGAGTTGCCACACAGGGTTGGAAAACTGTAGAAAAGCAATGGTTACCTGGGTCACCATCCCTAACACACTGTGCCTTGGGGTCAACACCTGCTTTGTACTGCCCAGGAGTTCCTGCTAGGGTTGGGACCAGTATAAGAAGCGGGATTGGATACCTACAGTTGGCTCTCTTTCCCATCCCTTTTCCATCTTCTTCCTTACATCTCAAATATAAACCTCACAGCTTGTATTTTCAGAGATATCTAGATTTCCTTAGATATTCCCTGGCCAAGTGCTCCATTAATGAGGCAGATACATTTCAGCCTGCAGAATATGCCAGGCTCTTGGCAGTGACAATTGCTTCACGGATGCACCATCTGCTGCTCTTTTGGTGTGACTGGTTACCTACTTTTCATGGCACATTTCTTTTTGCTGGCTGACTGACTCCCAAATCCATGAGGTCCTCTTTGAGAAAGCTGTGCAGAGTCTCCTGATGTCAGTACTTATGCAAACACATATTTCCATGAGAATAGCCTTGCTCATCTTCATGTTCTCCTACAGAATTATGATACTTTTGCTGGCTGCAGTTTTTGGTAGCAGAAGTTTGCTCCTTACTTTCGTAGGAAGACACAGCAAAATGACCATTTTCTATCACCAATGTTGAAGAAAGTAGCTGTGATTGCAATATATGAGCTGACATAGGTGTTTGGAAAAATAGGAAGACTGTACAGATATCCTTAGTCTTCTTCTACATAAATCACCACATCTCTCATGTGCCAAACATCACAACTCCATGAAGGGTTCCCTAAAGGGAGGTTGCAGGGAGAGATGGTCAGCTGCAGTAAATGTTATTTTCTTGCATTGCCCAGGATTTGCTGCAGACAATGAAGATTTTTCCTGCATGAAAAAGCAGGGATTTGGGCACTTATTGACAGAAGTTAAAAAATATTGGAAGAAAACCCAACCAACTGAACAAAAAACCCCAAATCTAAACAAACCCACATTTATAAAATTTCAAGGTTTTGGACATTTTCTGTAATTACTAATTCTTGGTGATGTTCCCTGTCTTACTATACATAAAATCACTGCTGATACAAGTTTAGTTTTATGTAATACTCCATATGGTGGATTCATAAAAGCCTTCTACTGGGAATACCACCATAAACTACTATTTTCTGCTATAAAAAACAACCATTTAAGTCAGACATGCACAAACAAGGTAATCTGCCATAAATTTTGAAATGGTAAAATACAACAAATGTAAATGTATTCAACTCCCATTGCAATGCATGTAATTTCCATAGCTTTATTAGAAATCCTGCAGTTGCAGTGGTTTGGCGATAGGTTATAAATACAGTAGGAATGAGTCAGCATGCAAATCCCTTCTGTGGAAAACAATTTGAGAGATTTTATAGCCCAAAGCTGTTTATTATTTTGTAAGAATAGTAATGCAAGTTCATGTTCAAAACCTGCTGAGAGAAGAATTTGCAAATATCCTATTATAGAACAGCCAGAAAAAAAAAGTATAAGACCTATATAATAGCATTGGGCCAGATCATTTTCACATCCCCATTTAGCTCATTCTTTTTTTTCTCATGCACTTATTAGGATCCTTGTGAGATTATCACTCTATCACACTAATAAAATGAGAGCACAGCTAAGGCTTGGGATTTCATTTCTGAGTTAATGGAAGAGTCCTGAAAACCTGAGACGCACAGAACTAAAAAAGGTTTCTGGATATAAATATAAAAAAATTGCCATTAATTTTGAAAGATTTCACGTTTGGGATTTTTTTAAATAATTTCCTGTTTATGTAAATAATGAAGAGCAAATATATTTTCCAAACCCCTTTATATCCATCTGACCCAAATATTTCTCCGTTTTGCATAACAGATTGCAATGAACAAATTCTATGAACATGATCTAATGATGTTGCCTAGGTATACTAGCAAGTGCAGAAAGCTATTTAATTTCAAGGCTGTCTCCATTGTGCATGTCACACTGCAGAGAAACATTTTTTATGCCAATGAATAAATAATGAGGCAGGTTCTGCAACTGTGCTGGGTTGGCAGTGGAGGCAGAAGGACATTCCCCAGCCCTTAATGCTCTGTGCTAAGCAAAGACCTTCTCTGGTGTGAGATCTGCTCAGGTTTTACACAGTGCAATGCTGGCCAAGACTGTATAGACACCAGCCAGGCTGGCCCCGACAAAGCCAGCTGCGTATGGCCGCACTGCGTGACAAGCACAGAATTCTTGGCTTGGGCCTTTCCGACCTCTCACAAATCCAGGCAGAGCATGCATATTCCCTAACTTTTGTGCATTAAATACAGCTGTCAGTGTAGCTGTAAGGATTACAATTTTTTAACCAGGACAATCAGATCAGACACATAAAATCGTTATTCAAAGTGCATGAGTTTTATCTGTTCACTTGGAATGTGGGAGAAGAAAGATATCAATAATGTCCAAAATTTTTTTTAACATTTCAACATTTTGACAGAAAAAATGCAAGCAAAGTGTGTAGTTTGGCAAGGGCAGTTTGCATGGAACAATGTAGGGTTGAGGGTTTTTTTCCAAATCAAAAGAAAATATTTTGGATCAGTTTAAAAGGGAAGGCTTCAGGGTACCCCAACTGTGTCCTTCCCTTACCTGAAGGGGGCCTACAAGAAAAATGGAGAGAGACTATTGACAAGAGCAGATAGTGACAGGAGAAGGAGGAATGGATTCAAACTGAGAGTAAGTTTAGAGTAGATATTAGGAAAACGCTCTCTACTATGAGGGTGGTGAGGCACTGGAACAGGTGGCCCAGAGAATTTGTTCCCTGGAAGTGTACAAGGCCAGGTTGAATGGAACTCTGAGCAATCTGGTCCAGTGGAAGGTGTCCCTGCCCATGGCAGGGGGTTGGAACTAGATGATCTTTGATGTCCGTTCCCACTCAAGCCATTCTATGACTCTATGAAATTAATGGGGGCTCAGCTGATTGCTACAATGCTTGAGCAGAGTTGTCATTTGTGTTTTCCATATTTCTGCTTCTCTCTAAAGGCTGAATACCTTTGTTAAATTATCTTTCCTGGGCAACCTCCTCACCTATTAAGGGCATCAAAGGCATCAGATGCACCCAGTATATAATGACAGGTGTGGCCTCGTAGAAATGCACACTACAGCCCTGATGAAATGCTAAATAAGATTTTCAAGACGCCATTCAGTGGAGACAGAAAAAAAATCTGATTCGATCTGATTTAAAAGATTGAATGTTATTTTCAATTTTGCAACACAGGAATTCTCATGTTTTGTTTTCATCAGATAGAGTTTGATTTTGACATTTTGGGGATATTTTGAACACTTTCTTATTTTGAATTCTCAGATTTATTTGAGAGAAATAGTAGAATTTTTTGTAAACTGGGTGCACAATAAACAGTATAAATTATTCACCTACTTGAGACGAAGAATATAACAGAAGTCAGCTAGATAGTGATGAGATATAAGAAATGACTGTTTATATGAAGACACTGATTTGGAACTCATGTATACAGCAGTCATAAAAAGGTAACTTAGACAACACTGGAAAACAGTTATTCCTATGGTGTATCTAATTACCATGTGATTTACAAAAATTATTTTATTTTACTTAAGAATTAGTAAGAAACTACTTTTTAAGACCACTCAGTTCTGATTTTTTTACTGACTCAGAAGTACCATAACCATAAGTCAAATCTAAATAATAATATTTAAGACTAAAATCAACAAGGGCCACATCCGTAGAACGTATCCAAAGTGGAAGGGGCAGGAAGCCCTCATTTGCTATACGCAGCCAACATTTCCCTGTCTAAATAACCAATCTCATTACTGTAATTTCCTTCTCCAGTTTAAAAGGAAGTCATATTTCCATATGCATGACAGAGTAAGTAGGATTTTTTCTATTAATAAGAATAACAGGTACTGAACTATTCCAGTCAAACACTGATCCCACATTTAACTATATTATTATTATTTTTCCTAAGGAACTTACTTTCCCAACAGTAGACAGAGTTGCATGAAATTCTATTCTCCCTTATGGCAGTATGAACGTAGAATGACCCCATCACTACTAACGGGACAGAGAAAGTGCAGTAGCAGAAATCTACATAAAGAAAGTCACTAAAATCATTGCCACTCAGTTTCCCACTTAAGTTCCCAGCTCTCAAATTCAGTAAAATTTTGCCCAATCTTAGTTTCATTATGCACTTCTGTACTTTGTTTATCACAACCCTGGTATAAATATCTGCATAAAATTACTGTTCTCAGGTAGTATAAGACATGAAGATACAGAGAGACACAAGTTAAAACAGATAATGGATTACATTCTTCTCCAGTTCCATATTTTCTTCCAGATAACCAAACCCACAACAGCTATGTGTAACCAATATTTCTTAGATCTTTAATTTCTGAATGAAGTCAGAGAGTGTTGGTGCTGACACTGAAAACTGCCACTTACCGAGTAAGGTTTGAGCTAATTGTCAGCAACATTAAAAGCAGATTAATAGAATAGAAGAATTTCTGTTCCTCCTCATCAGATATGAAATCACAACAAAAAATTTTTCTTATATTTCTGAAGTCTCTTGAGGGTGAGTAGGTTGTCTGTGTAAAACATTTTAAAAATATAAGGTTCGTGGCTAAATCTTCAACTGCATGAAACTCTGTCCTAGAACAACTCGGGAGGAGAGATAAGAAGGCAGCTTTGAGCTAGTTTACAGCTTTTTTTCCCTATAGTGGCCTAACCTGTTCTGTATTACACTGTTGGTAGAGCTCACAGGGACTGTCAAGCTGGTGGAGCACCAGAAGATGTGTTTTATGCTCTAGTCCTGCCTCTACCCTTGAAAGCCACACTTCTCGTGCCCCTCTTGTAACCACTGCCTTACCTCCATGTGGGAAGGCAGGAAGCAGAGCAGTGCCACTGCTGCCCTTCTGCCATCTCAACATTCTTCTGGGGCCTAGGATCTGAATTCTTGAAAATTTTATCATAGGACATGAGCATTTGCAGGAATATCCACAAAGGTTATTGGCACACTCAACAGAACAATGCCTAAAAGCTATGCATATGCATAAGGAAGAAAGATACCTGAGGACAACTCTGTTGCATAGGTATAGGTAAGGTCACCTAGAAGTCCCTTGCAGATGTGGGAATGTCAAGACACACTCAGAAAGATATTTGGGGACTCTCCTTTTAGAGTCTGCTACGAGCCCTGCTATCTATTAATACTGCATCTTTCCATTTCAAGTGACTTCAGCAGAAAGCAAACATAGAAATGAATCTGGCTTCTAAAAATTCCGTCTCCATTCTCTGAGCTGGGCTCCATGAGCCACAATACTATGGCTTAGCAAACCAGCCTCTGAAATTGGCAGGTTTCCACCACCAGCTCACATATGTGCAAGTGTTTTTTCAGGCTTGTTAAACAAAAGTTGTGATTTCTCATTTCTTTCCTCTTCCACAGGATCATAATTTAAGATCTATCATTCAAGATTGAATGATGGCCTGATCTTGAGCCACGTCAATATATCACACAGAACATTAAAACCTGACCTTTATACACAGAATAATAAATACATGTGAGTCACTTACAAGGTAGTAACTCACTCTCACAGTTCAGCAGAGAGTAAGGGCTGAATCTCAACATGAAAAACTCCAGTTGTTGTCAAATATGAGTGAGCTTATAGTAATACTTTTACATTGGGAAGCCAATAAAGAAGGTTAAATGTATTTCAAAAGCATGATGATATATTAGCAAATTGAAATGAAGCTGAGCAGTTACCAAAACAACTGAAAAATCCAGGCTGCTGTAATTTCTGCCTACTTAATGCAAGGAATTACTGGATTTGTGTTAGAAGCCAGGAGCATCTTCAGCCAGCTGGGTTGGTCTGACTGCAGTACAACAGTATCAGCCAATACATTCATCTGGCAGCTTCTTCACTTTTACCATGTGATTCATCAGCCTATGCAGTGACATTGTTGCTGTGAAATGGGGAGTGGATTTGCAGGGCTTCTTGCCTCTCAGGCTCTGCTCTTTGACACCTGATCCACTCCAGGTCTTCTGAGGGGGTGGCTGATGGTGAACAGTCAGAGGGAGTAACAGGTAGTCTCAGTATGTGCAGATGTAGCCCTCAGACCAAGAGGGTTTGTGATGAGCCTTGTGTCTTTTAGACTTCCATCAGGCAGAAGTCTCTGTGTGGGGTGAGTACAGGGCATAACATTTAGAACACAGTGCAAGAAGAAATATTATCATGATTTAAAAGGTTGGCATCCAATGGCCAGGTCTCTTGAAATGCTCTGCCTCTTGATAGCTACAGTTAATATTTACACAGAGAGCTCTTGAATCAAAGAAGAGAGAAGAAAAAAAAGAGAAGCCTTGATGATGAAATTTTAGCAAACAGGGGTATCCAATATAATATTTTGTGCATTCATCAGCACACAATTTCTACATAACATTAATATTCTTTACTTCACACATGAAGAGGAACCAGGAAGCAAGAGGGCACAAGACAGTGCCTCTGTGCTCTCCAATGCGTTTCCCACACTGGAAGCAAATCAGTGGAAACAATAAGTACATGACTTTTATGCCACCTGAGCAAGCATTTTTCTGTCTTGTTCTTGTTCATGCCATGCAAATGTGAGCTGAGACCACCAGCTATTCTCCCATAATTTTGGCAAGAAAGCAGTAGAGGGGGAGTTACTGCTGCTAGCCCAGCAGTGAATTATAGGATTTTGCCTCATAATTTATGCTATCCTGAGAGGAAACTCAAGAAAAATTAATTTGCACAGCCTAGAAAAAAGACCACTAAGGAGCCCCTGTCATGGGTCATGTACTGATTTCATTTACACAAGTGTAAATCCTACATACCATGATCAAAATCAGAGGCACTATGAAAGGCTTACAAGTAAAAGTAGACTTTGCTTCACAGTCCCTAAATACTAGCAGCAAACAAACTTACAAGGTCAGGAGATTGTTATTTTCAGTATGGGAGCAAGGAAAAGAAGGAATAGCACAAAGTGAACAGAAGAAGCCCTTAAGGAGGGAAATACGTTCAACAAGAAGGATCAGTGATGTATGAGAATGACCTTCTGAGAGAACTGTTTTATTCTCTTCCTTACTGGCAGGGAACCTAGGAGATATCTAGAGATAGAGAATTCAGTGTTGACTAAGCCCACAACATCAGCCTTCCCCTTGACTCATAACAAAGCACCTTCTGCCTGCTGTCAAAGGCACTCGAGGACCTCGCTCATAGATGCCACCTGGTTGCTAAGCCACAGGCAACATACAGCAGGGACAGCATGTGGGGTCCTCTCACCTGCAGTGCCAGGGGTGCTGGGACAGAGACCATAGGAAGAATCCTGTCTCCCCTCGGGCTGTCAATCTGCATTGCCTTTGTGCAGAACAAGATGGGCAGAGTCTCCATAAGGAGGTATTTTTTTCACCCCATACAGTTTCTCTTTCACCAGCAAGGTACAAAATGTACCTTTCCTTCCTGGAATCTTGAGCTGATTATTAACTTTTGTCAGTGCCCTGCCTTCATTTTGTCAACAGAGCAGGAGACTTTATGATGGTAGAGACATTATAAAAGTTAATGGAGAATTTTGCTTCAATAAGTAGCCCATAAAACTAGGAATCATTGAACACCAGGGGGAAGACACCAGAATTAGTCGACATTATAAATGCCTGGTTTCACAAAGGAGCACAAAAAGCTTTTAATGCAGGTCTACCTGCTGATCTACTGGCAGATATCCCTGGATGTGAACTACTCTCATTTGAACAGGATGCTCACTCCTTTAAACACCACAGTAGCAAAACTCTTTGAGTTAGAAAGGGTTTATTCTGCATCTCAGTGACAGTGCTGAACTTACTTATTAATCTACAATGTAAGAAAACCATGGCAAAGCTGCTCTTGGACTCTACCAAGCTGGTGCCTCACAAGGTACAGAAACTTTTACAGGACGATGTGCTTTTAATCTCCTGCCTTAAGGTATTCCATAAAATCCAAAAATGTATGCAGTATGATTTACTTCCCTTAGACTGAAAACCAAACCACTGCAAAACAGAATGAAACCACAAGTTAGACTATTACGCATGTTTTTCAGCCTGCAAATGTCAGTTCTTTCAGCGGTCCCAGAGACAGCTCTGCATGATACTTTCAGCAACAATGCAAAAGGAGGCGCAGATATTTAATTAGGAATAATTATTTTTTCCTTTTGGTGCCAGACAAATTACAAGGACTTTGCTTTACTCTAGTAATTTCACCAAAAAAAAAAAATGTGTTGGTCCTAGTTTGCCCTGCCAGAACAGATTTACATGCACAAAGTTCCACCCTATGCAACATAAAGAAGCTTTTTTGAAACAACTGCAATATCTATTATTCTTTTATGGCACATGCTCAGTACTTAAAGAAACAAAACAAAAAATCATTACTATTCATAATTCATTCTCTATGTATTCAAACTCTGTAGCAGTCTTGTTGGGCTACCATGTCTTTAGAATGATTTTTGTAAGCTGGACTGCTGTATCTGTTGGCATCCCTACTTTCTTCTAAGCATCTAATGTGAAATAATAATTATATTATGAACACAAATAGCATTTTTAGCATCAGAGAAATAATTATAAAGCAGTTAAAAGAAAATTCAGACATTCCTTTTCTAGGCATGTTAGTCCTTTCCTATTCTTCTTTTCATTCTGTAAATTAACATTTTTTTCAGATAAAAAAGACAAATTCATAAATTACTGCATTTGGCAGTGGAATGTAGCAATGGTGGCAAGGCACAGCTGGAGAGTTTGAAATGTGGCAGCTTTCTTCAAGGCCATCATTTTCCTGCTCCTTTGGGAATCACTGCTAAATGTGGCTACTGCTAATGTAATGAATATGAATCCATGTAAATCTCTGATGCGGAGCTGGGATCTGTCCCCTTGTGGGCAAAAAGGAATTTTTTTTTCTATGCAGATTTTTTTGAGTATGTATGTGCATATAACTCTGACCTTACTTCAGCAGCTCACCCAATCTTAGGTATCCAGGTACTGTCGACCTTCTCATTTTTCATTCTGCAGCAAACTAACAATATGCACTCCTTCCCATTTGAAGATCCCTGGCAGAATAATACACCACCTGTTCAGTCCCCCTTCCCACCCCCCTCCTTACTAATTAAGCTCTGAAACTGTTTCCAAACAAAATTGGATTTTTTTTTCTTCTGCTCCCCTCGCCTTCATCCCCTGACTGCACCTTTGTAAACATTTTTGATCGGGAGTGAAAGGCACAGAAACAGCCGCAAATAAGGGGACCTGTCAGTTCAGCCAAAGCCATTAGTGCTGCATGCAGAGAGCTGGCTGGGCTCGTACTGAGCAACTGTGGCATGCCCAGGGATGGAGAGCAACAGAGAGGGTCTCTAACCATTGTCCAGAGGGGTCTCAGAAATAATGGGGTGCACAGGACAAAGCTTCTTGGCTCCTCTTCTGCCCTGCGAAGGCTACTGCTTGACTGTCTCATTTAAAAGTAGAACATCTGAATAGCTGACAGACGTTTTCCAAAGAGGGGCTGTGTGAGGTGTGCATATTCTGAGTTTGTTTCCACCGCGAAACAGGCATGGAACAGGAATTTTAATCCGTGTAACTTTCATCTCTGTGGTCGTACAGTGCCTCACACAATGGGTCTTTGTGCGCTGCCAGGATACTATGGCAATACATACCATAAATAATAATTGTAATAAAACTTATAAAGCTAAGATTTTCTTAATGGTCTCTAGAGCTGGAAGACTTTTCTGGGCAATTGACATTTTTAAAAATCAGGTCACCTAGTTAGGCTCCTAATTCTGAATTCAGAGTCTTATTTCACCATTCATTTTCTTTAAAACATAAGCCTCCAACTTGGCTCATGCAAATAAATATTAAGTGAGGGAGAAGCAATGGAAACACTTGTGCAAACAAACCAAGAATCATTATTGGATTCCATTCACAAGTTTTTGGAGAGGAATGATCAGGCCAGCCATCAAATAAGAACAGCTTCGGCCAAGATCTACAAGTAGAGGGACATTGTTCTGCTTGGCAGTTCTTCACTGAGGTGATTAACAAGCCTGGTTGATGACCCTTTGGGCTCAGATGTACAGTTAGGGTATCACACATCAGCTGAGCTATCAGGGCACTTCTTATGTGTGTGGCCTTGCAAATATAAGATTATGTGACTTGACTTCACTCTCTTCACTGGGACTAATGAAAGTCATGTTGTCTTATATTTGCTGTCACTAAAACTATTCATATAGATACCACAGGCTCAGTTGTGCCACTGAAAGGCAATACTGGCAACTATTCAAAGCAACAGATTGATTGCAGTTGGGAAACCTTTAACCAAAAGTAGAGTTACCGAGTCGGTCTGGGTGCCATTCACCTTCTCCTAAAACTCAAGTCTTGAAGTCAGAGGAATTGCACCTGAAAAGTGCATATTTTTCTCTGCGGATCATGAAGGGAGTAAAGTCAATCACCTCAGACAACTAGACAAATAGTGTTACCTGGTGTGAGTCCTGTTCTGTGTGCCTGAGCTCTTGGGCAAGTGCTCTGTCCTCTAACCTGAAAGTTCCAGTTCAGAATCCTACATACAGGTTATTAGGCAGCAGCAGAGCAGCATATAAAAAAGCCCTTTGCTTCAATCCAAAAAGAAAGCACTTACTGGGCTCAAACTCCTCCAAGGAACCCCACATCACTGTTTTTCTGGACTAGGGCAGAATTGAATGAGTGACCAAAGGAGAGGCCATGCCATTACAATCATCTCCTTTAACATATTTCATAAGAAATTTTATAGCCTAGGTAGGATCCTGCTCTGCTGCACTTTCAAACACACTAAATCACAGTTCTGCCACATCTTGATTGAGAAACCGATGCAATCAATTTCAGCTAATTATACATCCAACTTGTGAGCTTGTAAATTAGTTGTACGAAGCTCATGTCACCACGTATAGCTGGACCACTGCTGGAAAGCAGAATTTTGGCAAGGATATTTTGTGTGAAGACATGGTTTTAAATTTATGAAAGAGGGCAAACAGAGTTTCAAAGCTGAATTTGGTTTTTATGTTTGTGGACCTGCTTCTGCTTCTAATGCAATTAATAGCAACCTACCACTGACTTCAGCAGAAGAACATCTGAGGTCTTTATTCCATAGAAACTCTAGCAGTAAAATACAAGACATTCATTTTAGCTATTATATTTTGGAAGGCTGACAACAGCTGCATGAAGGACTGAATCTGAATCTCCTGGGGAGACACGTAACACTTAAATCACTAAGCCATTCCCTTTGATATCCATGCTGTATTATAAAATTAATCTTTTGTAGCAATTAATTAGAGTAGTTATGAGGAAAGTCATGCAGTCTGAGACTCACACTTATTGCTCAGTGTAGCCTTGTTTGTTTAGTCAGATTCCCTTAAGCCATTAATAGAGCTTTATGTTAATTTCCTTAATGCTTCTGATCAGCATGTTCAGAGTTACAACTCCACTAGGGCTTCACAGATTATCCCAACATAGAGTACAAGTAAACAATAGAAGCTACTTCCCCCTGCATGTCATTCTCCATGGATACCCTAATGAGATTATATCTATGCCAGTCCAAAATCTTAGAGATAAGTAAATGAAGCTCCTTGGCCTATGACTGAACTTTCTCACAAATTCAGACCTGAAGAGGTTAAAAATACAAAAACTTGCTGAAACTGTGAATAAGAAGAAAAAGCAAGCACATTCTTTAGCCAGATTTCTCTTCTCCAAAGGTATTTATCTGGAAATGCTTGAAGAGCTGAGGAAAGCACAATCCCAATTTTCTTGAAAGAAAGTGAGCTAAGAGCAAATCTTGAAAATGCCAGACCTAAATGCCAAACTGGAATTTGTTCAAATGCCTTTCATGTCTAATGCATAAAGCCTAGTTATTCCATCAGTCGCTTTAAATCAATCCTAAGTGCTTAAACATGAGAAAAACCCTAAGCTCATGTAGGAGATTTTGAGTTTATATATGTACTGTATATATTAACAACTGCCCCAAATCTCTCGTTGGTTTCAGATTTCAGTAGTGATATGGAAACAGCTAGGCACTTGTCTCAGGATACTAGAGAATAATCACTACATTTGTAACACTTTCCTAAGGAAGTCAGCCAATGGAAAAATTACACACTACTATGCTAAAAATAAATTGTTACACCTCTTAAACACAATGGAACAAACAAAAATCCGCAGTCCAAAATTAATGGCAACCCCTACACAGTGGCTGCTTATTGCACTTGGTCATGTTATGTTTTCTTCTTCAGACTCTGGAGCTACTGCTCACAGCTGCAGAACTGGAGTAATGATCCTCACGTCCCTCATTTCTGCAACTGTGACTGCTAAAAGTGGCAGTCTGAGGATGTTTCAGAAAGTCAGGAAGCCCTTGGAACAGCATGTAAGCTGCAGTTTGAAGGCTGCAAATCTCACGGAGATGAGACACTCCATCCCACAGGAGGCAGAAGCTGCTGGTGTGGAAAACAGATCAGACTAGGGCAGCTTGGTCAAGCCCTCCAAGCTACACACACGCATGGCCATGAACCCCATCATGAACTAACTGAGCTCCTCACCCAAGGATCCAGCCACTGGAGCTATATATCTGTCTTCTCCACAAAACCTGAAAGTCACCCACATCTGAACAATCTCAATGTCCACTGATGTGTTTGTCACAGATGGTTTCAACTTGGGCATGTCAGCATTACTTGTGAAAAGAGGTTTTGTCCTTCGATATCTCTTCTTTGTTGAGCAAAGGACTAGCTCTTTTAACAGTCTTTTGTCTTGGCCCTCATTAGCAAAATAATTGTAAACGTGTGTCTTCATTTACGTGCTGGCTTCTCTTCTTATTTGCAATGGCGATTTGGATTTTTTTCATCAATATAGAAGCCTCATTTAATTTTTCTGCCTTTTTTTTCCCAAACCTGAGTTTCAGTTATGATCAAACCTTATCCTCTGCAGATATCTATGTTCACTTCAGTTCAAAGGCACTACCTTCCTATCAGCTTTTAGAAATAGGCTGCACTAAAAAAAAATAGCTGTGGGATGCAGAAGCTACTATTGAGTAGTGCATTGAACTCTTGAGATCTTTGCTCTAGACATGAACCTGGAGAAAAAAGATGAGACATATATTCAGAAGAAAATGGATATGTGCATGTCAGTGGTATATCAGTTTCTAATCAATATTAAATCTCTAACTGCCAAGATCAATAAAAGCTGTAGGGTCATAGCTGTCACATAGTTTCTCAAACATATCAGCTAATACTGATTTTTGCTTTGTGCTTTTTATGCCTAGCAGATGAGGAATCTCTACTTTCTTCTTTAGTATTTTCAATATTGAAATTCATATATGCTCTCATGATCAGATGCCAGGGCCACAAGTAAGCTTACCCCCTAGCTTTGCAGACAATAAACACACCACGAAGATACTACACTCCTTCCAAAATATAGCTCTGGAATGTTGAGTTAATTTGGAGTCAGACTTTTCAGTAATGCAATGGTCAATAGCTTTTGGGTTGGGGACCTGCCTGCTGGCACCCAAAGCAATACTGCAATAGCTCAGCAGGATACTTAAATGGGATTTTTTCTCTATTGTATTGTTGCTTGTACTTTAAGAATAGCTGGCAAATCGTCACTGCCCATAGATTCTCAGGAACATGACAGCTGCATGTTCTGGTAGCATTTGATTGAATCACCTATTTAAGGATCCTTTTCACCTGTGCTTTTTCATCAGGGGTTGCTCATTTCCACCATCTCACAAACAAGTGAAAAAACTGCATTTTCTGGTGAAGTTATAGCTTTACCATAGCTGCAAAGTTAAAGAAGTGGACAGGATCTAAGTAAAAGCGTAATGCAATGTATGGGACTAATCACTGTTGCAGGAAAAAGCTGACACACTTTTGGGTACATAATTTTTTTAAATATGAAGTTTAACTGAGTAATTGTAATTGTTAGACTGTCTGAGAAAAAAAGGTGATTAGTTCCATTGGAAAAGGATAGATTACGAAGCAGCAAGGTTTTCAGCAGGAGAAACTTGGACTGTCCACACAGGAAATTGTAGTGCTCTTTAGGTGTAATATTAGTGCTCTTTTAGTGCAATTGTTAGTGTTTTGCTCTTCGGTTGTAATATTCCTTGCAGTCTAGGGATGGCAATCTGGAGTTGCAGTGGTCCCTGATGGAGGTGACAAGGGTTTTTGCAGTGCCCCCCAGACAGAAAAGGAAATTAATTTTATGTCTTTCTTTCCTGTCTCCTCTCTCATTCTGATAATAGTGTGTTTGTGAGGGCTCTGTTTATTCACTGTGTACAGTCTGAATTAACACAGGAGCCTGAGAAAAAGCCCCACACAGTATGATCTCTTTGCCAAATTCTTACAATCAGTGCCAACTGCTACAGAGTGGAGAAGATTTCTTTTATTCTGTCGTGTCCAACCATGAAGGAAGGGAACAGATTTTGTTTTCAGTAAAATTGGGATTTTGAAATGACCATTTTTCTTTAGAGAATAATACTTCAAAATGCACAGTGCACAACTGATGCACACACGGTAGGAGGAAAGATGCTTGCCTTTTTTTTTCAATTAGCAAATATGTAAAAGGAAAGCAGATATGACCACTCCCAAGAACGGGCAAGATATTAAAAGAGCACATTTTTTGACATGATCCTCTCCTTTCCTCTCTTATCTGTGAGTTTTTGTGAAAACTAAAGGTTACAGGAAAATCTGTAAGACAATGCTTTAGCTTGATTTCACAGGTATTTTGCTTCGTTGGCATTCAATGGTTTTACAAGAGAAAATAATGAAAGCAAATAAAACCTGTAACCATCCCCAGTGGGACAGAAGTCAAATGAGAAAAAGCTGATGTCTTTGAGCTGACTGAGCCACAATAGACAGGTCTTAACAGAGTAAGGAATTTTGCAGACTGTGTTAGGGACTGTCAAACCTACCTCACTAACACCAATTAACTGGAAGACAGGGCGATCTTAGAGTCTGGATCAAAGCCTTTTTTGTCTAGATGAAAGATCATATCGGCTCTGAAAGGAAGCTACAGATGTCTATAAAAAAAAATCCCTCATCCATTCAGCTTGTTTTTCAGTGAATTTTGAATTACTTTGTCAAGAAGAACAAAATAACAACCCAGCTGGAGAATGTGTCAGACATTTCATTTAAAAACAACATGAAGTCAGGAAGGTCGAAGCCAACTTAGAGGGACTGTTTGATCCTTTCCCAAGACCACACTGCTTTTGAGGAAGAGCAATATTAAATCGTTCACTCTAATCAGTTCTCCATTTGAAAACAAGACATCTTTTTTAAAAAGCCACAAATCAAAACAACTAGCTGCTCTCTCCTGCTTCATATGAGGATGGTATGGCCTCAGCATACAGTGCATGATACAGCAAACCACATCCAGGAATAGTGACCTCACCATGCTGTAACTTACCAAGAAGGTTACAGTGGCTATCAACCAAATTGGCATAATAGTATTCCATAAAAAGTTATGTGAATAATAAATTCAAATATATTCGATGCATTAGTGGATCAGCAAAACTTACTGGAAAACAGTATCTGACACCGTGTTCATTGCCTCATTCATTTAAGAGAGCATGGAGATGAGCTGATAGCTTTGGAGATTAAGATATGCAAGTGCTTCATTGCTAGCAAGGAGCAGACACATTAGGGAACATCAAAGAAATGCAGTCAAACATACTATAGACTGTTTTGGGGACTGAAAGTGCACATTTAGCATCAGTAGCCATTTTACCAGGGTAAGAATGCAATATGGACACATCCTCTTCTTGTTGCAATTCCTCTCACATACTTGTGTTTTAACTCTGAGGGACAACATAGTCAAGGGATGTGTGAGCTTCTCTGTTGTACAAGTGGATCAGCAGTCTCAAGTGATTTTATCATTTGTTGGGAAGGATTTTCAGGCAAGCTTTCATAGAGCACTTAAAAATGCAAGATGTCAAGATTCAACCATTGGAGCAAACAAAATGGATCTAACCCTAGACATTGACATAGGAAGGTTTTGTAGCCCAGGTAAAAGTAACCAACACCTGCAGTCTGCTAGTTCAAGAGCAAATTCTGCTGTACTGTACCAACCACATTATATTCAGGAATAGTTTTGCCTCTGCCTGCTATTACTCTGGGCATTATTTAGACTCCCTGTAGAAATACATTTACCACAAAGAAGTAATGGCTTTTATACCAAAGACAAAGAAGACAGTACTTCAAGTTTTGCTGAAGAATGGATTGAATTCATAACTCCTTCTCTCAGTTTCTTCTCTCTGAGAGGATCAGGACAGTGCTCCCTCTTGGATTTTGAATTCACCTGTGTGCAGCAATTTTATTTAGACAGGTATCAGTATGTCAAAGGCACATAGCAAATACTGCAGAATTGAAAGCACAAAATGGCATGAAATACAAGACCTAGATTTATAGTTCCTCTGAAATGTGTGAGCTGGATCAAATACCTGGATCGAAAATGTGCAGTACAAAATCCTGATTTCCTACTTATTTTGAAAAGAATTTTCTACTTATTTTGAAAAAAACCAAGCTTTCAGGTACTGTGAACACTTGCTTATACAGTGTGACTGCTGATCATTTTTGCTTTGATTTAAAATTACAGAAACAGAAGTAAAAAGGTTCCAACCTTTAAAATACAAATAAGATCGGTGAATTATCTTATAAATAAAAAATCCATAAAAAATAGACTTGGAAATAGCCTTATAAATATTCTGCTGTAAACAAACCAGTTGACTGAGCAAAATAAATTTATAAATTTAGGGTAGAACAACAGCAGAAAACAATACACATTCATTCCCTTTGGAAACCAAAGTGGATAAATGGGTTTAGTCATGTCTGTCCCGAGAGAGTCTCAAAGCATGCATTTTTTTCAATGTAAAGTGCAAAGAATTGCATTGCATTTTGAATTCCATTTTAAAACTAATTAAAGGTTTGATTGTACCACTTTCTCTGTGTTGGAATGCACTTCAATACATATTCAGCTTAAGGCATGTGCTCAAGGAGAACTACTCAAGCACTTAACATCATTAACTATGATTTTATGTGCTTTGCTGGATCTGGGCTGTGATGTATAGAGCATATTACTCATCTTGCAAGTCAATGACAAAAATTAATGTAATCTAGGCAATTAATGAAATGGATTTACTCCAGATATAGGTTGCTATATCTCAGAGCAGCCTCCTCATTTAATTTAAATGTTCAGGTTATTAAAGTCATACATGCAGGGTTATATGGAAGATTTCAGATTTTATTTACAGAGAATCATAAAACTATATTTAAAGGCCAGGTTAACTAATGGGGATATTTAAAATCTGTTTTGATATTCTTTCCCTTCCATGCTGTATTTTTGTTTGCTACTATATTTTAGGTTAATGTCATTTTCAATAATTGTTTGCTGCGTACTTTGATTGCAAAAAAAAAGCAAGTGATAATTCTGATCCCAGTTTACCAGGCAGGCTTCCTATCCTTATACATTTCCCAATCATATGCCTAAAAACTCTTTTAAATAAACATCTCATGCCCTCATGTGGTTAAAGGGAGACATTGCTGAATAAATCCTTTGGCGTGGCTTTTCTCTTTCGTTTGCACACAACAGTGTTTGGCCAAAGGAAGAATGCTAGCCAAACTGTGTAATAGCCCAATTTAGATACTTTTACCAATAATGAAGGTCTACATATAAGCAAAATATAGAAAATTATGAGCTGTTTTAGGCACTACCATGGCCTAACCTAGGACAGAGCATACAAAATTCTGACTAAAAATTGTGGTATGTATTGTATCGACCAGTGCTGAGTACAGCACCAGCTAAAACCAGTTGTTAATGTCTAAGCATCTTAAGGTTTTATCTATAGTTTAATTAAAAATACGCCCTGAAAATACCAACTTACAATCTAAATCAGTAGATTTAGAGTCAAGGTAGGGGACATGTGGGCTTTTTTCCCAAGCAAATGTCCAATCTTAGGATTCTTGGCAAAGTAGATATCAAGATAGATTTTTTAGTATATAACTTCACATCTCAGGCTCAAGAATAAGACAGAATGATTATGATATGTCACATCCGGCACCTTGTTTTTTGCAACAAAAAGAAACAAAAAATCCCCCACATGTAACTGATCCTATGACTCTACAATATTAATTTTCTAATTAGAATTAGAAATAATTTGTAATAAAACTTCTTTCCAATAATTTGTGTTCATCTAAAACCACAGTCCTGCAAACATGTCTATTATACGTCCATTAGTCTGCAGAGGTTTGGTTCCTTTTGGCCTCAGATATTCTTTTTGACCTACAGTAAAATCACTGGAAGTTATACTGAGAGATATTAGTAGAGACACTGAGTTTTTCTGAATGCCAAGGTCAGTTACTTCCATTAAAATCAAAAGCTTCTGGGTATCCCCTACCTCTCTATTCAAACACTTAACTCTTTTAAGCAGCTCTCCAGCACTGTTGCCAAGTTTGTGATGTCTTCTCTCTCAGTGCTCAGGGTACAATGAGTAGATTGGCCAACCGAGCTGATTGTTAGATGCTTATATTTATTTATTTGCACTAAGTAATTGGCACAGTTACCTGTGGAGCAGAATATGGCTGTGACACTACAGCAGACTAGCATATGACACTTAAATTACCTACCTACTGTGCTCATCCCCTTTTGCTGTGATTACCTCCCTACCACACTCACAACTAATCAAATTAACGGTTACATCCATCTGTTCTGAACCAAAATCCGTGGCATTGTGTTAGGGGGAGATCAAGCTCAAGACCTGCCTCTTGCTCAGTCCTTGCATCCACCTGTGGTGTTCCACACTGACCTCCCCTCAGCTTTCTATTACAGTGATATCCTGTGTGAGAGGCTGGTGAGATGAACTTTAATTGAGAAATTAATGTACAGCAGGAGGGCAAGAAAGAGAAAGGAATCCATGTGAAAGTAGGAGTCTTACAGCTGTTTGTCACAGAGAGATGTGAAATTGGTAGTCATTATGCTCTTCTGCATCGAGACAAAGAGTTGCTAAATTAAACAATTTTTAAAGAGACAGAGAGCCAGAAAAGGAGCTTCCCTTCTCTGTCCCCAGCCTCTGTCAGCCTGTTCCTAAAGAAAAATTTTAATTTTTGCTACAAAAGCAAATGCAAGACTATAGTCAACTATCTGATAGAACTAGGTGGCTGTTACCAATTTCTCCAGTGATGTACTGTTGTAAACAGAAAAATAAACAGCTCACTACTGTAAAAAATTACAAGGCTGTAAATCCACCAGGGGATTGTGGTGAAATCATAAACTGTAAGAGGAGAGCTCAAGTGGCCTTACACAGTCACCACAATGCAGCAATGGAATTATTGCACTATAACTCAAAATTTACTTAGTTCTTACATTCAAGAACAAGGAACTAAGATTTAAATCGATGTCCTGCACAGACTGCCCAAGTTTGCTCTGCTCCTCCTGCACTTTCTGCCTCTTACTCTTTTACTGCACTGGCACAACACACAGCTCTCATTGCTCCTGGCACTTCCTTTACAGTGCAGCAACTGCCACCAGAACTCCTTTGCTATTTGGACTAAAACCCCTTGATTTTGTCTCTTAAGAAAATTAGTGTGAGGTTCAGGGAACTGAGTAGCAAATGAACTGACTTGGCATTTGATAAGGATTTTGAGGAACAGCGTCTTACTAAAAGTTTCTGATGTCTAAACCAATACATAATTAAAGAGTGACTCTTCCAGGCCATTTCCAGGCCATCCCAGAAATGCTGGACACTACTGGTAACTCCTGGAAGGACCAATAAAGGTTCTTTACTCATAGTTTAGACAACGCTCTCAGGCACATGGCGTGACTTGGGGTGTCCTGTGCAGGGCCAGCAGTTGGACTCGATGATCCTAATGGGTACCTTCCATCTCAGCATATTCTATGATTTTACGATAAATTAGGGACCCCTGTGCAACAGTTTCAAAATATTCTCTTTCAAAATGAAGTGAGGTTGCACACAGCCATTTTAGTATATATTGGCCTCAAATCAGCACAGCAATTAAACCTGAGTAATCCTGGTGTTTCCCTCTAGATTCTTTCATTTAAAAATGGCATATCCCATCCTGCATGGGGATAGATTTGTCCTGTCAGTGCTTTTATTTTTGCATGTATGTCTTCATGAGCTTTCTTCATTCAACTGCCCTGAGATACCACAATGAGCTGCAGAACAGCCAATGCATGGGTTCCAGTACTCACTTGTACCTTATCATTCCAAGTCGTCCCATTAGAAACTTTCTGATCCCATAGTCACACCACAGGGATCAGATCTTCACAAGCATCTGTCCTTTATATTTCAGATTAACAATAAATATATATATATATATATATATATATAAATTGAGATGGAGGAAAAGTAGGGTAAAAAAGTGACTTTTTTTTCACAAGCCCATAAAAATGTCAATGCTAAAGCAGCCAAGCTGTCCAGCAATATCCAGTAGCAAGTTTCAAAGAAAGCTGCATAAGATCTGCAATAATCAGACAACTGTCTACATTGTAATCTTGTCTGTTTTCTGTCAAATTGGTTTCTCTTTTCCCAAGACCTATTTCAGCCAGCTGAGAAGACCTGGTAGGAGGCTTGCTCAATGGCTTCCTGCCTTCTTGGATAGTCCTCATTTCTTTCCTAGGTGAGATGACAGCAGAGACATCTGTCAAGCCTTTTTCTGGCTCCAGCTTATTTGGTCAACATCAACAAAAGCTGGAAGAAGCTGGCAGGCCTCTGGAGCTGGCAAGAAGCATCAGGTGGCCTGGTTTGTCAGAGATGACCACATCTCTGACACTGGCACTGGAAGATGCATGCCTGAAATGAGTCAGAAGTTTCCCCCACTTCTCCCCAGGCTCATGTTGGTGGGTTGGGGACCTTTAGAGATAGAATTGTGAATTATTATTTCTCTGCAAGCTTCAAAAGTAATTTCCAGCCATTGACCATGGCCCCAGCATGGTGGTTGTGTTGCCTCACATTCCTTCTCACTTTTCCTCAACATAATCAGAGAATCACAGAATATGTCAAGCTGGAAAGGATCCACAAGGATCATTGAGTCCAACTCCTGGCCCTGCACAGGACCATCCCCAAGAGTCACACTACGCGCCTGACAGTGTTGTCCAAATGCTTTTTGAACTCTGTCAGGCTTGGTGCTGTGACCACTTCCCTGGAGAGCCTATTCCAGTGTCTAACCACCCTCTGGGAGAAAAACCTCTTTCTAATATCTGACCTAAATCTCCCCTAACACAACTTCAGGCCATTCCCTCTTGCCCTATCACTGGTCATCAGAGAGAAGAGATCAGGGTCTACTGCTCCTCTTCCCCTCACGAAGAAGCTGAAGACTGCAATGAGGTCTCCCCTCAGTCTCCTCTTCTCCAGGCTGAACAGACCAAGTGACCTCAGCCGCTCCTCCTACGGTTTCCCCTCAAGACCCTTCACCATCTTCGTTGACCTCCTTTGGATGCTCTATAGGAGCTGAATATCTTTCCTATATTGCAGTGCCCAAAACTGCACACGATATTCAAAGTGAGGCCGTCCCAGTGCAGAGCAGAGCGAGATAATCCCCTCCCTCAACCGGCTGGCGATGCTTTGCCTGATGCCCCCCAGGACAGGGTTGGCCCTCCTTGCTGCCAGGGCACTGCTGACTTGTATTCACCTTGCCATTGACCAGGACCTCCATGTCCCTTCCCATGGCACTGCTTTCCAGCATCTCATTACCCCACCTGTACACACACCCAGGGTTGCCCCATCCCAGGTGCAGAATCTGGCCCTTCCCTGTGTTAAACTCTGTATGTTTGGTGATTTCCCAGTCCTCTAATTTGATGAGGTCTCTCTGCAGGGCCTCCCTACCTTTGAGGGAGTCAATAGCTCCTCCCAGTTTTGTGTCATCTGCAAACTTGCTTAATATCCCTTCCAGTCCTGCGTCCAAGTCACTTATGAAGTTGTTGAAGAGCACAGGATGTAAGATGGAGCCCTGTGGAACCCCGCTAGTGACAGGTCTCCAGTCTGATGTTACCCCATTATTATTGTTACCCTCTGTGTTCAATCCATGAGCCAATTGCTCACCCACCACATGATGTGTTTATCCAGCTGTGTGCTGGACATTTTGTCCAGAAGGATCCTGTGAGAGACAGTATTGAAAGCTTTACTGAAATCCAAAAAATTACATTGCTGGCTTCCCTTCATCAACTAGGTAGGTCACCTTGTCATAAAAGGAAATCAGGTTTGATAAGCAGGACTTCCCTCTCATGAAGCTGTGCTGGCTGTGATCAATAACTGTCTCGTATTTTAGGTGTTTTTCAATATCTCCCAGAATAATCTTTTCCATAACTTTACCAGGCACTGAAGTGAGACTGACAGGCCTGTAGTGTCCAGGGTCCTCCTTCTTGCCCTTCTTGAAAAATGGGACAACATTCACCAGTTTTCAATCAGCTGGGACCTCTCTGGACTCCCAAGACCGCTCAAAAATCATTGAGAGAGACTTTGCAATGACATCAGTCAGCTCTTTGAGGATTCTTGGATGAACCCCATTAGGTCTCATAGATTTGTAGGGATCCAGCTGGAGCAGCAGATCCCACAAAATTTCAGGGAGATGTTACAAGCCTCGTGGTTAACACTCAACACGAAGTTCGGTGATGGCACTGTCAGCTCCTTCACCACCACATGCAAAGTCCAGGACTTCCAATGAATTCTTACTTTCTATTCCAGAATACTGTCTAACATCAATATCGTAAAACAGCAAGAATGAGAAGAACATATTTTTCTCTCCCTTTTTCCCTTTAAAAGCTACATGAGAGAGAGAGGTTTTATTTTAAATAATCTGGACCTGCTTCTCCAGCTTTGTCAGTAAAATGCTTGCAGCCTTTTTCTCTCCCCAGGGATGTTTTCCCTTAATTTTTTCCTTTCCTAAATTGCTTACATTTTTTTCCTACAGTGAAAATCAGACCCCACACCACACAATTCAGCTAACCTACAGCCTAATCTTCAAACTCCTCAGAGTTTATACACAAGGCATAGAGGAACTATTAAATGAGTACAATACTTCTAGAAAAAAAAACATTCTGAAAAGGGGGAGAACAAAGAATGAAGGTATTTGAATCTATAACTAACACAGATTCCAAAGTGAAAAAGTAAAGGGAGAACATGGAATAATTAATCTATTAAGAGTCCTTTGGCTAATAGTTAATTCAAATAAAATCTACTAATGATTTTTTAAAGTCCTGAAGGAGTTTTTAAGACATAATTTATTGTTGTATTTTTTTCTCATGCACTTTCCATTGCTGCCTGTGGACTGTAGCTTTAATCAGATTTCTTGTTCTTGTAAGACTTTATGAAGTCTTTCTTGATTTGCAGCCAACCAAAGCACTTTTAATAATATATGGTAAAAGGCTTTAATTTTTAATAGGCAAGAATGGGCAAGAGCTGCTACATGCTGTAGTAGATTGGTAAGGACAGTACTACACTCTGCAGAGTAGTTAGTAAAAAAGAACGTATTTATATCTCAAATGTTATTGAAAACATGTTTATTTTATTACTAGCACCAATGTATAATTGAAGAACCTGTCTAATCTGGAATTATTGTTCACACCTTATTCACCAAGAAGACAAAGTCATTTTCAGCTTGTTACCATAATAACTCAAGCCTCTCATTGTTTTCTGTCTCTCATGCTGTTCTGCTGCTCCAAAAGCTCAAAGAAAGAAAAGAAAAAAAAAGGTGAAGTTACACATCTGTATCCTGGATTCAGCTAATCAAGGTGGAAAATATCTTCAAAAGTTGGTGACTGATTCCTAGGGGTTAACATTAAAATAAGATTATTTGTACCTTGGTATTTGTATGCATTTGTCCTCTGTTTATTACTACCCAGCTAACAGGAAAGCTTAGAGCTACATATAGGTGAAAATGTTGTTTAAAATGGTTTCATAAATGTTATTTTTCCATACCAACCTATAGTACACAAAGAAGGGGGCTTTCATAGTAGAGTGAATTCCCCTATTCTTCTAAAAAATCCCAATAGCTGAGCTAATGCCTCATTAATAAAGATAGAAATTATCACTGTGTCCTCAGTAATTGTACTGATGTTGAGGCTTTATACCCGTGGTATTTCAGCAGAGTCATTTCTGATTTAGTTCTGGTTTCCTAATGAAATGAGGCAAATCTGTTTCTCTGTCCATAAGTGTGTGTCTGTCAGTCACCCTTGATAACTCTCAAGTCTAGAAGCCAAGTTCAGTAAAATTTGGCAGGAATAGACACGCTGCTCATGCAGACATCCTACAGTAAGGTTAATAGTTACTGGACCTCAGAGAATATACATTGTCATTAAATCTTCAATCAAAAAGTCATGGGAAACTGAGCTTCACTGGTTCCTCTGATCACAGAAATATTTATTACCAGTATGAAAGGGACATCCAGCCTACATCTGTAAACAGTGTCAGGATACTGAGTGGAATGAAGGTATATTTATCTGCTTAGAGTCATATATATTCAGGGCAAATGCACCTTGCATTGTGCACCAGAACCGAAGCACAACAGAACAAAGCCAGCAAAACCCACTTCATGCCATAGGAATGGGTGAAAAATGAATAGAATTGCTTGCCAATGAAAAAAAATTATACATTTTTAAATCTTCTTTCTTCAAAATGAGCCATAGGATAGGCCATAGAATACATAATGGCAAAATGAATATATTATGAATGATTTATCATTATGGAAATGCACATATGCTTATTGGTGGCATGAGTCATATAACATGCAGTTTTCACACAATGTGTTGTTAATAATGGATAAGGATTTATCAGTATATTCTTATATAAAGAAAGAGCAATATTAAAACTTGTTCTTTTACTGGAGTCAAATAACTGCGCTGGAGTTGCTTATGAAATTGAGCTACTTTTGCCATTAGTACTAATTCTATTTTAATGTCAAATTTTTTAAGTAGATATCCATCAACTTGTGACAAATCAGAGCCACCTTATTGTTGTACTACTTAGCCAAAATGCTCCTACATATGTGCCAAAATGTGCCTACTTACACTAAATAAAGAGTCAAATGTGCCAAATGTGCTTACCTACACTAAATGTAAAGACAAAAAGAAGCAAACGTTACCTTGTCCTAGTTTGTAGCATGCACTTGCGAGAAAACTCTTAAAATTAGCCCTACCTGTGAGGCCTGTTTCACATGTAGATGGCAGGGCTCATTTCTATTGAACTGGGGAATTTTGAAAACAGAAGTCCAGTTATGGTCAGGTCCTCTGAAGAGCTTGGCTGATGAGTGATGTAAGACAGCAAGACAAAACAAATGTAGGACCAGAGGCTAAGAACTCGAAAATTGTTTTCAGCTGTACTCAGAGGCCTTTCCCATCTATATGCCTTAATCAGACCCTTTGTGGATCAAGCTGGAGCAATTCGAGAATAAACAGCCCACTTCTCCAACACAATGTGCCTCCAATAAATGTGTCTTCCCCCTGCAAATTAATAATTTTAATAGATCATGCCAGGATACCTCAGCTGCCTCAGATGGAAGTTAGCTGGGCCAGTTTAGGCTGCTACGGAAGACGGCTTAAATATAGCAGAATTTTCAGTCACATTGATGAAGAGTGCTCACGTTATCCATTCTAGTACTTGAGCACTAGGTTCTTCCTCATGAAAGATAATGAACAATCATTGTAACTGCTTGACTTGAAGTTTCCAAGGAGTTCCTGGCAAATTAAAGGCAAATTAATTTATAAGAAAGTATAGGGACATACAATTCCCTGACTGTCTGGCATGAAAAATACCTGAAAACTTCACTTTATGTTGATTAGAAAATCAACATACATAGGAGGTAAGCTGAATGTCAAGAAAGCCTGATTTGGCTTAGACAACATCAATACATTTTCCTGTTCTGTCTAGGGAAAACAAAATTTGTATTTGTGCCAAAAAAATGCAGAAGAGTTTTTGGATCTTGCCAATTCCATTTAATTTAGAAAGCAAATATCTTCACACAGTTAATTGAGAGACCATCGATCAAGGTTCATAAACCAGCAGCTAGATAAAAGGAAGGCCCAGTGGTAAATGACCACGTTAGATAGATATCAGAGCATGAATTGCATTCATTATTGTCTTTATTGTAGCTATAAAGAAAAGGAACTTGAAAAATCCATCTGTTCCCACAGATGGAAGCCCCCAGACATGAGGCTTCAGAGAGCCAGGAACCCACATTCAGCCCCTGGTGAAAAGAGACAGTTGCTGCCCAACATAATAAGGACATGGGTCCATTGGAGTGGGTCCAGAGGAGGGCCACAAAGATGATCAGAGGGCTGGAGCACCTCTCCTATGGGGACTGAGAGGGATGGGTTTGTTCAGCCTGGAGAAGAGAAGGCTCTGGGAAGACCTTAGAGTACCTTCCAGTAACTTAAGGAGGCCTACAAGAGAACTGGAGAGGGACTTTTTACAAGGGCCTGTAGTGATAAGACAAGTGATAGGAATGGATTTAAACTTAAGAAGTGAATTTGGATCAGATATAAGGAAGAAATTCTTCACTATGAGGGTGGTGAGTCACTGAAACAGGTTGCCAATAAAAGTTGTGGAAGTCCATCCCCTGAAGTGTTCAAAGCCAACTTGGATGGGACTTGCAGCAACCTAATGTAGTGGAAGGTGTCTCTGACTATGGCATGGGGGGTTGGAACTAGATGATCTTTAAGGTCCCTTCCAACCCCCAAAAAATCTATGATTTCTATGATGTTTGAACCCAACCTTTTCTGCTGTCAGCCAGGGCCAGAAAGATTGCACACAGCAAAGAAACAAAGAGGAGATTACGTAAATAGTATGTACAACAACAAGGGAAAGTGGCATACAAAAGTCAGTGACTGATCAAAATTCATTCTTTTCTCACAGGGGCTTCTAATTAGCTTGCTGATACCATTCTCATCTATTTTAACAATTTGATGGTCTCCTGTCACATAAAAAATGAGCAGAATCTTTCACACCCCTCCACCTGGTGAAGTTCATCTATGAGAAACTGTTCCCTTTTCACTTTTAAATCTGTCAGTGGGATTTCCCTCTGAAGGCTGTTTATGGCTTTCAGGATCTCAGTTTCAGGGAATCTAAGGTAGAACTGGCTCCATGCACGCACCCATAAAAACAGCCACCTTAATTCTAAAATGAGGTTACTTGCGACTTCTTCAGCTTCATTGTCCAGCAAAGACAGTAGCATACTGTCAATTGATAAACAGCCCATACTATCCATGATGGCCACAACATAAAACAAGGTCTCTTGAGACAATGTTTCCTGTGCTGCATGGAACAGACATTTTACAACCCTGGTGATAAATTGCAAAATAACATGTCTAGAATCCAGTTTCCAGTGTGAGTATTTATCACAAGTAATCAGGTTTCCTCCATATGTAGCTGATTTTAAGTATTAACTTAAATCAGTTAAAGAATTTAAGAATAACAAATGGAAGAACAACACAATATTTTTTTTTTATGTTAGTCTGGCTCACCAGCCCATGTAGCAACTGATTCAATGTGAACTTTAAGGGTACATTTAGTGTACATCTTGAATCTCCTTCTGGGACAGAACATGCATGAGCAGTCCAGTGTTTTCACTGCATGCGGCAAAGTGCAGATGCCTTTTTAAAAAATACTATTGGAAATATAACCTAAAGAATATAGATGTAACATAACCTTTGAAAGTTCTAAAACTTTAACTGATGGGCAGAGTTTCAAAAGCATGTGCCTAATCCATTCTGAATGCAAATTAACCTGTCCAATTTAGAGCATAGACTCTATGCACGCAAATAGATCACATTGACGCATAACATCTCTTATAACCTGATCACCAACTTAGATAGACAGCACTTAATTTCAATGGACCAAATGTCCCTAGCTCTACGTAAGTATATAAATGAGCATTCTATGATCCAAAAGGATCATTTAAGCAGAAAAATATTTACATGGAGAAAGCTTCCTTTCATAGTCCTTCTGAAGACACTGATACAAAAGAAAGAAACAAGGTGATTTTGTCTACTGGTGATGAAGCATTGTGACTATTGTATATCCTTACTGTTGTTGCTTAATTAGCTAATTAAGACATACTTCATCAGAAGAAAACATTTGTAAGGTCAGCGTATCCCTAATAAGAAGTTATGTTGTTTAAAAAGCTTCACAAAAGAAATTCTGAACATTCTTCAAATATATTCAAATTGGTTCCCTAATTAATATTAAGAATTGGACTGATGTAATAGCAAAAAAAAAAAATTTGTTTTCTGATTATATAAAAAGATGGAAGTTTTCTGTACAGATTCTGAGCTCTCTAAATAAGCTTAACCTGAGAAAAATGAAAGTAATTTCAACCAAGAAGTTTATTCTGTTTGCTTTAGCTACAGTGGTCTTTCTAACATCAACTAGTATGTGCCTAAGTGAACCAATGAAGTCCAGTCTGGAGAGCAGAGAAGATGATGATAAATATTACGAGGTAAGATCTGTATTACTATGACATTATTTGGGGGAACTGTGGATCAGATCCTGAGAATATTGGACTTTTTGGCAGAGGCTCTCCTAACTTCATTGTGCAGCATTCAGCATTACAGCACTAGCAGTATGAAAAAACCTTGCTGAAAGAATTTTCAGGAAGTTCATTCACTTGGACATATATACCACGTAAATCAATTAATGTTTCAATTTTCTTGCAATACAGATTTGCGATTAGTCTGAGATTTTTTCTGAAATGATTCTTACACAGTGGGGTCTCAATTAATATTCCTGTCAGGCACTTTATGCACATAATATAACAGATAGATTATTAATCCAAAATTAATAAAGGCATGCTTGTAATACTCAAAGAATAATAATAAACAGAGAACATTTTAAGTCTAATATAGTTAATGGTCTTAACATTTTACTCTGGAATTGACCATAAAAATTTCTTTGCACGGTTGCACATTTATTATGTCTCAATAGATGCCAAATGAAATTTACACACTTCATCTGCATTATTTTTCATATCTGCCCTGCAAATACTCCCCAGGAAATGAAAGCCAACCTGTCTTTTTGACTTATCATCATTGGTATAATAAACATTCTTCAAACCAAAATACAATTTCAATTGTGCTAGTGAAATCCTCTGGTCTTCAGCTTACTGTCTTTTACATACTTCTAGAAAGGGTGTGCAGGTGCAATCAGAGGGATAGTTTGTTTAATGTTTTAATCATGAAGTATGAACTGGAATGGCTCATTCCCCTTCTCTGCCAGTAACTGGGAAGTCATCAAAGAGGGGCAAGGAATTGAAGTTAGGTTAAGTGGCATTTGTGTCTTTTAACTGAAATTTAAAACCATATTTGTACATATTTGCTGTTAAGGCTTGGAAACTTATTTTTGTAACAAAAGTGCCTGATTTTCAATATGCCCAGGGAAGAATACTCCTCTATAAGAAGGGTCATGCTGTTACAGCTATTTTTCAGGCAACAGCTACCCTTTACATCATGACACAGGTAATGTGGAGTTTAGCAAACACAGCTAAAAAGCATTACACATTCAAAAAAAAAAAAGAAGACTGTTACCCATCAGCTTTCTAAGGTGAGATGAAAATGAAGGCTTTGTGTGACTGGTAGCTGGAGTAATGCCCTATAAAATGATACTATTCTTTTTTAAATTATTTGTCTTTAGATTAAAGATATTTTGGAAGAAATGCAGAGGAGTCTCAATTTTGAAGAAATGGAAGACTGGGCATCAAAAAATACCATGAACCCTTTTACTCTAAACAAGATGCCAAATTCAGTTGCTAATTTACCTCTTAGATTTGGAAGGAATTATCCAGAAGAAAGAAGCATTAAACCATTTGCTAATTTGCCCCTGAGATTTGGAAGAGCTTTTGGAGACAACATACCTAATCATGCTCCAAAGGTATCACACAGGCTTGGGAGATCTCCACTTGTTAGAAGTTCCAGTCAATCACTTCTAAATTTGCCACAGAGATTTGGGAAGTCACTGACTGTCAATCAGGAATCTGAACCAGGTAATACTACACAGTGTTCACGCCATATATTAAAATGCATGTTAAATCATAGGTTAGTGATGATCAAATACAGCTAGAATTCCTCAAGGAATATTCCTAAACATTTCAATGTAAGTTTGATTTGCAAAAAGAAAGATTTGCAGTTCATCACATCAAAAAGTTTCATCAAAAGAATGAATAAAGAATCTCTTCATAAAATCTTTTCTAATGAAAAGTCACCAAATAGCCAAATCTGAAAATACTCATATGACAGGATAACGTTTGCTGCTTTTTTAGATCAGGTTCCATTTTGAAAATTTATAGCTTTGGTGAAAAAAATTCAAAATCATTAAAATATCCCATTTCAGCACTATAAAATGACAAACTTACCTAAAAATTACTCTTCCATTTTCTAAATGTATGCAAATTAGAGTTAAAAAAAGAGACAAAATACCAAGCTGAATAGCAGCATTTTGAAAATGTTTTTTTCTCACTCAAGCTATTTTTTTCCCAGATTGTCTTACAGCGATAATGTTTGGAATTTTGATTGTTCATTCCAAGTTAAGATGAAAAATTTTTTTTTGACTTCTTAGAATTTTTTTCAGGATAGGAAAGCTATTTCCTGCCCATTACTAAGAATAATTGAAACCAGCTCTTCAATAACCATCCTTCTTATCAGAATTGTTGCCTTGTTGGAACTGTCCATTTGTCTTGTAACCAAGTTTCGTTTGGCTACCCCTGACTTGCATCTGACACATGTGTAGAGTAGAAGTTCAGGCCAGGAAACACAATTAATAAATCAGAAGCCAAAATTTTTACTTATTTAATTTGATTCCTTTCATTCCTTTCTCACTGTCTCACCTAATTAGAAGAGATTTTGTTTTATTTGTCTTCTATTTTTAGGGATATGAATTCTAAGAGTCACAATAATACTGGGATGAAATTATGAAGATGAAATCTGAAAGACTTGGAAAAGCTGCAATGTGTGTTCAAAACCAAAAGTCATGAAAAGGAAACGTGAACCTAAATGTAAACCTGTCTTCATGTTATGAATAATATATTAATTATGTACAAACTTTTGACATATAAGGCAATGATAATTGTAGTGATTATTGTAGTACTTTACTTCAGTGGCAGTGTAATATAAATTCTATTTACTTCTGTGTAACTCATATCCTGTTGGTTGTAAAACCTAATTTCAGAACAATGGCTGTATAATTCAAAGCATTTTAAGCAAAAGAAGCATAGTATGAATAAAGATGCATGGTTCAAATAAAAAGAAACCTACAATGTGAATAACAAACAGAAGCAGGATCAAAATCACCAGTAGCCTAAACAAAATCAAGTAAAATGTTGAGAAAGCACTTTTCCTGTTGTTTATGGGTCATGTTAGATATAAATCTCAAAGACAACATGTCTCTGGTAGGTGGCTCCAACATCTCTTCTCCTGCTCACCAGCTAGTCCAGCTTTAAATTGATATTAGAATCACACACACATATGGGTCCCTTCATCAGCAGCCATTCAATGCTCAGTCTCTTCAATAGCTTGTATCCAGACAATATATCTCTCCAGTTCCTCCCCCTAGACCTGCATGTCAAGCAGACCACTCACTCAACTCACTCAACTCACCAACTAGCCCGGCTTGAGATTTACTAGCAGATCATACACGCATATGTTCACAGTGTCCATGCACACTCATATAGGAAAACATTCAATTATTGAGTTTAACAAGGACATGAGACCAGGAACAGGACATAGCCTGACTAAAATTACTGGTAGCAGCTTGACTGCATGCAGTCAGTCTCTTTTATCCCTCCTCTTCTCCATTTTCCTATGCTCGTTCTCCCTCCTTCTGTCTTGATCCCTTCCTGTAACTGTCTTTTGTGCTCCCCTAAACATCCCAAAACAAGACTAGCACTTTCCCACATCCTTTACAACATCCCATAATAAGTTTTATAAGATCCTACAAGCCCTCTCAAATATCTCATTGTTTTGCACTTTCCCATGAGATCCATGATACCAGATACAGAGCTCTGGCTGAACCTCCTCAAGTCATTGAGTGGTTCCTCTAGAGTCCCATAAGCAGTGATCTAAGAGTTCTGCTCTTTGTTACAGTTTTGTTATCTCCTCTTGCTCAAGGTATCTAAGAGTTTAATTTATTACTTCTCCTGTCTCTTGTCTTACTTAGTCTTTTGTGCTGAATAACCAGTAACCAGATATCCTTACATTCCACATATCTTTAGAGAAACTTGGAAAAAAAACCTAATCAAATTGATCAGATAAATTCATAGTTGGGACAGAGCTTGAGTTGCCATTCCTCTACAAAGTTAATGAGGCTACTTGAAACACAACACTATTTGTTCAACCTATAACTGGTCTAATTCAACCCAAAGGAATCAGACCACTGTCCTGAGAATATCTATTCTCTCTACTCACTCATACTCAAAATAACAAAGAGATCTAAACAGATTAAAAACAATGCGATTGCATCTTTTGAATGAAAGAATCCAAAACCAATCCCTGGGCTTCTCTCTAAGCCTCAGAAAGCACTTTACCTAACAAGGTCTGGCAAAAGACCTGTTTTGCAGTATAACATTTTGGTACTACGGACAAGTCCATGATGAAGGACACTGATCAACAGATTGTTGATCAGTGAAAGTCCAAGACACAGGCTAAAAACCTGCCACAACAACAGGTGTTATTCTTTCTTGAGTCAGGAAAACTGGGATCTTTTAAGTGATTTACAGTCAAACGAACAGCGGAAGGAAATGCCCGGAACTTTGAGCTGTGTTTCTGGTCCTGCAAACCTCACTGCACATCATGTGAACCAAGAGTAAATAAGGTTTGTGAGAATCCCTGAGCAGCAATAGAAGCTGCCTTTTTAAGGCACATGTCACCTAGCAATAGGGAAAGGGTACACATCAATTGGCATTAATGATGGCTGCTATGGGAGGAAAGCAGAAGCCCAAACATTGGCCCAGCAGCAAGTACAATCAGGTGGCCCTCTTATTGCAAACTTCACAGCATGGATACAGGAGATGGCTGTTGATTTATTTTCCCTCAGCAGAAGAACAGCCAGGTGAAAACTACATAAAGGAGGAATTATGCTATGCTGTGCAAAATTTGTTTGGCTTGAGAGTATGTGAGTCAAGAAAACAATCACTGGATAGTGCAATGGATGAAGAAGTGGCACAACAGGCAACACACATTGGTCTAGTTATCACTCACCAGATTATTTATTATCCATATATAAATATTATTCATGAATTGTGAAAAAGCAAGGAAAGGACTCGAGTAAATCAATTGACAGACAATTGATGCTTACTGGCATGAATTCCAGTAGGGTTCAGGTGCTCCCAGCCTTCCTTGCCATACAAGTAATATTTATGTCTATTATTAAAGTCTCCATGCAAAACCACCAGGCTTATTTTAGATTCTGACTTAAACTTATAGAGAGGACAGCTGACAATCTACTGATTAATTTATAAGTCCAAGGGCTCATCATGTGGTCGATTTCAATACATCATTTGGATAGATTTAGTAGAATGTAAATTGACACTTTCTGTTTACCCTCAGAAGGAGCCAGACTTGGGAACCTGGCATTTGAAATCTGTCAATCTTAAATTCCCTTCAACTGCTTTTGCAACTGCCTTTTGCATTTTCTTCAAAATATTACAACTGGGCTAGCCTTAGCAATCACAGACCACTAGAAACTTTCAAACTCTAAACAGGACATTTTAAAAATTGCCTCAGGTTTAAGAGCAGCTACAAGCAGGAATTGGTAATACTTTCTTTAGTGACAGCCACTAAAGTACATCTGGCGCAGATGCGTGGACAACCACAGATACCTGATTTGCATTTGTGCTGCTCTCCTGATCACATAAAGTGTAGAAGGGCTTCAGCTAGTGCCACTCAGATCTTTCGTAGGACAGAGTATGGATGAGAAAAATCTGTGCATTAAGAGAGAAGAGAGAGGCTTATGGTATCCTTATGTGTATTTTATCTCAAGAACAACAGACAGTGTCAAATAAGTTTTTTTCTTCTTTTCATATCTATGTACATTTATCCTATACAACAATTCGCCAAAAGGTCAGTCCTATGGCCTTACTCAGAACTGCATCCAATTAAAATTTTGGTGAAAACCAACAAAAAATGGGTGTCTCTTACAGCTGCCATCCAAATTATTCACTTAGAGGTCTAAAGTTAACTGGTGAAATAAATATTCTAGACAGGCTTTCAGAAAACTTAAACAACTTTGTAGGCTACCATGGTATTTGTAATATTAGAAAAGTATATGGTTATAATAGTTTTCTAAAAACAGAAAGTATTAAATGCTATTAAAGTTCATTCCATCCCTTTATGACCATCCTCCAACCTGCTGAGAGTGCATAAGGTGAAGGGAAAACCAGAAGGTTGTTTCCTTTTTTTACAGGTCTTAAAGAAGGAGTCAGGTGATTAAAACAGAGATAGGTCAGAAAAATTCTGCACAAGAAAATTAATTTCGCTAAATCTCAAATTTTCAGAAGCACCTAAGTACTACTTTGTCTCACATAGCAGCACCTTGGCAGACAATTACTTCTTTTAAGGTCCTGCTTTCAACAGGAGGTTGGACCACATGATCTTCAGAGGGTCCTTTTAACCCAAACATTTTATGGTGATTCTACAGTTCTTCAGGCTTGGGAAATGTAAGACTAAGACAAAACACTTCACAAAGGAATCTTTATTTCCTTCTATACCTTTATAACTTTGATCCCAAGTCCCTTACCAACTGTAGGTCACCTGCAACAACAGAAGGTTTCCTAGTCAATAGCAATAATGGCACAGCTAGGCAGGAGCATTTAACAGTTCTCATTTTCTGGAATATGCTGACTACTTAGCTATTTTCCCCTATTTTGTCATATTTAGGATATTTGTTCTGGGTTTGAAGCATTTGGACCTGGAACACTTCCTATTTGGATGAATTAGTGAAGGAGAACAGAGAGGAACTTTTTAAAATCAGCTGTTTCTCCTAGCTGCTTAGCTCTGTGGATATTTAAAATACATCTACATCTTGGGGTAATAAAAGTGTTTGGAATTTATTATATGGCCAATACGGAGAAATTTACTTGTAAAAGAATGGAGACAAGCTTTCTTTAAACACTGCTGTTGAAGAGAGAGGCTCAAGGAAAACATAAAAGCATATGTTGGGTGCTGAGCTTGTCTTTCACTGTGGTTACCATTTTGACTAAGTACCTACTTGCCTTTAGAGACCATCATCAATTCTGAGAGCTGCAGGTTTGCCTCTCCCTCAAGCAACATTTCAAATGAAATGGTACTGCTTAATTAGGCAGCTGATTTCTTCAGGCAGCTATGAAAGAAAAGTCAGAAGTTTAATTTAGATGTGTGTGAAGACATAAAGTACCAGTGGAGGTACTGCAGGATATCTATAGTGTAGATATACTGGGATCACATATGGTTTATGGAATCTTGAAAGAAGTGAACACGGGTGATTCTGAATTGCTCTTGATGTGACAAGTCTGCAGAAAGAGCAGGGGAAGGGAAAAGAGCAGACAGTTTTCAGATGGTACTTCCTGTGTCAGCTCAGCCACCACAACATGCTTCTAGAAGTTCTATATTTCAAGATATTTCCTAACAAATGTATTCTTGCACATTTATACTGCATATGATTTAATGAATCCACAAGAGTGGTCTGGAGGATTGCAGAGCCCACCCCAGTCTCAGATGTATAACTAGCGATAAATTTTTTCTGGATCTTATTTGCCTCTGCTGCTAAGTGCAGATGGTGCAGACACTGCAACATGTGCAAAAGTGATTTTCTTAGTCATCACAGAAATCACTGAGATGAGGATACAGTAACTTGGGCTGACTGAAAAGGAACATGCAGGAAAAAGTTTGCAGGTAATATACAAGGTAATGAGGGGTTTTTTCCACTGTTTTCCAACATGTAACAGAAAAATATTCTCATTTGTTAGTATTATTTTGACAGTGAATAATCTATTATTTTTTTTAATACTTTTCTCTTAAATCACTATTGCATTATATGCTCTCATAGATCTGTTACGAAATTTCTTGTTCAGACCCTCACCAGAGAATAAGCATGAAAGACATCACTGTACATGCATGTGTACCTATTCTGTCTCTGGATACTTGACTATCAGAAAATTTGATAAGCAGCAGCCTTAACTAAAACCATTCAACCCTCTATAAGCCTGTATTGGACAGCATTATTCATACAAGGGACACATCATCACACTGAAACTGTATGAGGTCTTTGCAAAATATAAATTGACCTTGTGGCCTGATCCTACCATCAGTCTGGGTTAAATCTAAAGTAACTCCAGTGGAACCAATGTATGGATTGATCGATCGATTGACATGACACGACGTGGAAACTGAGTGCAATTTAACTTATAAATAAGTTAAAGATTCGCCAAAGTTGTGTGTGAAGAAGCTGCCGCATGCAATTATGCAACATTCTTCATGTTAACAAGGCAAAAGTAGGGCACAAGCCCTAGAAGAAAACTACCTTAGTGCCTAGAAAATAAATGTTTAACTGTTTTTTCTAACATGCAAGTCACAGCTTCATATTCTGGTTTATGACATAAAACTAAAAGAATTGTACGTAATTAATTTGATAATCTAAATAGTCAGCTGTTATGCTCAAATGAAAGATACACATAAATACATTGTATACAGAAAACCTAACTCGGAGATACAAAACTTGGTGTCCGTTCTCTAAAGTAAAAGCAAGACATTTGGAATTACTGAAATGCTATGTAAGCCTTCGGAATTCCCATCGTTGCAAAACTGCAAAACTGGCCTGTGGCCACGAGAGGGCAGAAAGAACAGTCCTTCTAAAGCTTGATTTCTGGGAGAATCCGGTATTTCCTCACAGAACCTGGGCTGTAAATTGCCACAAGAAGCTCCTGGAGGAGCTAGGAAAATGCAAACTACACAGTCAGCTTTACAAAATCTACCTAATGAACTTTCAGCCTTAACAAATCTGGTCATCTCAACTTTCTGTCTTTAAATAACTATTCCTAGAACAAGTAAATTAAAAGAAAAAGAAAAAAGAAGAAAAAAAGAAAAACACCTAAAAAATTACAATGGCATTTGACATAAAGCCTGAAGAGAGGATTTCTTGCAGTGTGTATTATTAAGCTGTGTATCAATGCTTTCTAACTTTTGCCTTTTAACACCAGCTTAGGGATAAGAATACGTATAATTTCTCACTTCAATAAACAGCTTGATCTGGCTCTTTTTGGAACTGAATGCATGTGTAGTTCTCACAATATCATGGCTATTAAAAGCAGTAAGAAGTCCAGAGAATGATTTCTCAGTCTTCTTCACTGAAATGCTCACATCCCTCTATTTTAGGGGGAAAGCATTAATTAGATAAATTACTTTTCTCCCTATTTAGCTGAATGGGACTCATCTTTCCTTGGCCCACCACCATGTAGGCAACATAGCTTTATTCACTTAGAAATTATGTTTTTATTTTTGGTTTCCACTGGCTATGTCACATTTCACCATCTGAAGAATATACACCTTGGAGAGGGTACTGGTTTAAGACTGCCTTAGCAAGTCATCTTTTCTGCATTAGTCAATTGAAAGGTTATAAGATCCCTGACCTGAGATCATATACTTACCACAGCAAACCACAAATTGCTATTTCATCTGTCTGGCAGAGCCATCAATTGATTTTAATCCCTGCAAGAGGAATATTCTGCTTAGGAAGGCAGATTATTCTTTGAATTAAAGGGATGCCCTGTTGTAAGGCTCCTTCCTCCCTTTGCCCCAGCAAAAGGGATAGTTTTCTTTATCTGACTTTCCACATAACTGCTAGAGTGTGGGAACAACCTTCGAAACCACTTCCAGGCACAAAGTGATTGGGAGCATGGATTCAGCAAAGGGAAGTAATGGCTGACCAACCTGATGATGATCTGCAGTAAAATGACTACTTGGTAGACATAGCGAGAGCAGTGCACAGTTTACTTTAAGTCATGCTTTTGACACTATTCCCCATAAAATCCTCATAGAGGACTTGATGAATTAAAGCCTGGATGAGAAGACTGAAAACTGGTTGAATGGCTGGGCCCAGAGAGTGATGATCAGTGGTACAAAGTCTAGTTGGAGTCCAATAAGGAGCAGTGTACCCCAGGACCCAATACTGAGGACAGTCCTGTTCAATGTCTTCATTGATGATCTGGACTATGGGGTAGAGTGCATCCTCAGCAAGTTTGCTGATGATAGAAAATTGGGAGGAGTGCCTGATACACCAGACGGTCATGATGCCAACCAAAGGGATCTGAATAGGCTAGAGAAATGGATTGATAGGAGCCTCATGCAATTCAACAAAGGCAAATGGAAAGTCTTGCATGTGGGGAAGAACAACCCCAACACCAGTACATGCTGGAGGTTGACTAGCTGGAAAGCAGCTTTGCAGAAAAGGACCTGGGGATGCTGGTGGACACCAAGTTGGACAGGGGACAACACCATGCCTTCCTATAAGGAAGCTAAATGGTATCTGGACTGCATGAGGAAGAGTGGCCAGCAGGTTGAGGGAGCCTCTACTCAGCACTGGTGAGGCCACAACTGTAATACTGGGTCCAGTTCAGGACTCCCCAGAATAGGGGAGATGGAGCTACTGCAGGAAGTCCAGTGAAAGGCCACTAACACAATGAAGGGCCTAGAACATCTCTCATACGACGGAAGGCTGAGAGAAAGGGACTGTTCAGCCTGGAGAAGAAAAGGCTCAAGGGGGATCTCAGCAATGTGTACAAATACTTGAAGGGAGGCTGCAAAGAAGATGGAGCCAGGCTCTTTTCATTTGTGCCCAGTGACAGGACCAGAGGCAATGGGCCCCAACTGAAACACAGGAGAGTCTGTCTGAACACAAGGAAGCACTTTAGACTGTGAGGGTGACTGAGCAATGGCCAGGTTGTCCAGAGGGGCTGAGAAGTCTTCCTCCTTGGAAACACAGTCCTAGGAAGCCTACTTTAGGTGGCCCTGTCTGAGTAAGGGACTGAGCGACCTCCAGATGTCCTCTCCCACTTCAAACATTCTGCGAATCTGTGATTTTGTGATGTCCATCTTTCCCTGACAGCACTGTCACATCAGCAGAGAACATCAGCACAGAATCCACTGCAGCCTGGTAAGGGAGCTATACAGAGATGTATGAAGGACCTTCACCATCACAGTTATTTGTTTTCCAAAGAAACTCACTAATCTAAAGATACAGGCGCCAGTGAAACATATAACTTAGGTACTGATAGATTTACATGTGGGGGTGACCTCTTCTGTGTGAAGATTGAGAGTGTAGAAGTTATGTCCTAAGCCTTTTTCCTCCAGTCAGCACACCCTCTATAACAACAAATGAGGCAGGTCATTCCCATCGTATCTTAAAACCACAACTGTAAATCTTCCATAGTATTTTTTTGGAAGGAAATAACAGAGATTTTTCAACGGTTGAGTAATAAATGAAATGAATGAAAAGATTCTGCTTAGCTTTTCCATACATCCAGCTCTAGACTAGGATGAAGCATGAAAAAGAAACACAGAAAATATTTTTTTTCAGATTATATTGAACTTGTGAACTATGGAAATCACTGATACAGCTATATCACTTGCACATGGCACAAATATTAAAGAGTAGTTCACTTTAATGTGATGGTCAAGTCATCCATGTTAAAAACAAACCAGTGGTCCAAAATCATAATAAACACATTACTGGCTCTACTGGATATTAATAACATGACAGTGCATTTAATAGGTATTCAGAAAAGATATTTATGTATTATCACTTGCCAAAAGACATGCTTTCAGGTTTTTTTTTCACACTGCTTTTCCAAGAAAAGTAGGACCTCCAGCTAATTTTGCTCTGACTGGTGAGAAAAAGAGAACAAAAACACTCTTTTCAAACATATCCATTTATTTTGATGCCAATTCAACTCAAACAAAAACCACATTGAGAGAAAAGGTCAGCAGAAGAAAGTAAACCAGATCAAAATCTATCAGCATGTCTGTCAAATACAGGAAGGCAGAAACATCCAGCAAGCCAACTAACCAGAATCCAAACTCCACCAGTGGCCAGGTCCAACTGTTTGAAGGATGGCGTGAAAATCCCACACAGGACCTAAACAAAGAATATTGGTATCTCCAAGAGTGGGAATAAAAACTGACACTTCACAGAAGTCCTGCTGCTGTGCTGCCTGCCTTACTTGAAATCTACTTAGGCTCAGCCAATTTGTCAGAAATGGAACTGACACCCACATGATTTCACTCAATTATTCCCAATCAAATTTTCTGTAACTGGTTTGACTTGTGGTTGTATTTACTGCTTTATTCAGGAGAGGTAAAACTGCACATCGTCCTATATATGTCTTGGATCCAGATGCCAGGTGTTCTCTAACATCCTCCCCCCTCATACAACAGTTAACCACCTGCTGGCATCACCAGCTGTCTCATTCTCTGTATGTCACTCCAGAAGTTCCCAAACACCCTCTCACTGTGATGTCAAATTCTACCAGAACACAAGACAAAGCACAGTCACAGTGCTCTGGACTGAACAAGAAGGCAGGCTTGGTTCTGAGTTCTACCCTTCACAGTTTCTTATTAAGGTTTTCTTCCACAGAGACAGACAATAAAGCTTGGGATGAGAGAGGCTATTCCCCAAAAATTGTCTCCTCTTTTGGAATAATATCTCTTTGGGGTTCTGTAAACACAGGTTATTACATTTAGAAATCAATTTTTGTATAGGTATCATTTCTCAGAATAATAATGTATCATTTTCCTATACCTTCCTGCCTTCTCCCACTGGAAGCTTTTTCTCATCAAAGCCTCATAGTGAGATGATTCATTCTCTTGACCATGAATTTATGAAAGCTCTGGGGCTGAAATATGTATGATCATGGCTCCTCCTTTGGAGAGATATCATCCTGGAAACTAGTAAGTTCTTTTGTGGGTAATTTCCCCTAGATCAATAAGGATTTGGGACTTCAGCCACTGAGTTGTAATCCCCTTGGCTTCTTCTACCAAGGAATCAGGCCAGTTTGCCGGGAACAGAACTGAACAGACAGTGTTGTGTCTTTCTGCATGCATTGGACTTCATCCAGAGACCACTGTTCATAGGGATGTCTTGGACCTTGATCTGGATCCTGCTGCTAAAGGGAAGTGTGAATGGATACGAACTTGCGGTCCCCAAGCCTGTCACCTGGAAGTGCTGTGCAATGAAAATTTTTCTGGAGACGAAGGCAAGTTTTAGGATTTGCATGGTGGCTTTGGACTAGTGCAGCTGCAGGGACATGGTACATATACGTTCAGTACCCTTTTGATGAGGGCGTATGGGTACTGCCTATCAGTGGCACTTGTGTTGATAGCTGGGTAAGACTGCAAGAGGGGTGTAAGTCTGTATGTACATTGTGGATTTGGAGCTGAACGCAGTGAGATCATGATCTGGTGCTACGGATGATGATTAAAATGCGAGGAGACTGATGAAGTAAAATTGATGGCATAGATCCCCGCCTCAGTGGGCATCTGCTGCTGTGGAGTTGCAAGGAAAACCTACGAAATGTGGCACCTCCCCATATGTGCGACAGGTAGAGGCAAAAAATCTACTGGTCACACGCTCCACCTGTAATTTTGGTAGGCAGAAATACATGTCTGAGAAAGGTTAGTAAAGCCAGATAGAGAGGAAATTCTACTAAGTTCTGAATAATGTGGACTCAGAAGTGTGTTACATTATAGAACCACAGCAGTTCTGCTGGAAGGAATGTCTGCCTTCTGTTTCTTGCCCACTTGCAGATTGTGGATGAACAACTCGGAATATTTTTCTCATTGCAAGCCAATTGTACTTGAATCTGAATCACCAGGATGAGATTCCCCCAGTGCTCATGTAGCATATAGCAGACCACCCAACACTCTATAAATTGCCAGCGTGATAGAACTAATTTGATTTTTTTTCACTTGAATACGCCACATCAGCTTCTTCTCTTCAAAACCATATGGCCCAAACCCCCAGATATCCTAGAAGAATAACATACTTAAAATATTTTCAAATTAGTTTCCTATTTTAATAAGACAAAGCAAAGTCTTTTGCATTTCATTGACATATTCCAGAGAAGGAGAGGGTTTGATCATATCTTTTTTTGTCAAAGTTTTGCATAAGTCAGGATGGCAAACATGTCCCCCAGTGAGATGAATATATATTGCACTGTTCTCCTTGAGACCCCTCAGATTCCTCTTGCCATTTTAAAATCTATATCTGAAACCTAGCAGACCATTAAGAGCACAGCAGCACAGAAGTGGCTTAAAGATACAACTGAAAATGTAAGGGGGTCAAACAAAGGCCTCTCAGCTTTCTCCACGTGATGAGCCACTGGGGTTTAGTCAAAAGAAGTTCTGTCACAGCTTGTGGAGAGCAGAGTGCTTCCCTTTGTATTTGTAAACTTGTACTAGACATTACTACATGCCCCTACTGTCCTTGTCATAGGGCAAGTGGGCTCCTGGGGCCTTCCTCAAGATTCTCCCAGAAGAAGCAGGGCACAGATACAAGGGAATGCTCTGCTGGCTTTTGGTGGATGGGGGAGGAAGCAGTAGTGCTTCTTCATCTACTCCATCTCAGAGAGAAGACTCTTTGTCACTGTGAACCAGAGCCTCTCTGGGTAAAAAGTGCAAGTCCTGATGCTTTCCTCTTGCACAACAGAGCGGCTCACAACAGAGGCAACTTGTTTAGGTATAAATGCCCACATGGCATTCTGGAGAGCACAGGAGTTTATACTGACCTAACACAGCACTTCTCACAAGTAGCTAATCAACCAGTATTGAAATACTGGTGAAAGAAGAACTAAAGCATTTCCTGTCAGCACAGAAGTAGAAATAAAAATCATGGCAATTAAGGAAAAAAAATTATTTTCTTTTAAAAGTATCATGGATTTAATATCCTTTTCAGAGTGAGACTGGAACTTTATAGTGAATCTGAATTCACCAAGTGAGACTTTCTAAGTCCAAACTTCCTCCTCTGACTACTTGATAGCTTATTTCTAGCTTATGTTCATCAATAACAGAAAGCAACAGCATCATATCTCTTTAATCTGCCTCCTTTTTTTGGTTTGGTTTTCTTTTATAGCCCAGTACAATAACCAGGTAGCAGTAGTAAAAGCAACCGCTGTTTCTTGTCGACGCTTGCCAGAATTAGGCAGAACTCATGTTTCCTCCTCAGTATCCAGGTGGACTAACAAATTCTTTGACATTTGGTATTTTATCCTGCATCTTCTCCCAAAAGTTCATATATGAAATATGATGCTACCACATGACCTGCACCAATACTGTGGAAAAAATGAGGGACCTGAAATCCTACCAAGAACCTTTGATTCAAATGAGGTACTAACTCTACTTCAAATTCCTTCTTGTCCAACTGTCTCACAAGACAGGTAAGAACATAACTTTTAAAGGTAAATTATTCCATTAGAAGTATTTTAGATCAGTTTACTCTTACCAAAAGTATTTTCTCATAGTTATGTTTTTCTGGCAAGACACATTTTTTTCTTTTTCCTTTAATGAACCAAAATATCCTCTACTTTGTGCAATAATCCATCAGTTTCCTAGGAAAGATGTTCATTACAGCTGAAAAGAGGACTGCTAAAATACATTTTACTGTGGCTTTAGCGCTCAAACTCTCCTGAAATAATTTTCATAAATAATAAAACCAATATGTGTATTACATTTCTAATTTGGAAAAAATGAGCATATTTCAAAAATGAATCACCAACATCTATCATGCTAGTCTTTGATCTACTCCTGTTTTAAACAATATCTTTTTCTAGATTACAGGTTGACCTAGAATTACTGAGAAAAACTTTTCAATTAAAATTTAAAATTACAGGAATTCTGCATTTTGCTTTCATAGTCATTAATGTGTAATTGTGAAGTTCCAGGAATCAATGTGTTTTTATTGTATTTTGCAGGTTCAGTCATACTATTAGCTAGGCTGCAGGATATGGCAGAATTCCTGCAGTTTTCAAAGGTTTGTAAAGTTGAACCTCTACGCTGCTTGGTACTCCCAACAATTTTTTTTTAATCTAAATTTCTCGTTTTCCTATACATTACAGATTCCAGAGTGAGCCTCAAATCCTCCAGTGTTCTTTCATGTGAGATTTTATCTCTTTTGTTAGCACAGTCAGGTCTTAGTTTCCATCTTTCTGACAGCCTTCTGGTTTACTACTACTGATAACTTCTTCCATTATTTGTAATGTCTCATATACAACATCTGAATTCCAGTCACAGTACTTTGATATTATTGAATAAGTACACTTGTCAAACTGTGTCTTGATGCCTCCCACTTATATCTCTGCCCTGAGGCAAGTTTTTGCGGTGTTCCTTCCAGTTACAGGAATTTAGTGAATTTCCATCTGCACTTTTTTAACTATTGATAGACTTGAAAGTTTGCTGAATTATAGACCTGATCTAAATTGTAACAAATGTACAGGTGGGAATCATGTTGGCTACACAAGATACCAAATAAAAGGAAATATTATGCTCAAAATGGGCTGTGATGTCAGGATCTGAATGCATTAGCAAAGCATCTTTCAGGTGACAATTATGTCAGACCCAACTCTGAAACACAAACATGAAAGGTTTACAAACATAGACAGGTTGTAACATTCTTTTCTCTGTGAACAGGAAAATCTGTATTGTAACGCATGTAAGTTAGCTACATTTTTCTGCTACTGTAAACACACACTCACATGAAATCAGCAATCCATGCCTGGAAAGAAGATGGCTGCACATTTTACAGTACCATACATGTTTTTAAAATGTTGCATTTTTTCCTAGTCACATAAATACAAACAAATAAACAGATAGAACAGTTGTTCTCAGCTTTTAAAAATAATGCAGAATAATTCTATAATTGTGGAAGTTATAAATGCTAATAGTCTCTACTAAATCATTGACTATATTACTGAGACTCTTAAGGATTGTTCATCATCCAATCTTTAAAAATGTGTTCAACGTAGCCCTCTTTTGACAGTCTCTGGGCTGAGACATTTTTTAATGTGTCCTTGAGACCTTCAATATCAGCTATAAATGATCCTTTGTGAGAAGGAGAGTTGAAAATATTTTAGGTTTAACACAGTCCTATTTGACTTGAATAGATGATCAGATCTTTGTATACAATGTTTCTCTTTTACGTCTAAGGTAAAGTGCTTGTTCTGCAACTTAGTAGCCCATAGATAGCACTCAGCAGGAATGGTTTATTAATGTTTCCAATGAGAGTTGGCCTAATGAAGACAAACATCACAGCAACACAGGTGACTTGGCATCTGCCTGCCTACTTTCAGAAAGGGGAAATAAAGCTGTAGATAGAACTTAAGAAATAGATGCTTCGGTTCCTTCAGAAACTAAAAACCTGAAAAGTTTTCTGATAATCTATGGCACATGAGATTCTTATTTTGGTTCATCATACTGTACAAACATATTGTCCTTTGCTCCCTGGCAAAATGGATAAAGGAACAGCATCAGACAGCAGCAGTGATGCTGAACCACACAGAAGGAATTACATGACAGAAGGACACTGCACTGCCAAGAAACCAGGGAGAACAAACCACAATGTACCAGCCCTGTCTGTGTGTTGTAGATTGTGAGCTCTCCCATAGATTTTCCTAAGATTTATTTAGATATCTAGGACTTTGCCACAGTTCGAGTCAAACAGAGAAGTTTCTGGAGCTGTTATTGTAAATTACTTAAAAGTCTATACTCAAAACCAATGTTACGATTGTAATGCCCATTGAAATGCTCATAGGCACATAATAAGGAGCCTATTTCCTCTCACATTTTAAGAGATGTGTGCTTGGGGATGTTATTCTACCTTTGAAACAATGTAAGACAAAATCAGAATTAGAGGAACCTTACAACTGAAACACACCATAAGCCCGAATACCGGTAGTACCTGTAGATTGGCACTTTTTCCCAGTATAGATTAATAAGAAGCACCCCTTCCCCTTCGTTTCCAAAGTAATGCTCAGTGCCAGAAAAGATTAATAACATTTCTGCTTAAACAAGAATTTCTTTAGCTGATACACATTGCTCCATCAGGAACACACATCCAGAAACCTAGAGCAATGCCATACTTTGGAACATAGTGCAAAGAAACTGTGCCCTGTCAGAGCAAGTCAGAATATCTCCATGATTCACCACAGCCTATGCTGTGATAGCAGTGCTGTGGTTACACTGTGGTCAACAAAGGCACTCCTACTGGTCTGCAGCCATGTCCAGCTGCTTCACTCCTTAGTAAAAAAACACACAATATCAGAAAAAGATGGTGGTAGAGATAAGGTGTAGCTAAACAAGAATGGGGGTCACTCAGTGATGGAAGGGCTCACTCACTTTGGCTCTTATACAATTACAGAATCATAGAATATCTCAAGTAGGAAGGGACCCATAACAATCATGAGTACAACTTCCTGCTCCTTGCAGGACTTGACTCCTTAATAAGATGGTTGGATGTGCATGTATTCTCCTGACTGAAAAATTCTTGCAACCCAAAAGAAAAGGAAGTTTTAAATTTTCTGTGAGTTTGATGTCCAACTTTATAACTCTGTAAACCAGAACTATGTGAGGTGAACACGCATCAAAACACATCAAACTGCTTGATTTCAAATTACACCAACATATGGAAATGTACTGAGTATCCTCAGTCACTAGCACATCTATATGAAGTGGCTGACACAGCTTGCATTCAGTGTGAATTACAGCTACTAAACAATAACGTTTCTCCCCCCTCTCTAGAGATGGAGAGGAAAAGTTTTCAAAGGCATAAATAAGAAATCCTGAAATCAGTGGGAATTAGATACTGAAGCTTCCATCTGTGCTACTGCATATATTTGCTGTCCATATGCCACTTACGTAGTACTGGGAGGACAGCATAGGTATCTACATGCTGGCATCTGGGACTCAATTACACTGCAAGACGTACATGCTGCATGTATCTATCACCTTCTTTCTTCCTCTCACAGATCAAAAGATAATAGACTTCATCCAACCTTCATTAAACAATTGCCAATCAGTGTTGTACTAACTTTTCCTAGTGACAGTTCACCATAACAGCATTACTCACAATAAGCTGAGTAAGTCAGAGCCATGAAAATAAAGCCAAGTTGTCATTGTTTAAAATATTTCAGGTAACCATCACTGTTGCTGCCACAAAAAGATATTTTGGAGGGTTGTTTTTTCTGTTTTTTTTCTTTCAGATATAAAGAATTCAGGAAATTCCTTTATTGCTGCAATCTTCCCTGGAAAGCAGAAAGGAAGCATGGAGGAATTGCACTACCTGTACTACCAGAAGACAAGAGAACAAAGAACCTCCATGTACATTTGTTAAAGGACAAAAGACATAAATGCCTTATGGTAGTGGTGTAGACTCTTGGTCAGTGTAGGCTACACATACACTTCTCACCGTCAAAATATTTAAGGGAAGTGCTTTTACCAAGAAAAGAACCAGACAGCAATGTAGAGATGTGCAAGTATCTGCATTCCAAAAATGGGCACTTTAAGCTTTTATTCTTTCCACAATACCTAAATAATAATGTGGAAATATATTGGTACTCACAAATCTCCACACAGTATTTTGTTGAAAACACTTGAAGTTCCTAATTTACATATTTGGGGTTTTGTCCATAATTTGATAATTATTTCCTGTTGGCTGTTCCCCCAGACACCCTTCCTGACCTTGAAGATCTCACTTCTGACCTAATTTACAGCATCCACAAATACCATAGGTATAAAAATGAAAAGTCAGTGCTCAGCTTTTTCAGAAAGCTATTGTAAAAGAAGAGATCTATCTAGACAATAGCTGAGGGGTAGAACTCTGGGGTATGCTTCTGGAGTCAAGGTTCCTTTTCCTAGCCTCTTACTACAGCCAATTTTTTCTTTAGAATATAGTGGGGTTGGTGCCACCTCCACTGAAACCGGTTCCAAAACTTCTTGTTCTTTACAACAACATAAGTTAAAAAAAAAAAAAAGAAAAAAGAAAGACTTCCTGATAGATGAGCAAATGATGATGCCAAATCTCTGTTGAAATCTACTGTACTTGGGTAGGTTTCAAATCACCATTACTGACTTTTAAGGAAGCTCTGGAAGCAGAACATGTTGCTTAGGGCTCAGAAAAGTCCAAGAATAGTCCTGCAGTCTTCCTTGGAGAACAGGAATGGAAGATGCAGACTCCGACATCCAAGAGTTAAAACGTGACTCAAAGACTGGAAACATGCCTCCCAGCCCTTGTTCTCCTCTGTGTTACATAAGATAACCTCTAGGTAAAAGGATCATGGAATATCTCAAGTTGGAAGAGACTCATAAGAATCAGCAAGTCCAACTCCCTGCCCCTCACAGGACTACCTAACACTAAACGATATGACTAAGAGCATTGTCTAGATGCTTCTTGGACCCCAACAGACTTGGTGCCATGATCACTTTTCTGGAGAGTCTACTCCAGTGTCTGTGTCTGACCACCCTCACAGTAAAGAACCTTTTCCTAATATCCAGCCTGAACTTCCCCTGACACAGTTTCATGCCATTCCATTGTGTCCTATCACTGGTCACCAGAGAGAGATCAGCACCCACCCCTCCACTGCCCCCCTTGAGGAAGGTGCAGACTGTGTGGATGTCACCCCTCAGTATTCTCTTCTTAAAGCTGAACAAACCAAGAGACTTCAGCCACTCCTTGTAAGTCTCGCCCTCGAGGCCTTTCACCATCTTGGTCGTCCTGCTCTGGACACACTCTAATAGTTTGATGTTCTTCTTATATTAAGGCACCCAAAACAGCACACAGTGCTCGAGGTGGGGCCACATCAGTGCAGTGTAGAGTGGGACAGTCACTTCCCTTAGTTGGCTCACTGTGCTGTGCTGGATGCACCCTTGTGCAGAGAAGGTCCCTCACTCAGCACCCTTTTCAGCTAATGAATCCACAGGAGACAGACTTTGTCCAGGCAGAACTCTCTTGTAACTTTATTATTCCATTTATATACAGAATAAGGTCCAAACTATCAAGTCAGGTCAGAATTTACTTATTGCACACCTTCCACACAGACACTCCTGTGGCTGCCTTCAGCCACAAAGAACAATCATGTCAAGCAGCTTTCCAGCTTGACCTTGAGATTCTTTTCACACACACACTAATCTGAGCTCTGGTTCACTCAGGACCACAACATTTTTGCTTTAATATTTTCTTCTTCTTCTTCTATCATCCAGATGGTTGTTGTTGGCTTGTTAAGCTGCTCCTACACCCCTGGATAAAGCTGACTCTTACGCCTGCCAGGGCACACTGTTAACTCATCAGATCTCTTTCCCCAGGGCTGCTCTCCAGACTTTCATCCCCCCATTTGTACATATAACCAGGACTACCACATCCCAGGGGGAGAATCCAGCACCTGTGCTTGTTAAATGATGCTGATGGGACTTCCAACTCAGAAGCACGGCAAGGTGCTGTGATCCCATAGTGATACGATTGGTGCAAGATTATATAATGATCTCGAAACAAGAATTTTCATTGCTCTTGTGTTTTTGTTTTCTGAATATGCAATCCCTTGGATTATTTGTTGTCCAGGCACACTAGTGTAAAGTCCCTAATCAATCCAACTGAATCCCATTCTGAAGAGAAAAAGAAGCCCAGAAACAAGCCTTCCCTTTTCCACAAGGTGGAAATTGCCTAGATGGCATATAGTCTGTGTCTCTGCATTCCTCCCCTCACATCGTAAGCGAGGGAAGCTTTTAGCCAACTCAGGTGTAACACCTCATGAGAAAGTAGATGAGTCACAGCAACTACATGCCCCATCTCAGAAAACCAGCGTAGCAGTCAGAAAGGGAGAAGAGGTTTGCAAGCTACTTTATAAACCTACGTTCATGACATCCATTTTTTGTTTGTCTTGGGCAACTCTCACAGTGAAATGTTACCACAGAAAAGTTGAAGCTACCTGTACCCAGGTAGCCACAATGCTGGTGGTGCTACTGTAGGGGCAAAATAGAGTAGCCTCTCCTCCACACTAAATTTCTGTAATACACAGAAAACAGGTAAGCAGCAGGGCTACAGTAACCCCAATAGCAACAGTTTCGCTGACCTCCGTGAAACATACCAGAGATACAGGCTAGAAATTAATTAAAAATTTACACTACTGAAAGCGGTTATAGAGGAGAAAGCTGAAGTAGGCATAATGCAAATGAAGTATTTTCATGGTTGTGCCTGTGATAGTAGCGCCACAGATTTCAGCAGGGGAAGCATAAGAAGCCTAAATAAATATGTTTACTATATACCCTGTAAATAACACTTCAGGAAATATCCACAGTGAGAATTAATCGATTTTTTATTGAGGCAATACAGTTTTTTCATAAGAACCATATAAAAGTATTTAAATAACATCCCACACTTAGGGTTGTTTTAAATATAACTTTCTAGTAAATAATGCACTATTAAATTATGCTGATATTGGTATTTTCTATATATGTGCAGAGCTTTTGGCTGTGAAAGTATAGTACATAAGGCAAGTACCGAAGTTACTGACTCTGTGGTTCTAAAACTAGTTATAAGAGGGGTGTGAGCGCTTGTGCTTGTTTTTAAGTCATTTTGTATGACGCGTATGAAATTTATTAGGAAAAAAATGAAGAATATATTTTCCAGTGCATCTCTGCATAACTAATCTGTGGCTTTTACATATGATGGCAAGGAGCTGGAAAAGTTGGCTTTAAGAGGAGAACGAAATGAAGCAATGCCCAGTGCTACCCAGAAGATGCCAAGATGCAGGGAGAACACAGGAAGAACAGCTCATGAAAGCTTCTTTTTCTGGGTGGTGGAGTCACAGCCGAATTCAGATTGGAAGAGATCTCTGGTTCCAAACCCCATGCACAACCAGGCCCCTCTCCAAGTTACAGCCAAAATACTACAATTACATACTCTTCTGAGAGGAGCAAACACATATGAATGGGAAAGTCATCCACCTTTTGATTCAAAGCACAAGGAACAAGACATCCTCCTACAGATACAGCTACTGCCACTTTGCAGAAGCACTGCTCCGAAAGACTTCAAATGTAATGTGTTTCTTATTGAGCCAGGCCACCTGCATGCATCAAACAAAGAAGCAGTGAAAAGTGCATCTTCACAAGCACTGAACTAGGCAAAAACTAAGCGCTGCCAGGTTAGTAGGTTTCCATTTTAGTGCTGGAAAGAGAAGTCGTGCCATGGTAATCCGACATATGCATTGATCATCCCAAATCAGCATTCAGACCTCTTAAATCCCTGAATTTGGCTCTAAAGGGAGCACTGCTGCTCCATAGTAGCATCCTCCTGTGGCACAGTCTGTCAGAAGGCAGCTCCCTCAGCATCAGCTGTCCATTTCAGAAGGGTGCACGGCACCTGGCCTTTGGATGGAAGTCGGGTACTACTGTGGTGTGATGGGGTTGAGAGGGAAGAAGGGGAACGAGGTGGAGGTGCTCAGTACTTCTGAACACACAGTCTTGCACAAGAGCTGGAATGCTAAGTTTGACCATGGACGCCGGTATCACTCACCCGACGGCACCGTGGCACAGGTGCACACAGTACCCTGGTAGTGTGAATGGGGGAACATGCTTAAAGAGGAAAGGGAAGAAAGACAATAACCATTATCAATGTGTGGTTAGAGCCAGAGTATTATCAGTATATTCCTGTTCAATTGTGTCATAACACTCAAACCCATTGAACCAGCCACAGAAGTCAAACAAATATCTTCTGATTCAGCTCATTTCTCTGCCTTTCTTGCAGCCAGCATCTCTTCTTCAGCCATGCAATTAAGGCCACCCATTCCTTCTAGCAAAAGACACTTGATTAAATGCTTCGAGTGAAGCTCAGCTTTAGCAAAGGCAGGTGAGAACTGTAAGCCTTTTTCTAATACCAGGAAAATCTTACTGGTTATGATTGATTTTTCCAACTGCAATTCCATCATTTTGGCTCTCTCATTCACCCTTTTCTGTTGTTTTTGGGTTTTGGTGTGGAGCTGTCTTCTCTTCAGATTCTCGTCAGTGAAAAGTACCACACAGTTTGGCTATATGCTGTGAGCTCTTTGGCATCAAATGGAGCTGAAAGTGATCCCCATGATACAGAAATAACTCATTATAGTGTCAAAAGTTAGAAGCTGTGCTCACTTGAGGCATTCCCACAGCTCCTGCTGAGTGTTAGGGGGGTGTGTGTGTGGTGAGGGTCTCTGAGAGCCTGGCTTTCATGGGGGGAAGTGCTCAGTGTTCTCAGGAACTTTAAATTCAGGTATGGGTGCTCAGCACTTCTGAAAACCCAGCCCTGCATGAGGTAGATTTTGAAACCCAGGATAATTTTCAGAACTCATCGTCTATGAGTTTTGCTATTAGAGTCATCTGACAAAAACATACAAATTTATGAGGAAATAGAGGATAAGCTTTATATATTTATGCTTTTTCTTTGCACAGAGGCCTTCCTACTCAACAATACTATGACATCACTCAGCTGAGGAAAAAAGTGATGTGTGTGTATGAACGATGAACTGTATGTTTAAATTGTCTGTTAACCAATTTGTGAATTTAGTGAATATATCAGCAAAGTGAATATTCATTACACTCTGGTGATATGAAGTGCAGATACGATATGAAGTCAAAGGGCCATGTTCTGTTAAAAGGATTAGCTAGTAAGAAAGGACAGCAAACACACTTGGAAAGGAAATTCAGAATACAGCATTGTGCCACTTCAGTTTATGTATCTCTTCAACAAGCGTTTCTGAGTTTGCTTCACAGGTTGCCTATATTTATTACTAGTATTTGGGTATTACTAGTAATATCCAAAAATATTAGCCTTTCTACTAGTTAGAATCCAGATCAAACTGAAGTAATATGACACCATGAGTATTTCAGTCCATTTTTCTCATATATATTTATATACATCTGTATTTTTGGAGAAGGCTTGCTTGTCCAGGGCTATTTTCCTCATTGCTGTTGTTCAAGAGGTACTAGGCTGAATTTGGATGAGCTGGAGTTTTGCAATCCAACATTTTGCCACTTGATGGCACCAGCAAAACACCTAAATTTGATCAAACTACTGAGATTTTAGATTAAGGTAGTTTAAAGTGTAGATGTAAATTCTTCAAAGGTAGAAAATTAATAACCTCACATATTAGCACTGATAAGTATATTAGAAACCTGAGAATAATTCTGTGATGATTTCACAGTCCCTTTTATACAGCTGTGAGGTGCATTCCTCGTGACAGTTGCTCACCGGAACGGATCATCCAGGTACACAGGCTGGGGCAGAGATCACAACACCTGTCTGGGGATTTTCTTCCTTAAGAGGAAGAAACCAGGGACTGCTGTGACTCCATGTCCTATGGAGCTATATAAGGAGGAAGGAGGTTTTTCACAGGAGTAGATCGAACTCTGTCCCCATACATACTGAAAAGTACATAACCTTGGACTCTATTTGATCAACAGCACACTGAGTACTTTCTCTATTATTATGCACTCACATCTTGACTTGAAATATGCTGGGTCTCTAAAAATATTTTCTGCTTTGTCCTAGTTTTTGCATTTTCTTTTCCTATAATATTCTATATTCTTGGTCTTCACAAAACCTTTAAGTTGAAGGAAAGAATCTATCCTTCAAAACAAAAAGCAAAACACACAAAAAAAGAAGTCTTCCACATTCATAGTCCAAGATCTTTCAGAGCAAATATTCTTCCTGCCAACAGGGGCTATTAAACAGTGACAGCCACATGGAAACTTTCCTGAAAAATATCCTCTGAGTGGTGCTCTGCAGACCTACCTGGGAGCTATTAACACTCAGTTTATTTACCTTATAGCCTGTGAGAACTCCTTTGAGCTATTACTATCTTTTGTGGGAAATTAATTATCAGGTATTTGCAATAACTGCACACTTTCATGGGCCAACTATGCCTTTGCCTTAAGGATGAACATTATCTATCCTTGTGCAGTTTTGCACTAGATCCAATCACTGGATTTGTGCAGATGTGCTTTTCTAAGCTCATTAGCAGTGAGTCACATACATACGCCAGTTAAACGTACTGGAGGAAAGTAGTTGCCTCCTCCCTTCTAAATGTGTAATGAGTCCTCAAGTTCACATCAAACAAGACTGCAAAAATCAGGAAAGGCCTTGAAAAACACCCTTCAGCCACTGCCAAGAACCCTAGTTATACACACAGACATTGGCAGCTGTCCATCCATTGACAAGCCACACCAATGAGGTTGTCAGTGGGTTCAGTGACAGCATAGAATGAATGAAAACTGTGGTGTTTTTTTTTTTCCCCTGTGGGTTTTAACATGTTTTCACTGTTTATCATGCCACACAGAACTTACATTCCTCTGTCTGTCCCCCAGCTCCTTGACCTGTGGTGGTTCCCAGACCCGCACATCCCGGACCAAGCAGGTTTTAAGGTTAGGCAAGATTGCCTCCCTTTGCAAGAGTAAAAGGCTGCAGAGAAAGTCACTTTACACATATGAAACAATTTGTTCTCCAGTCATAATTCCCTTTCTGTTAAAATTGGTAAGAGTGATACGTCTTATTCTCTGAATATTTTACTGAGTGTGGGGGAAATTAAGAGGGAAGAGCAGCAAAATGTTCTCTGGCCTGATCTGGCAAAGAAGGTGAAGGTCATGAGGCTCCCCATGCTGCATCACTTTCAGGTCAAAACCACACTTGAAAGAAGAAACAGATCTTTAGAGGTTCCTAGTATGTGTCGCAGAGTAGAAAAATAATGCTAAGTGGGAGACCCTCATGAAGGTCACACAGGTTCCAATGTGTCTTTTATTGCTGTTATTGAACAAGTGTGTCTCTCCACCTAATCCTCTGCACTACATCAGGAGAGGAGCTGCAGAGTTACTCCAGGGAAGTCAATGTCTCCATAAGGATACTCCCTCTCATGTGAAGCTTCATTTATGACTATTTTATCAAAAAATGTTTAAAGAGTGCCCACAGTGCACCCATTGCTAGGGAAATGGGATGCTGTCCATCTGGACCACTTCCTGGATTGGTTCTGGGCCTTTCCAAATGAGGAGTATAAATCCCTCCAGCATGAGTCTGACTTCTTTTCAAGTGAGAGATAGACTCCACATCCTGTGTGGACTAAAAATAAAGGGGCGGATAATATAATACCAGCAACTGTTTCTTGTGTGATACTGCAAGACCCCAGCAAAAGTCTGTTGAAAGCATCTCAGTGCCAAATTTTGAAACACTGCTGGATCCTTCTTTCCAGACAAATACACAAGATTTTGGAGCTCCAGGTGAACCACTTAGATTAGCCTAGTAATACTGTCCTTCAGGCATTTTTTTTTCTTTTTCATTATACCACAAAGAACCATTAAGCAAATTAGTTATTTTTTTAATCTTAGATATTTTTCTGGCTTAGTGCAATTGCCAAGAGACTCTTAGCTGGGCTCAGTGACGAAATTCTTGCCCTTTAAAATTAGTATTTCTTTTGCTGTTTAAACAAAAATATTTGAAGCATAAAATAAGTTTTCAAGGTAAAAATATAAATAATTTATCAGCATGGAAAGAATGAGTATTTTCTCTGCAAGTGTAAACAGGATATGATTTTTGTTTTGCATTAATGACAAAAGGATTCATTTTTACTAGTACCACATATCATTGTTAATTAATATAGAATTTATTACATAAAAGTGTAAAAGCTAGATTTTTTCCTCACTCCTTTTAAAAAGACAGTCTGCACATCACATATTCCTGATGTTTTTGCAGTCTTTGGCACCTGGCAACACAAAACATTCCTCATGTAATAAGTGGTATCAGTAAGAATTTTGTCTGCACTGCTTACACATTGATTAGTCCCTAATGTATATTGATTGCACTGATTCAGATAAAAGTGTGGGAGATGCAAATGAATGTGGGTCACTTCAGGTAAGTTATTACATTCCTTCCCTAATATAGGCTTTGCAAAACACCAGGCAATATGGCTAAGTATGTTTCCACTTTATCTTATCTTTCCTTAATGAAATAAAAGGGCAAGTTGTTCCTCTTACAGCCATAATTGCACAGTGCAGGTTCCTTGGCAATAAGCAACAGTAACACTATGAGGCAAAAATATCTCTCTTGAATGAAGCATGTAATGATTAGTTTTAGCAGATTAGCAGTGTTTGCCCAGCACACCCACTTTCCTAACAAATATCGATCTTGCTGACTTGCCTATGGGCTAATCTGTTTTCTTGGCTGTGTTGTTCATGACCTCTTTACCTAACGTGAATTAAAGCGTTTGGGAGCACCTACAAAGCACAGCTTCTCTCTCATAAAGCAGATTTATGAGAGAGAAGTCTCAGAAAAGCCCAGCTTGGTAAGATGTCTCATTATGTCATGATGCACAACTTCAGGAACAGAATTAATTTGGCTCCTGTATAAGGTTGGGACTTTGCTTTACACAGCAGTTGGGCGAAGGTCTTTGCTCCCAGTAAGCTTCTGTATGCAGTTGTGGTAAAGTTTAGAAGAATTCAGATAGGTTGGTAGTCTCTCTTACTGCAATAAACCACTGCTTCAGTTTTCCTCAGATTTCATTATTCCCCTGATTTTAAAAGTTTTTAGTTATTTTGTCCTTAACAACTGAAAGCTGAAAAGAATAGCCACAGGAACGTGGGCACTTCATGAAATCCTAGTTTTCAGTATCCCATAAAAATCTCCAGTTTAACTTTATCCTCCTTCCTTCCAGAAATAAATGAGGCAAATTTTGATTACACAAGCAAAAACTCAGTTACTATTAATTGGAGCTGTGCAAGAAGCAAGTCCACATTCTCCTTCCCTTAAGTCCCATAAAAGTAAATGAGAATCAGTATGACTGATTATGTATAAAAGCTACAAGGGCAGCATCACTGGGAATTCTTTTCAGGGTGCAAGCAAAAGAGGATTAAAGAATTAAGATATCACCCTTCTGATTCTCATATATCTCCCAGTTCTTGCAAAGTGTCATATTTAATCTAAAACTCAGTGAAATGTGAAATAAGGAAATTTTCTTTCTTTTTTTCTTCTTCCTAACAACTCAAACCAATGCAAGACAACTGTGCCTGCCATTTCCCCCATCTCAGCCCTACCCTGCACACATTTCTAGGTACACCGTGTTCCCAAACTTCAGATCGAGACACTGAGGATTGAGACACTGGGATCAGTCATCAGCCTTCTCATACCAATATTTCTAGCAAGGCTTTTGACACGGTTGTTCTGAGGAAGACCAGAGGTAAGACAGTGCTCTGCTGGTTTACCATTTATTCTTGAAACTTACTTAGAAACACCACTGAAGCCGTGACTCTTTTCTTAGTGAAGTTTAACAGAGCCAGAATCTGAATACATCAGTGGTCAAGGTGAGCACCTTGGCTTAAATTAGATCTATATATGCTGATAGTTGCAGTCTCCATGGAGAGTATCTCAGCACTGAGAATGATGAATAAATGCAACTCATGTGACTACCTTGTAGCCTCAGAAGCCAAGAGAGCTATTAACATAGCTGCTATTCCCCACAAAAGCAACATGGATCATTTAGTGCATCTGATATCTTCTGTCAGACAAATAATTCTTCACAGTCCAAAGCAGGGAAACAAAAATGAAAATTAAAAAAAAAGCATCAGTGGGATCAAAAACTAGCACTTTTGGGGCCAAAGTTATGCCTGCTATACCTTTGCTGAGGACAACGGAAATAGCCCTGGAATAAGAGTTGAATGTTTTTAAACATTTTATCACTACATAGATGGTAGAACAAGATTCAGGGAGAAAAAACAACTCTTCTTATCCCTTACAAAGACTGAGATGAAGCCCTGGACTTCATTATTTACAGAACACTATGTAAGCCATCATGAGGTGTTTGTTTTTAACAGCAGCATTTTACCCTGAGAATGTTTTACATAACATATTGGAAGGAAAGGGCATGAAATTTTTGTTCTTAATCTGCTTTTTCCTGTAGGCATTCTACTACAATTGACAGGTACTTTGTTTTGGAAGACTTTAAAGATCACCTGCATGAACTGATGAAGAGTCCTTGGCAGTTAATGACCACACATGGTTATGGGGAATTTAGGACAGAAGAAAGCCGGCACCCCTATGTGCCATGGTACTGCTTGTCAGGAAGAGTTTGGCAATAACGGGGTGAAACAGAAAAAGCATATGCTAGCATGCAGAAGAAGCTTTTCAGGAGAGTAGAAGCTGATAATGTTAAGTTGAAGGTCAATTCGCATTACGTAGCTGCCATTCCCAGTCATCAGCACAGTGCTGTACAGCTACATATGTAACTGGGTGCATGAGCTATTTTTAGTGGAGTATTTGTCCATCCAAAACCAAAATGTTTTCACAGAATATGTAATGCTAGGACTAGTAATTTTTAATCAGTTTTCATTGATCATTGGTCAATTTAAGAAACACTAATCGTGTGGAGGTGGACTTACAAAGCCTATTTTTGCACAACAGGAGTGTCATCAGAGACCAAGACCTATTTCCAGCAAAGCTTAGCAGGTTCAGAATTACTAGCTAAGGGGACAGCTACCACTGGCACTTGGAAAATACTTTAACTTCATTTGCTATTCCCTCCATATGTTTTTACTTCCTCTGAGATGTGGACACTCCAGTTCTCAGAGACTGAAGGAAAAATCTCTGGTTAAGTGCCAATAACCCAGATCACACTCAGGTGACTTTTACTACTAGAAGGTTGTGTTTAAAAGTTTTGTGCCTTGTCCACATCTCACCTTTACAAAACTCATTGTAGCTATTATGTAATTAATGCTGGCAGCATCGTTGTAAGTTAAATAAGGAAACAGAGATAGACAGACTCTGTAGAGTCTTTCCAGAAAGACTCTGGAGAGAAAAAGTAGTGAGAGAAATAGGGTTGGAAACTAACTGTACTGCATTGGATTTTTACAAGACATCTACAAGCACTCAGTTATTCCTGATGGTGACATTATGAGTTCAGAGCCAGCTTCACAATTCATCAAGCTTTATTGTCTGCTGTTGCTGTTTGTAAAAACCATGCACAGAAAATGCAACAAGAATCTTCCCTGCTGGGGTGTGAACTAGTTCAGAGCTCCTGTAATTGGCCATGGAAAGATGGCCTTCTGCAAAGGCAGGGTTTTTTTCTGGTATAAGATCCAGCCCTCAGCTGCTTGTTACCACCTCTCAGCCTAAGACAACTAGTCTTGCAGATCTAGTGGTGCAGATGATCACAGAGTGCTCCCAAAAAGACTTCATCACACATCATTTGGTTAACTTATGCTGATTACAAAGCTGATCCGATCTAATTCTGCTGATTTTGTACCAAAAGAGTGAAGAGGATTTCTGTTTGCACATCCATCAGAGGTCAATTTCCAAAGGTAAAAGAGACATTAGCAGCAGCTCACAGAAAAACCTTTTCTATCAGCAGAGCTGTCTTTATAGTGAACATTCATCTACAGCTTAAAATGCAGATTCATCTGTCATTCTGAGCAATGGTGTTTCATTAGAATATATTAAATATTTCCCCTGTACGTAATATGTTCAGGCATGAAGCTGCCAGTATTCTCTCTGACTCCCTGAAGAAGGCTGTGCACTGGCAAGGACACACACGTACTTCCAAGTATGTAGCTCACACAGAAAAGAGCAAAAGGCCTTTTTTTTTTAAATTAAATTTCTCTGCATCTCTTTCATGGAAGACATTTTTACACAGAGAGCTCCTATACTGTTCCAAACACTTGCAGGTCATGAATTAGGCATCAGTAGCTCTGGAGACAAGAAGAAGCAATAATAGCTTCTGACCACATATTTGGGAGAGTAGAGGGTGGGGATGGGGGGTGTGCTTCATTCAGGAGCACAGATTGTGCTCTGCAGACCTCCAAAAAAATGGATTTGGGCAACAGTAGATATTTGCTCCTCCTTACATCTCCTGCCAACATACTGACAGGCTGGTGTCTATTTCCCTGTCTTCAAGAAAATAGATGTCCTCTTTGTGGATGTTCTTTGACTCCAACTGTGCCTTGCCCAGTGTAATGATGGAGACTGGGCTGGTCCATAAAACAGAAGAGTGAATTTGTTTATGAATGATCACATGTTTACTATTCTTCAGCTTGGCTAAACACTAGATCTCTTCCCAAAGGGATACAGCCTGAAGTTTGATGACAGATAAAAGCTATGAATAATGTAGAACAGCAGTCAAAAAAGAAAGATACAGCTTTTGTAGACACCCTGTTTACAGATGTGGCAATGGAAGAAATAAGAGGCAGTCCATTTTAAGGCAGTCTATAATTGTGACTACAAAAGAAAGCTTACATAGCTTTCCCTGCCTACCACATGTGACTACCACGGAGAACTTGATTCAAAATTATTTTACTTGTGTTCAGCTGAATTATGTACCTGTTGAAACTTCCACTTGAGTACTAATATTTTAGCAAATACATTTTTCTACCAGATTTTACTTTTATTAGCACTTGCTAAACAGACAATTGAGGGAGAGGAGCATGATGCAACACGGGGTATTTCAAGTCTTTAAAATACTTTTTTCCATCCAGCACATATATTTGGTTTATACTTACCTATTTCTTTTTATCCTTCAGCTTCCTAATTTTGTTGAAGAAAAGGGTCACATGTATTATTCAAATCCACCAAAGATAGTGGCCCTCAACTCCACTTTTAAACAGCTAGAATAAAATCTGTCTCCAAGAACAACCAACATGCTGTAAGGGCTCTGGAAATCACAATAGAGTCAGGACTTCACAGGTAAGCATTTGGGATAGCGGTGAGAGTCTACTAAGTGTTATCCCCTAAATTTCTCAAAGAAATTTGTTTTTTGTCATTTAACGAAGGACACAAACTGTAAATTATCTGAGGTTTTTCAGGAGGATTGTGCATTAATTCTGATTTTCCTAAGCAATAAAAATGCTTGACAATAAAATATATCTCTGTTAAGGAAGAGGTCCTAGCCCTTATCCTGGATAGCTACCACATGAAAGCATTTTGCATATTAATTGGAGAACTAGGTGAAGACATGGAATGAGTAAATACTGCATTTACTAAGAATCTTGTGCTTCCACCACAAGTAATACTGGCAAGAGTATGTCGCTGATAATGTCGGAACGGCCAAAGCGACAAAGATATCAGACGTAGTCCAGGTGTAAGGTGAACAGGAAGCTGTTTATTGCTCTCAAGTGTTTCTTTTATACTCTTTGTACACTATCGTGCCACAACACAATTGGTCAAAAGTCTCAAGCATAAAAAACTGTAGACACTGCACACACTCTTATTGGTGACACTGCAGACACTGTCCATGCTGTGACATGCTATTGGTGACACTATACACATTGTGACTGGTGACCTTTGGTCTGGGCTGCATTACGTTTGTTCCGTCCGCCATTACAGTAAATATTTCCTAAAAGTTGTTAAAATTCCTCGTCACTAATTGCCAGGCTGCTGACAGGTTCTCTGTCAACCCCGACAAGAGTATTATCAGATTCAGCTGGCAGAATTAAACCTTCCCTTCGATAATACTTAAGCACAGGGTAAAGCTCACTCTAAAGCAGAGGTAAAAGTTCAGTATACTAAATCAGTCTTGACAGAGCTGATTGACAGAACTTCTGTAATGGATTAATGAGTTGTTCAGGGTTTGCAGACGGGGAAGTTGTGATTATCTGCTTACTTTTTACCTTATCATTTTAAGTTGGCACCAACACAAGACAGCAATTCAAAAGACCTTTTGCCTTGAGCAGTCTCCATAAACCAACTTGGCAGCTCTCACGTGAATGGCACAGCACTGCAGAGTATTGCCTAGATGTTCAGCTGGTATTAATATGGGCAACCTCACTGAACTCATCAACTTACTGTCCTTATTGCACTATGTGTATTCAAAGGTGATGTATTAACACTGCAGACTATTGTTTCCTTACTCACCATACCAGTGTAAGTTCGGCAGAATTTCTATGATTTATCCTCCTCCACTTACAGGAGTGATTTGCCTTTCTTCCTTCAGGGTGCATCAGTAACATTAACAGATTCTATTTTAATGCAAATATTTACTCTAAAGAATAGAATAGTTTTATATTGAAAAACTCTGTGTTTGTTGTCTTCAACAGTTTTTATATTCTCTGTGGCCTGTAGAAAAGTGAAAAGATACTGTTTGCATTCAATGCTACTCACGCAAGTGGAGCACAACTTGGTATAGAAGCAGAGCAAATTAAGTTGAGCTGCGTTTTGCTAATTCATCATTACCTGGCTTTACATACACAGCTCTGATTGATTACAACTGACCAAGCAATTATGCAGGTAAAACAGAAGGAATAGTTTCCTGCTCTGCTGGCTTTACAGCACTTTCAGGTTCAAACAGCACAGACCTACAAGAAGCAGGGTAACTAAGTAAGGTGCCATCATTTCCTTAGTTATAGTTCAAAATGGGCCTGGATAAAAAATCCCCAAATTGTCCTGCTTTTTTTGTGTTGCATTAAAAAAAAAAAATCCAAGTAAGGAAATCCCTTTTGAAATAGCATTTACAAGTTTCTAATAATTGAATCCCTGTATCTGTAATGGAAAAGCTGCCTAACTTTTTCTCTAGTGTGATGAAGAAACAAATGTTTTGCTCTATGATGCTGAACGCTTCAAAGAACACTTTCAGAAGTTTGTCTCTGGAAACTAAAATCCAAATTAGCAGCTTACATTAATTCAAAATTGAGCAGTTGTATTGCCCTCTGCCTTCCAAAAAGTGACCGGCAGAGGCCTACCCTGGGCCATGCTGATTTGTCTGGACAATATTCATCCGCTTAAAGCATACATACATTGAATATCAAATGCTAGGATTGTTCAGCACAGTTACTGCTAAAGTTCATTCAAGCAGTGGATCAAAATATGATTGAGAAAGCTAAAAAGTCACATGCTAGTCACATGCTCTCCATCCCCAGAGGTTTTTAAGATGAGACTGGATGTGGCACTTAGTGCCATGGTCTAGTACCCACGGTGGTAGTGGATCAAGGATTGGACTTGATGATCTCAGAGGGCCTTTCTGACCCATCTGATTCTATGATTCCATGATTCTGTGATCCAGTCTCATCTTGAAAACCTCCAGGGATGGCGAATCCACCGCCTCCCTGGGCAGCCCATTCCAGTGTCTGACTACTCTCTCCATAAAAAATTTCTTCCTAATATCCAACCTAAAGTTCCCCTGCTAGAGCTTAACATCGTGCCCTCTTGTCCTAGCATTTCAGTCTCTAATGCTTCCTAACTTTTTTCGTCACCTGTTTGAGTGAATGGGTAAAAGACAAAATAAACATAAAGCCATGAGTATATTCCAAATGAAAGGACTTGCATTGTAACAGTTTTGAAAAGTCCTAGCATCAAGGATTTTTCAAACCCAGCCTAGAATCATTCTTTCATGTTGGCAAACAAGGATTTGAAAAAACTATGGAGATACACCTTTCTCCCAAACAATTGCAAAGGTTAATATATTAAAAAAAAAAAAAGAAATAAAATTAAAAAAAAAGGCAAGCAGGTCTTCTGAACAATTCATAATGGTGCAAATTAGTCAGTAGTGTTTTGTGACGAGATAAGATTTATGACTCAGGTCATAACTCAAGCTCTTTCTTAAAACCGGCTCACATGACTGTGACTGCAGCACAAATCACAGACTCCCCAACGCTGGCACAATTCACTGATAACTGGCAGCAGCTCAGGCTTAATCCACTTCCACGTGGTAAGAGGATGAAAAGAGGCCAAGGTATTCAAACACCTCATCCCTGAAGATTTCAACACAAGAAATGGGTTCTTAAGGTATTTGCCAAAGACCAAACAACAAGTTTATCACAGAATTGAGAAAAAAAATCACACGTTCTCCTGAGTTCCAGTCTAGGTCCATAAGGTAATGCCATCTTTCTTCTTTCATCTGCAGTGTGCCTCCAAAGGAGAGCTAGATGGCTCTTTTGATATATTTTCTTTACTATTGGACTTCACACAGTTGGTTTATTTTTCCTTCCTTTAGGACAGGATTACATAGAATTACATTCAGAATTCTGATTGCAAATTAAGTATTGTTCCAGTGTGCCTTTTTATGAGCCTGAGCTAGTAAAAAGGCAAAGGTATTTCAGGTGTAACCACAGTGCATAACTGAAAGACTAAAATATGAGCCTTCTAGGCAAACAGTCTAATGGATGTTAATATATGTAGAAAAATATAGAGCATTGAAAATGCACCCTGAGTCATTGTAGTTTACTCCAGCAATTCAAACCACAAAGCCAGAAAAGCCCTGACTTTGTCTTCAGTGTTGCCTCTGGAAGTCCCACAACATATTCTGTCCTGCAGAGGAAGTCATACGACATGTGCGGGATTCACACACACACTACAGATGCCATATTTAGCAGAGAAGAGTAAAATTTCACTATTAGTCTGTCCTACCAGAGAACATTTCAAAAAGTAAACACTGGGCAGTTTGAACAACCCCTCTCCTGCACCTCCTGTTTTACTTACAGACCAGCTCTTACCACTGTGTCTCTCCAAATCCACACTTGGTAATGCCCAAATGGACCTAATCAGACAAGACAAATCCTTTCCACTCAAGATACTTCTTTTTACTGTGAAAACACATCTTCTAAACTATAGTCTTTTTACATCAGGTAGAACTTCTGCTTCCAGTAACAATACAGTATGCAAACCCACAAATACTCTTTGTTGTATCATGTTGGATCATGACTGCTGGCAGTCAGTCACATTGCAGACATCAGGTGTAAGGCTCAGAAAATAACAGCTCATTTTACAGACTGATTTCAGTACACTAATCTTTAGCACTGAAAACCTCACAGGTTCAATATTTTCCCCAAGAGCCTTATTTTCTTACTTCAAAAGTTTAACAAAAAACAATTTGGTTGTCTTGAATTAAGTTGCAGTTTTCAAAAACAACTTCCTGGAAAAAACCTAAAAAGACATTGCTACAATGCCCCTCCACGTGCATCAGAAGGGTTAACTATGAAGCACAACGTGCAATGCTCAGTACGAAAAAATTTAAAAGGTAAAATGCAACAGAAATTAAGAGAGCTACAGATGCTTGAAGTCTGCATTCTGTGAAGAAAGGGAGAACCTTTGAATAGATGTCAGCTGGGCATCAGTCCACATCAAGTGCTTAAAGAAGCTTAAGAATTTACACTGCTGTAATTTCTTAGAGCAGCTTAAAAGGTGCTTTCAGCTCCTTCCTCCTTTAAAAATATGAGAGACCAGGGGTTTTATCACGTGTCTTGTGATATTAAGTTAATACATCTGGCTCCTGGAATCATCTAAGACACAGAAGCCTTACTAAATCGAATTCAGTCCTTACAATCATAGTAAAAAGTCTAAAAAAAGAGTGCTATAGACACAACAAGTACTGGAAGGGAATACACTGTCTGAGCTAGGGAGTGATGATTTCTAAATGTTCTTAGAATTATCTTAGAATTATCTGCAAAATTCTGCCATCAGAAGAACCTTTGATGTATTTTTAATGTATTTTTACTGTCCTCACTCCTGTTTCATGTTGGCACTTCAGATGAGAACTGCTCCACAAGCAATTACGGGCGCACACTTACACCAGTTCCAGCACAGCATAAGAGCACACACAGAAAAAAAATTTTTCAAATGCCAGACAGTGGGAAATTCTCACAGTTTTAATGTCCATTGTTAAGGTAAACAGTCCACCTCTTCTGAACAATGGACGTTATGACACTGGGCTTTTCTAAGAGCTCTTCCTCCACCTTGCCAAGCAGAGTGAGATGGCAGTCATGTCTGGAATTCATTATTTATATTCTGCTTGGAAGCCCACACTATGCGAATATCAACACGTTCTCTTTAAGCACCACCGCGCTGCCCAGCCTGCTGGGCTGACGTCTGAGACACCTTCATACGTTCAGGCAGTGGTCCCTTCTGTAAGCCTCTCATCTTCCTCAGGACAGTACTATTTTGGCATCCCACAAAGCTGTGCACCTGCTTCCCCCCAGCCCCACGTGGCAGCACACTGCAGGCGCTATGGGTAGTGTCACCAAGGGGGATTTTGAGGGGAAGTACCCTCACTTTGGCTCCGTGACACGCGGGTTGGATCCCGCCCGCCCTCTGCCCGCTCCTTTCGCAGCCGCCCGCCCCGCCGCGCGCTCCCTCAAGGAGCCCCCACAGCGCGCGGGGACGGGGGGTAGATCCCGTTACGTCACTGACCAGGCCCCGCCCCCCGCTCCTCCGTGGCCACGTGCCCGTCCAGACCGCGCGACCCTTGCTTCGACTGGCGCTGTGCGCATGCGCTAGAGCCCGTTTCTCCCAGCCTTGCCCCCCATTCCCACGCGCGCCGTACGTCCCAGAGTGACGTGTGACGCCTTTCCGCCGGCGGTGGGGGCGGGGGCAGGAAGGAAGTCCTCAGGCCCGCCGGTCGCAACCTACCCCGCTAGCGCCCGGCGCCGTGACGTAACTTGACGGACAGCCGTTACAACCAGTCAGAGCTCTAGGGGCCGGCAATTGATTGGTTGTCGCGAGGGGGCGGTGGGTCCCGCGCGCCGGCATAGGTTGGTGGCGGCGGCGCCGGGTTACATAGGGCGGAGTACGGCGTGTCCTTGGGCGCAGACCGAGCGGGAGGTGTCGGAGCGCGGTCACTGGGTCTGAGGGCACAGCGAGGCAGCTGGGTAGGCAGGTGCGGGCACTGGCCGGGGATAGCCGGGCTGTGTGTGGGGGCGGCGAGCGCCGGGCGGGGAGCGCGGGGAGCGGGCGGCGCGCCCGGTGGTCCTGAGCCCAATTCCACCTTCCGGGGCCGCGGCCTGAGGCGGTGGCCGGGGGGCAGAGGAAGGTCACGGCGGGACCGGGCGGCCTCACGACGGGCCGGGACCTGGAGGAGAAGCCCAAGGTCAGCTCGGCGCAGGGGGAGCCGGGGCCAGGCGGCGCGGGCGCCCTTGGGCGCTCCCGCCAACAGGGACTCTGGGGTCATCCGGGGTCGCGGGGACAGTCCGGTGCCCGCCGCCCTCCGGCCCTACTGGTGCGCTTTTCCCGCTGGAAAGGAAAGCCTGCGAACAGTCCTGTGCTTTTACACGGGGCTGTTGGTCACCAGCAAACTCTCCTGTTCCAGGTGTACGAGCTGTATGTAGGCGTTGTGTTAAGTTTGCTCTTCACAAGCTGTCGTCGTGCCCTTCAAGCGCCGTGGGGCGATTTGTCTGAGGGAAGGCTTTTCCTGCTCTTCAAGCATGTTTAACACCTTGATATCTTATACGTAGTTCTGTACTAATTTTCAAACCCAGGAGCTATAGCTTGTGGATGCACCGTGTGCTGGAGAATTCCCAGGCCCATGGGCAACAGATGTTGGTTTTGTAAACCAGCGGGGCACTTTTAAAGTTTCTGTTCGGTCGCTGACCTTGAAATGGCAATACTGACCTCTGTGTGCTTGGTCTAGTGCTGAAAATGGGAGATATCGAGAAGGGCAAGAAGATCTTTGTTCAGAAATGTTCCCAGTGCCACACAGTTGAAAAGGGAGGGAAGCATAAGACTGGACCCAACCTGCATGGCCTGTTCGGACGCAAGACTGGACAAGCTGTAGGCTTCTCGTACACAGATGCTAATAAGAACAAAGGTAAACTTAAAGCTGCTCTTTTGAGCTAAGGAACAAAAATACTGAGTTCTCGATGATAGTTCTAGAAGTACTAAAATCTGCCAAAAATTAAAATAATAAACACACTGAAATAATAGCAAGAACAAGAATATAAAAGTCATTAACTATCTTCTTTTTCCTTCTCTCTAGGTATCACCTGGGGTGAGGATACTCTGATGGAGTATTTGGAAAATCCAAAAAAGTATATCCCAGGAACAAAGATGATTTTTGCGGGTATTAAGAAGAAGGCTGAGAGAGCAGACTTAATAGCATACCTCAAAGATGCCACTTCAAAGTAAAAGTTATCTGCTGCCTTATTTATTTCACAAAGGAGATGGCAATGGAAATGTCTGTGATGGTTTTTAAACTTTCTATTTTTACATGTACTGTGTCTAACCTGAAAATCTGTCTGACCCATCAGATAACCTTGCTCACGATGGGTCACTGGAGTACACATTTGTTTGGCAGCCATTAACTTAACAGAAACTATGTAATTGGTTTCAAGATCATAAAAATTAAAAAAACACAAAAAAACAAAAAGCATTTCCTGCCTCTTCATTGTTTAAAAAAATGTATATAAATAATCAAATGAGTAATTGTCAGCAGCATAATAGCTTTGACAGCCCAGCTCTTTCAGATTAAAAGCAGGGTGGTTTTTGGCATCTTCTGTTATATTACTTCAAAAACTTAAAAAAAACCCCACCAGCGAAACAAAAAAGACTTTAAAACGCTCAACCCCAACATAATATTTTTGTAAATTTAATCAGTGCTAGGTGTTGCAGTATATATTAATCTGTCTAAAGCTTGCATTAAAAATGCATTTCATCTGATTTAAGTATTTGTGAAATGGCAGTTGAGCCCAGCCACTTGTCTTTTATCTGATGGAAGTATGTTACCTGATTCATCCAGACTTGACACTGCATGCACCACTCCCCTTCAGAAACATCTTCAGTTTTGAAGTGTTGTTGAAGCCCTTTGTTCAGTAAATCTTCTGAAAACAGCCATTCTTAGTGTAATGAATAGAATAGAAAAACATCCTGATCTGGAAATACAAGTGCTAAAGACCAAGCTGAGAGTTATTTAATCTTCTTAATTCAGCAGAAGCGTTCACCTACAGTCTTGTTACTATTTAAGATGAAGGGGTACAGGAATGAATGTGCTGGTAGACTTAAAAACGAATGGTCTTCCTCTGTGCCTGGCTGTAGCCTGTCATTACTTCTGAAAGTTCTGTTTTGCCCATTGTAAAGCATTTTTAACGTTTTAAGTGGGTTTGTTTTTTCATACTAAGCAAGTTGTTCAGAAGAATGTATTTACTGTATACCAACAGTAAGGCATAACTTGGAGCAATCAATACTGTAAATTAAAAAAAAAAATTAAAGTACTTTTACTGTGTGTGTCTGGAATTAAGTGAAAAACTGTAGGTGACCAGGTTTACATCATTAGGAAACCAAATAAACAAAAGCTCCATGTGAAAAAAAAGTAAATGCTACGTGAGTTGGTGGGAGAAGTACTTAAAAACATGGCAGAGTTAGAAAGTATTTTGGACTAGAACCAGCAAAGCTTTTTTATCGATGTTGACAGCACTTTTGCTGTGATTCCCAAGTAAGAAGGGAGATAAATCAGGGTAGCTTGAAAGCTGTAGCTGTACTGTAGGGTGGACTGAGTTGAATTATATCAAATAAAATAGTGTGCTTAATGCCTAAGCTTCAAAGAGCTGTTATTCAAAATTAAGCATGAAAAGAACTAAGATTACTAACAATGGTCTCAGTGGTTGCTACCGTATGTGTTGTGATTATTTTTTCTTTCCAAACTAACTTGCAAGCACCATTTCTTACAATTAGGGAGACAGACAATATTAACCAAAAGCAACTTCTTTTATTAGAAGCTTGTTAAGAGAGAGCTTCAAATTGCAGTAGCTTATTACTGTTCCAGTTTTCAGAAGTGATGTTTATCAGCACCTTTATGGCTGTGCAGAACTTAGTTTTCTCTGTGCCAAAATCCTGATAGAGCAGTTGTAGATACAGACCATACCCAACTCTGCAGTCTTCTAAAATGGTTATGGTGGATTGCATGGAGAGAGTTGTGACACTGTTCTGTCAACACCTTTAGGAGGTCAAAAAAGACCATGATCTCTAAGTTCCTCTTCTCTACAACTTGTTTCTTCTCCAGATCAATTAGAGAAGAGTATTTTTTGGTAAGGTGCCATTTAATTCTGCACAGGCAACCATTTACAAAAAGTAAGCTACCTATCCTCAGAAAAACTTCAGGAAGAAGCAGAGTGATCCTTTGCCCAGAGAAAGCAGGGGACACAGTTGAGCTTGGCTGTTCTATCTGTACCTCAGAGACCTTTGTACAAAGAAAAGTGCTGCTTATATGTACCACGGAAGAGGGAGAAAATGTAACTTTTAATTTTAGACTGAGCATGCATCCTTGTTTGCATTTTAGGGAAAAGGCCCTTCAGACCTTTAGAATGTCATCTTTTTATGTATACAGCCCTAGGCAGCCCTATACATAAAAGATTTGTTGTAGGCAACTTGCAGCCGTTTGCCACTGGACAAACACAATAGTATGGTGTTTCTAGTATCTGATAAAGAATACTGAAACAGAAGGAGGTTAGACTACCACTTCTTGAGGTAAGTCTTAGTGCAAGGGCCTGGGTGGGTTCTTTGCAGGGTGGGAAGCAGATATCCAGGTCAGTTGTGTAATCAAGCTTCAGTTCTTTGATTTCTGGTTTATATTATAGAGTAGGAGGAGTGGGGTTTGCCTTTGTTTTATGAAGTACCACGTTTAGTGGTTTTCTTTCTGACAGTGGTATCAGTCTAGACACTTGGCATTTCAGTGGTTCCTTTACAGTTCCAAATTAGGGAATCAAGGCACCATTGCCAAACATTGCAACATCTCATAGAAATGATTCTTGGCTACTAGTTTATGGCTTTGGTGGGGCATGCCTTTAAAACTGATCTTGTAATATTTTCACATGTACTTATGCAAAGGAATGAAGATTGTCAATAATGAGAGGAAAAGGTAAAATCCAAAAGTACACCTTTTCACAGTATGACTTCAAAATAAGTAGGATACTTTTAAAATTATAACATCTATTAGTTATGCATTCCATTGAAATTTAGTGATACAGAAGCTATTTTGTTTATTTAGAGTCTTAATTCAAGTGTAACCACTCTACAAACAACTTAACTTGGGAAAGTTCCATTTGTTGCTGCCTATCCAGTTGTAGATATTTGCTTCAGTTAAAGATGTGTTCATTTTGATAGATCTTGTCTTGTATAGGATTATGTAATACTTTCCTTTTTTTCAGTATAAAATACAGTATCAGTGATCCAAAAGAAGTGTGATACATTATGCTTCTTTTGTGGGGAAGAACAAAAATTAAACAACTAATAGATAAGAATTAGATATTCTAGTCTCTTACATATATCAAAGACCATTGAGTTGCACACATTTACCTCTGTATTAAGCCTTGTCATTTGCCTTTATCCAAAACACATCCTAAAAACTCTTCCAGGGTCAAAGCCAACAGAAGTCTCTGTTTTACTGCATACAGGATGAGTTGAACCATTTCAAATTGATGTCCTGAAAAGCAGGTTATTCTGGGAGGTGAGCAGCCCAGAGCTAGCAGTAGGAAATGTTATGCTGGGGAAGGATGTGAAATCCTGTCCCCTCCCGTGCTGCAGTGGCTGAGTCAGGACTCCAGGTAATTGTCACTATCTGCTCATGATTCAGAGCTTGCATGTAAGTACTTGCATGTTTTTTTCCAGGATTGTTTTTTTGATCTGAAATACAGAAAATATGGTCACCTTTTGAATATTAGTTTCTGGTTAGAGATCTCACAGGAGATAAGAGACATGGATGATGTTTGCTTCTGTGACATGATACAGATTCACATCCCCAAGTTTCCAGAAGGCTGAATTCACCAAACTGAACGTATGTGCTGGAGAGAAGATGCTCTATGCCTCTGTTGGAGCTGTCATTATGCAAAAGGAGCGCTAGAAAGACAATTAGCAAAGGAGGAACTAACTATAGCAAAGTGTTCAAAACACATACCTTGGAGCAGGGGAGGTATATTCTTTCCAGATTATTTATGCATGTAATTTTAAACAGTGTTGGATAAAAATAAACCTGGTGGTAGAAATCAGAAGTTATTACTCTGCTGGTTTTACATCTCATTAAAGCTGTTCAATGCAGCTTGCTTATGCAATGTGAGCCTCTGCCTTGTATCTTTCAGAATCACCCACTCTCCAGATGCATCTTCCCCTTCCTTCGTATGTTGAAGTGTACTTTTGTATATAAGGCTGTGCTTGCTGTCCCCATCTTACCACACTGCCAGATTTTGGTCATAAGCACTCAAATCAAAAGCTGTTATTGGAAACACTGAGTAGTGTTCTCACTCTTACAATAATCTGCAGAAATTCGCTGCTGATGGTCCCATTCATTCGTGAGAGTTTGATGACAATTTCTTTTTAAGATATCTGATGATTCTTAATCTATGGGACAATGCCTTTTATTGATCTTCTTTAATTCTAAATTTTTAATAGACCTAACTAAAGAAGGTAGCTTTTACCTGTACTATACCTCAGGATTGTTTGGGGGTTTTTTCGTATGAGATGCAATGTGGTGATGCGAGCATTCCCTGATGTATAATGCTTCTAGACAAGTAGGAAAGATGCATCACATACACTGAATTTTAAAAATATCATTAGTGTCACCTACGTGTCACTAGTACCCTCAAGAATCTGGTGCTCTTGCTTACCTAGGTTTCATTGCAAGAATGTGCCTATGCTGACTGTAACCAGCCTTTCCCTGAGGGCATGTCTCATATTTCTCTTTCCACTGCTGATTTGTTAATTGGCAAACAGAGAGGAAAGGAAATCAGATTTCTCCATACCTTGCCATGTTTCCTATAGGACTCCTGTCATTTTATTTCCAGTTATTCTGTCAGTTTATTTGCTATTAATCACGGAATCACAGAATCATTTAGGTTGGAAAAGACCTCCAATATCATTGATTCCAACCTTTGACCAAGCACCACCTTGTCAGCTAGACCATGGCACTAAGTGCAAACAACATCCAGTTGTTTCTTGAACACCTTCAGGGATGGCGTCTCCACCACCTCCCTAGACATTCTGTTCCAATGCTGAACAACCCTATCCATGAAGAAGTTCTTCTTGATGTCCAACCTAAACGGCCCCTGGCACAGCTTGAGGCTATATCCTATCCTCCTGTCACTAGAGAGAAGAGACTGACCCCCACTTGGCCACAACCTCCTTTCGAGTAGTTGTAGAGAATTACAAGATCATCTCTGAGCGTCCTCCAGGCTAAACAACCCCAGTTCCCTCAGCTTTTCCTCATGGAACTTACTCTCTAGATCCTTCACCAGCTTCATTGCCCTTCTCTGGACTTGCTTCAGCGCCTCAATGTCTTTCTTGTAGTGAGGGGCCCAGAACTGGGCATGGTACCTGAGGTGTGGCCTCACCAGTGCTGGGTAAAGAGGAACAATCACTTCCTGGGCCAAATACTAGATATTAGATCTGGAGTCCTTCCAGTGGTATTTTTATAGGAAAGGTACCACATTTTCAATTCCACAAATCTTTGCCATAAAGAATTATCGTAATTATCATGTACAAATTGTCACTGGTTGGCTACCCATCTGGTCTTTCTCTTCTTCATTTTATGTTACTATTAAAATTTATACTTCTTTTATACTGTCTGAACTGCAAACAGCTTCTTCTACTTTACTATTCAGATGTCTTTAATTTACACATCTCTTAACTCTGTAGTGGGCTTTAAAAAAGTTTCCAGTTAAAGACTTGAAAAATCCTTTTGTGTTGTTTCAATTTTTTTTATTTATTTTTTTCTTAATTCACTGAAAACGGTTCGGTTTCAACTGGGTACCCAAGAAAATGTCTTTTCTTGTGAGCCTCAGAAACATGCTTCCAAAAAGCAATGATGGACGCGTGGAGAAACGTCTTCAGCTGGCAGAATTTGATCGGTTTCTTGCTTACACCCAATGAACAGGAGAGGGAGCCAATGTACTAAAAAGCTGCAGAAGAATTGTAACCTGCACTTGAAGGTAATTTTAAACAAACCTCGGACAGTTTGAAAAACGAATTTCATTTGTACAAGAAGCGGTTTTAATGTAAGTGCTCAGCAAAAAGCACTGAAGGTGATTAGTACAGCTGAACGGATTGGTTTTTCTGCAGTAAGTTTGGGTTATTCTGAAGTCCTAAGCCGATTCATGTTTTATATTTCATGAGGCTAGCTCGAGTTTGAAATAGCCTGTATTAAATTTCAGTCTATTCAAATGGTAAAAGATTCAGTTAGCAAAATGTTTCTTTCTGACTTCTCAAAAGAATCTTAAATCAAAGGTGACAATCTGTAATGCATACTCTGGCCTTGTTCCTACTGGGGAGCTTACTTTGATGTCATCAGTTGAAGTATTAAGCTTGAAATGGACATACAGGTTGTAATATAGTTTCTCCACTAGCAGTTAGGCAGGTACATGGTGACCTTTGTTAACAAAAATGCACTTTAAATCTGTTTCTAATACTATTTTATGGATGGTGCTTGATGACAGTCTCATTACTCTGACAACTGTGATGTTTTGTAGTACTCGTGTAGCTAAATTAGCATTGTTACTATTATTTATTAATATTTGTAACCTTGAGTCAGAATTTTACTTAGCTGGAGTATTTCTCATGAGGATATCAATGGTAATTATTTAACCATCAGTATGGATTTTCTGGCACATGCCTGACCATGAAGCCTTTGCAATTCTTCGAAAGACCATGTTGCCTTTTTTTCCTATCAATTCATGGTCAATGTGTATGTTACAAGTTAAGCTTCTTTTGCAGTGCCTAACTCTACCAGGAACAGTCTGATCAGACATTAATAATTTAGCTCATATATGTGTTTGCTGTCACTCTGAATTCTCAGAAAGACAGCATCTCTCTCTGTACCAGCATTCAATGACATATCAGAAAAATCTCCCCACAGAGAGGTGCAATTGCTGTTGAAAGATTCTTCCACATCAGAAAATCTATCAAAAACATAGGATAGTCTTCTACAAATGAACAGGGTCATAAGATATAAATCAAGATGACACAAGTGAAGCAAAGAAAGGGGAAACAAAGTGGAAATTAAACAAAGTTAGTGCAGGATGACGTATTATATGTTCAGCAGGGACAAAGACTCACCTGTGCTTTCACCTATTGAGCTAGATGTTACAGTATGAAAGGAAAGGCACTGGAAACCCAGAAGTAACAAAAACCAGACTTGTCTATCTTCAGTGGAAGGTTTAGAGGGGGTGGATGGGTGGGGTGTGCATTCAGTGAGTATATCCTTTGGTTGGATACCTTTAATTTTGCTTCAGCTAATTGAAGTCATCCAGTTGAAGCTACCTGGCTCCAGCAGTCTGCACTTTGCTTCCACTGATTTTGCTGATATATTTTCCATGTTAGCAGATCAGCCAGCTGAGAAATGGTGTGATGTTTACTCAGTGCACATATCAAATGATGTTTTGCAGGGCTGTGAGCTCTGATTCTTCAGTAATGCCAGAGCCGATTGTCACCACTGACACAACATGCTTGAGTTACACTGAAGTTCATGGCATAGCTTTAAAGTTTACTCCAACTTCAGATCTTACCTGAAAAGTACAGGTCAGTAACCTTCAGTAGACATGGTGAATATACTATAGATAAAAGGGTAACAAAAGGGGCTCTAGCACAGGAGAGAGCAGTCACACAGTTGAGTCAGGATGAAAAGGAGCCTTTGTTTTTTAACCGGATTGTATAAAAAGTACTGATAAGGATCTTGGCCTAAATTACATTTACATTGCCAATATATTTTGTTTTAAATTTAAGGATGCTAGTTCTCTGAGCTGCTCTGTGCCAATCTAGAATGCAACTGAAAGTCGAGTCATCGTGAAAGCCTCCAGAAGTGAAAATAAAAGGACCCAAAGCCCAATGAATCTACATCTACTGCACTGCAATCTGTCTAGCTCTTTGCCTGTCTGGCTCTTTAACACCAGTTTTCAGTTTCTAGATAGTGCAGCCTGATGTTCTGACTGATCAGTTTTAGCCAAATTTTTGTTTTTCTCTCAGAAAATGGTTTCCAATAATCTTAAGATTTCAAGAAAACTATTCCTTTGAGAAAGCAGTTGTTTTTATTTTTCTCATACAATCAAATCAATGCTATGTATAGCACTGGTGCTATTGCCAGGAAAGCAGGAGAAGGAAAGGTCACAGTGAAGGCTTCTCCCACTGCCTGAGTGAGCTGGGATACTCCCCTCCAAGGGCTTCACACCATGACCCAAAGACAGCACTGTCACAAGTTTTGCACCCATGACAGTTTGGTGTCTGGCAGCTGGAGTGCTTTTGCTAATAGCTCTGGGAAGCCTTTCAGAGTCCCATGCTCCCTCCTAAAAAAAACAGGGTAAAACGGGATGGACAAAGAGACAGAAACTGTTACCAATTTGTGCACTGTGATATAGAGGTTCAGTCTGGGGGAGTTTTCTGTTTGGGATGGTATGCCAAGAGATGTTTTTCCACCCAGATTTATCTTAAATCTTAACCTTCCCACTGCCCATTACCATTAATATCTGCCACCCCTCAACTCCCCTCAATGCAGCTCCTTTTCCTGCATGGCTGCAGCAGTAACCTCCAGTAACCAGGTCTCGGACACGCTTGACTTCTTCAAAAAGGGGGACAGCGTCCACTGATCTTCCAGGTAGGTGTAATTTTCTTTCTACTATGTTAAAATTTCCAAACATCCTTTCTTTCTCACCTTGGGGTTACAGAGTTGGGTTTTTAAAGAACAGCACAGGATCTTAGAGTCACTAAGATCAGTGATTCCTTAGCTAGTCTTCAGATTTTTCCAGGTCTTTCTTGGGCAATCCAATCACTCATTTGCTTAACTGAAAGAGTTGGGATCCTCATTTTCTGTAAGCTCTTCTAAGTTTAGGGGGATGTTGTTTTTTTTTTCTTCTAAGTTGTTTGTTTGTTATTTGTTTGTTCATTTGTTTTGCAAGAACTAAGAGGTTTTAATTCAGAGAGTCTCTGAATGGCCCAGCCAGCCCCTTCCTCATGCGAGAATATAATAACATAATCATAAGGGCTTTCCTTTTTTTTTCCATTTGTCTAACTGCTTGAAGTTGATCCTGAGGGACTTCAAATACAAGGTAATTATTGGATAAGTATTTCTTATTACTTCATCTGTGGAAGTTCACTTCATTGGTGCGCATCATATGCTCAATTTCTCTTTATCGACCTAATGTAATAAGAGAGCTTGAAACTTCACTGAAAATAATAGTAAATATCAAGTGTATGTTTTATGACAGTACTCAACATCAAAAGGTTTCAGAGGCAGATTTCTTAACTTTCAGTAGCACAGTTGCATAAGTCTAAATAAAAGCTTTATAGTAGCATGACGAGAATCTTTAACTTGGAGTTTCATATTAGAATAAGCAAATATTAATGAAACACTGAAATGTTTGATCCTCTGGTGACCCATCCTGCTTTCCTTTGCTGTCTACAGCTATTACAGATACATGTCTCCAGAGAATCAAATAAATGGTTGTAGTCATTGCTAAAATATTCAGCCAGAAGATGTTTGGTTTAAGCTATTTTTAACGGAGTACCTGCATAAACATAATCACTTGTTCATTTTTCTTTTATTTTTGTTTAACTGAGGTCCTTCTCTCTCACACACATGGAGGGTAGCATAGGAAAAAGAGGGGCTTGTGAACTCTGCTATGTAGAGCTGTTTCCCATAGCTCTGAGACTCTGTCCTGTGACTTGTTCATGCCTACAGTTTCTTTCCAACCACAGAGGAAACCTTCTCCCTTTTCATGAAGCCACCTTTTAAAGGAAGGCCTGTTATTTTGTTACCTAAACCTATGTTTTCCAGTAAATGTAGGTGGAATCAGTCTGAGTTTGTACAGTCTTGTGGCTGTCTCTGAAACTGTTTCTTTGCAAGTTTTAAGTGGTGCAGGCATTTTATTTTACAAGTAGAAGCAAAGTTTTAACTACTCTCAGGAATGGTATGCACTTAAAACTGTAAAATTGTATGCTTCAAACTTTTTAACTGTGGACAAATATGCATTTGTTTAAAATTTGCAAGTAGGTGGATTTTTTTCTGTCTTGCCAAGCTTTGTAGGAATTACATAGCCCTACAAGCAATTTGTAAGTATTTTATAGACTTTGGTGAGTTCAGAAATGCTACAGCTTTTCTCTTATGCTTTAATGCATATATGAGACCGTGAATCTGCCAGTATGTCTAATTGCAGAAAATGCAAGTACCAGGAAGTCTACACAAGGTGTACAAAGCATGCCAGAAGTGTGAACTTCACTGTTTCTTTCCTGTCAGTTTCAGGAAGACCAAGGTCTTAAAAAATTGTAGGTGTCAACTAGAAATTAATGTGGCCACGTGTCTCACACGTCTGCCTGAAGTTTGGCTCTTACACCCAAACTTCGTTAGGAAGGGTTTACTCTCCATATTTGCCTTGTTTTTATTTCCCTGCCACCATGACCAAAATTAAAACCTCATCTGGGGGAATTTCATGTGTATACCACTGTATTAAAGCATCTCAATAGGGGCTTGCAAGGCTGGTGCATATATACATATATATAATATATATATATATATATATATATAGGTAGGTTTGGGCTTTTGTTTTTCATCTTTCATTGCTTCTATGGATTTCTTTCTGGATTATTCCTCTGTAGCTTCAAAGTTTGGCTCAGAAAAGCTCAGAGGCCAATATTTATATTCCTTGTTTGAATTCCATGTTATGGAAGACATAGCAGAGGCAGCCCAGCAATTAAAAAGTGAATGTTTACTGATGTTGCCTTGAATCTCATGCAACAAGAAAAGCTAATTTAATGACTGAAGCAACAACTTTGGTTTAAAAGACATCCTATATATGGAATCCAAGATTTATGTCCTGGAAGGATCAACTCTTCATCCTTCATTTGTCCAGCATTAAATAGTCCATTGAGAAGAGCTTGTCTACAATGAATGGATGATGAACCTCACCCCATCCCCAGCCCAGTTCCTTCTGATAAAGTTGTGGTGTCTCTACTCTCTTTGAATGAAGTCTTGTTTTTGGTTTTGTTCTGCTGTTTGCTCATCAGTTTCTGTCTCCAATATATATATGTATATATATATGTGTGTGTGTGTGTGTGTGTGTTCTATACTCTCGCTGCTTCACAGTTTATGTACAGATAACAAGAAATTAAGTCTGCAACATATAAGTTACTTCAATAATAATTGCATCGGTGCATCAGACTCAATGTGATTATTTTTTATAAGTAGTGGTCCCTAGTAATTCAGAATTTATAAATAGGTTGTGGGACAAAGATATCTAGCCCAGAACAATGTTTTCAGCTATCCTGTTTTTGCAACTCCTTTCCTACTATTCAGATGCATTTTCTTGATTCGTGTCTGAAGCTCAGGAGGAAAATAATCAGCTTTTGTGGGATTTAGACATTATAGTGCTTCTCTGTTTCTAAGCACTCAAGTAATAAAGGCTTTGTGAATTATCTCCAGCATACAGTATTACTATCTTTCCAAAACTGTCATTGCAGTTGAGTTTAATGACTACTCTACAACTTAGGAGCAGCTATGAAAATCAAAAAGGATGGCACCACAATTACAGACTAAAATCCAGAAAGCTGCAGTTCTTGCTCCAAGAAAAATATTGAATGCATTAGCAGAACATGACTTCATTAACAGCAGTAAAAGTTATCATTTATGGGAAGGCAAGCTCAACTTTGGCACACATTTCAGTGAATGACAGCAACTTTTTTAATATTTCAACTAATATGCATTGACAGATAGCTTAGGGCAGCAGGTCTAAATGCATTTAAGATTACAGCAATGTTCCTTAAAATAATATGAAGAATTGTTGCTGCACTAGTTTTTTCATTTTAAAAAGACATTTTGCAGATTGTTTTGTGTATACTAATGTTCATATAAAATTAAAACCAGAGACATGTCTCCTAGGTAATTATGCTCAGTACCTTTCTAAAAAGACAGTCTTTTAGACTTTTTTTTCTTCACAGTAGAAAAAGAAACATATTCTAAATTTTGCTACTTTGTGACTGTTATAATTTTGTTTAGAGTTGACTCAGTTTTGGGACTGGGGGAGTTGGATTTTTTCCTTCTGCTTCTCCTCCATCCTCACGTCTATATGCGAAACCTACATAATTCTCATCAGTCCTTTCTTCAGCCCTGGCAGGATTTGTTGATAATCTCTTATTTCTATCTAGCCTTCAGTGAGTCCTCTCCTAGGCTGCTGCCACTGCTACTGCCACACTGAGGTTTAGCTCTTGTGACATTATCCTTCTGGAAACAGCAGGATAGATTTCTTGGATTTCTGCAAGCCACCTATCTGAGTAAGAATATACCACTCTGCAGTTCAAACACTGGTATTGTTTCCTGAGCCAGCAAACCAATATTGATAATATTTCTTAGCTGTTTTGACATTTATTTTTTTTTCTCTTCAATCTCACGATTGTTAAAAGAATAGTTGCTACAATTTTGATTTAGGACAGCATCATTCAATGTTTGAGAAAATCAAGATCAATTTCAATTAAACTTTTCAAATTATCTTTTACTTACAGAAAAAGAAAATCAAAGTGGGTAGGAACGCTATTGTGTCTCTGAGGATTTCTTGTTTACAATTGTAAGTCTTGATTCTCTTCTGTTTTACAGTGATACGAATGTGGCATAAATGTTAGGCACAATGTAAATGTAGACTGATATAAAAGCAGGGGGGAAGGATGAAAGAATTTGGGCCTACAATGGGCAAAATAGAGAGTATTTAGATACAGATAGAGTGCATGATCTTCAAAGCAGAGAGGGCAAAACCAGAAGATCCGTGAATCTGAAGTGGACAGGAATCTGAACTCAAATCCTGCAGGAAAGCACAAGAGGTAGCTGATTTGATGTCCCTTCCCAGTCTTGCAACAATTACGTGTTTCCAGATATGCCTCTTTGGACAGGAAGATATACAGGTAAGACGTTTGACAGACAGAAAGAGAACATAATCATGTGATGCAAGCCTTCTCTCCAGCTCCAGGGACTGAGAAAGGAAATGAAAGGCGGATACATTGTTCCCATGTCCTAACTGGTTCTGGCTGGCTGCGGAGGCCAAACCCACCCAGCCATACTTGAGAATACCCAGGGAGTTTCTGGAAAACAGGAGAGCCTCTCAGCAGCTGCGTTGGCTGAGGTGTTGCAGATCCAGCAGGCCCTGCCTTTGCTGTGCCTTGGAGCAGCTGACACAGAGCAGACTTCTCTCCGAGGCAGTTAGAGAAGTCATGCAAGCCTCATTTGTTTGTCACCACATGTCAACAGGGTAAATAGCCTCTTCTGTAATGGAGCTGGGCACTCTTGCTGTCATACTAAAGGGAATGAAAAATGAAGTTTAAAGAAATTTGTGAAGAAAGGAGGAAAGTAAAAAAAGTCAAGGTAAATTCAAGCCTGTTCTTCAGCTCATTACAGTGAGAAGAGTGTGGACAAGATATCAGCAAGTCCTGGAGAGAAGGAAAAGGGCACTATGACAGTTAACAGTGGGCAGTGGAAGTGCATGGAATATTCCCTTTCTTGTTCACATCTAAATTTCTACTAATGTTTTCAACAATAATGGCCATTAAACAGCAACACATATATACACAAAAGCTTGTATTGTGGAAGTGATCGCTACAGACCACCCTGTGGCACTAAAGAACTACCTGAGCACTGCAAGGTGCTGCTCCCTCTGAGCACCTGCTAGCACTGGATGCACATAAATGTCCTCGCTGCCACTTACTGAGAGGGGCTTTGGTATCCCTGACCGAGCTGCAATGTCACCAAAGAAAGCAAAGTTTCCTCGAGTCACTGGAAAATCGATTATGTAATTTGCATTTGGCAAGTGTGTGGAGAGGAAAGAACAAATCATGAAGGTGGTTGGTGTGCTCTATATCCGGCACCTAGATGGAGAAATGCCCAGGCACTGAAACAAAAGGATTAAAATTCAGTTGCGGAAAGGGGGTAAGAGAAATGTAGAAGGGGCTGAGGAGAAGGTAAAGAGGCTGCAGGGGAGAAAGAAAGTCCCTGAGACTCCCATTCCTTGGGAAGAAGAGAACAAAAGGACTGGAGATAGTGAAGGGAAAGGAAAACTGGTGAAGTGCTCACACAAAAATTATGGAGGCAGATCTGATGAGATTTACTGGGGAGACTACTGAAGGGAGACAGTCATAGGAAAAGCAGAAGGGTTTAGGAAGGAGCAAAGAAATGCAGTTTAGATGGATCAAAAACTTTCTATGAAAAGAGTGAGAAATGAAGAAGTCTACAGAAATTTCACCCAGACATAAAATGATAATGCTGGGGAAAAAGTAAGAATAAGAGCAGGAGTAGGATGTTATTGACTGTTTTATTGAGTGTTTGGCCCATCCAGCATTCTGCCCTGTAGGTGACTGGTAGCTTGCTTCCCTCCCTAGATTCTGCTTCTTTGAATACAGTCTACACCATCTTCTTTTTTTTTCCCTTCCAAAAAGCTGCCTGGTCTTGCATTTATACAGCTGAAAGTCCATAAGAATTCAAAAGAAGTAATCTTATAGCAAAAAGCAGTATTAAAATAGCAAAGCACTGTGCCTCCACAGGCAGCAGCTGGAGAAAAGGGGTCTAATTTTCACTCTGATCAGCTCTTTGGCTGAGCACTTTCATGTGCCTGTGGTTTCATTCTGTGCAATAACCAAGAGGTAACAACTGAAAACTATGGAGAAGCTTCATATTATTGATTATGTAGCTACTTCATTAGTAAGTAGAACGTACATAACAGGACCACATATACACACACTGAAACAATTGTAAATTATTCAGTTGAAACCACACTTACTGAAATGCCCAAGCAAATCATGTTCTTTTTCATATAGTTTTGAGCATTGTATCTTATTTGTCCAGAAAGATATGAATCCTTTAATTTCTGTAATTTGTTCTCATGTAGATGTAAAAGAACACCCATGATTGCACTTTCTTTGGAGGAATTTCAGGGTGAAGAATAGCACTGGTAGCACTAAATAGCTCATTGAGCTAAGCCTTCCTTGCAAACTGATAAAATAATAGTGATTCGTGGAAGCATCTTTCATTGCTGAAATTGATAGTCCTGTAATGCCATCTTCTGATTAAAGTAGTTTTGGAAATATGGAGTAGGGAAAATTACTACCCACGTTCTGTTTATTTTCCTTTTAATAATATTGACCTACACTTCAAAATTTTGATTATAAGTAAATATACAGAAAGTTTCTATTAAGTTAAAGCCTGGGAACATCTGAAGCACAGATTTAATTTCAAATGGAAATGAAGTTTTAAAGAGGTTTTTGTGCCTCACAGGCTAGGTGCATCACTGGGTTTTTGACAATAGTATTTTCATTTCTGATCAGCTCTCTCTGTTCTTGAATTTGTGCTTAGAAAAAGGCCTGGTTAAAAGGATGTTAAGCAGCCAAGTAAAAACTCCTTTAGGAAGCAGTGTTTCTGTACTCCAAAGTGGCAGCAGAAATGGGAACTTCTGCTATTCTCTGCTGCTCTAGGCTTGCTCTGTTTTTTCCCTCTAAGAGATATGTACACCTGTGCTGCTCAATGCAGCACAATGTACAGATTTTGAGGCTAATTCTTACTGAGCTAGCATTGGTAGCAAAGAGGTAAGAGCTGCATAAGCACAACACTAGGTCAGAGCCAAGTTCTCCTGCTGAGAAACTAGCCTGGATGCCTCTACTCATTTAGCACTAGCTCAGGTATCAGAGCCAGGTACCACGTCCTGGCATGGACACACGGGCAGTGTTTCTGAGGGGAAGAGCACTGACTTCTTCACCAAGTGATTCACCAGTCAGAGAGCCTACCTGTTAACATTCCATGTGTGGTGTCCCCTGGCCTTCCAAAGGACATGTTCAGTCATGGGTGACACACTGAGGCCCAGAGACCTTTGCATCTTTGGCTCCTGACCAAACTCCTCCAAGAGAGGAGAGGCAGCGGCTGTCTGGGAACATCGATCTGGGTATTGATTTGTTTCTGTCTCTAGCCTGAGCACAGCAGGATCCCTGCTTTTGAAGGGAACTGGCTGTGCAGGGTCCCAAAGCAGAGCAGCATGTGTCAAGTGCCAATGGGAATGCCTAGGGAGGCTCTGTAGTCATTACAGCCGGTGTTTCACCCAGCACCAGGAACAGTGCTATTGATTTTGCTCTGTTCTCTTATCATCAAGCTGAGTCAAGACTCCATTCTTCTAAAAGCTGCATTAGAAAAATGTCAGCAGAAGATCTGCTGCCCCTCCACATGCTGTTCAGGGAGCTCATGGGATTAGCTAGGCCTAATGCAGTAGGACTGTATACAGTCTTTCTGTTTGATTTCTGGAAATCTATTGTTATGCCAGGCTCTGCTTGTCCTGAGAGAGAAGGAGTATTGTGCCAAATTTTATACTGAGTGCAGTTCTATAAATCAGCTTGAATGCTTGGCTTATTAGAACCAGAGGCAAATGAGAGGCTAAATGCCAATACTGGTATTTAACTATGTATGAGGTACAATTCGAACAGTGCAAGGCCTGCGTGTTGGATGTACTGTCAGTGGACTTGGTAATAAAGCTGTTTACTGGGAAACACTCGCTTTCCTTTTGCCAAATGACAAGAAATGCTTTTTGGCATCATATGACTGTGATACTGCAAGTTTTGCAGTGCAGAAGTAAACTTGAAAATCTAATTTAACACTGAGCAATAACTTGCTGATCACAGGCTGTAACATTTATCTTAAGCTAAATCACTTTCCTCTAGACAACAGTAATTGATGTTTAGACATAGGTATAAAGGACAGTCTGAAAAAAGCATAATGTCTTCATTTCTGTGTCTCATAAACCCGTTGTCAAGAATATATGTAACTCTGCTTAACATTCACCATGTCCTCTGCAGGACCTACTGTAAGTGTTCCAGATATTTGCTGCTTAAAGAATGATCAGAAAGATGAGACAAAAATGGTTGTGATTTATTCTTGAAGATGTTTGTTGCAAGATTATGACCCAGATCCAGCCCTCCTTAGGGCGCTTTTGTGCTGCACCCTGGGCAGAGTGCCCTTGAAAAGAGCAGAGCTGCAGTTGTGTTTGGGACTACACTCTAAGGTGTATTAAGCAGCAAAGCTCAAATTCTGCTTGCTCTGTGAACTGTTTTTTTAAAAAATCAGAAAAAACTAAAGGCAAAAAAAGAAAAAAGAAAAAGAAAAAATAAAATAAAAGTACTTAGTCTGTAAAGAATACACTGTCTAAAACCTGTGTTGAAATCATGTTTGGTAAACAGTGCATTTAACAAGATATCAAAGCGATTACTCCAGTAAATCTGAAATCAGACCTTATTGTTGAAAAAAAAATAAAGGAGGCAATTAGCCATTCTAGTTATGTTTGCACTTTGGTACTGATGCTAGAAGTGCCAAGTAGTCACTCAAAGTCCAGCTTTACAAACATGACCCTACTTTTTACCTTTTGCTGAAGTGTTCTGTTACATAACAGGGCTATCATTTCCTTTTTTCCTGAGAGACAGGTTTTTGTCATCCTAGTTCTACTAAGAAAAAGAAGGACTCAGGGGAAACACCATATTCTCCACTGGCTTTAGTTCATACCCAAAACTTATTGTTCTTCCACCAGTCTGTCCCTTCTGCATTCTACTTCCTCCCATCCCATTTTCATTTGTCTTCTTCACCCTTCTCCCTCTCCTTGAGCAGGTAAGACTTCACACCTCCATGACAGCTGGATTAGAAAGCTGTGTCTTAAAGAGGCTGAATGCTAATGCCAGCTGACCAGATTTCAGAGGCTGTGGATTTAACCTAGCTGCAAGGGTGCAAGGAGTGCTACAGCAACACAAGCCTCATCTGTATCTCCTGCATTTTCATTCTGCTGTGTCTGCTTTATTTTGTTTATGCAGAAATGCAGCTAATTTCTCAATGACTCCCAAGGGAAGGACCATGTTGTCAATTCCTCTTTTCTAGAGACTGTTTCCAGACATGCTTCAGCCTCTGGGATGATAAATGCAGCAATAAGGATTTCTGTCTCACTGGTACTAGACCAGAAAAATTCATCTTGATACAGAGAAAATAAAGTTTTCTTTGCTTTTGTGTGTCTTACACACAGAGACATATACATGTCTAGCTTCATGCCTAGTGTTTCTCATCCTTCTGGGCCTGGTTGTCACACCAGCAGGCTATAGCATGATGGAAGGAAGTTTCCATTACTGTATGATTACACTGATCCAGTGACATCCTACGTCATGGAAGAGAGCCAAGATCCAGAGCATCCCTTACAATCTGGTATTTGTGGCTCAGAAGCCCCACTGTGCATTGGGAATATCAGCAGATGTTGTATTCCCCTATCTGTAGTGAACCTGTTCTTCAGTATTCGGCCTGAATTGTCTCACTGTCTGTCTTAGGACTGAGCAGACAGTGGTGGTTGAACTCAGCACTCCAATCTGTGTTTAAATATTTACTGTCATTCAGAGACACAATTATGTTAGAACCACTCCTTTAGCTGACCTGTTTCATGACCAATATTTGCCCAGCACTTCCCACGCAAGTATCTTTCACTTAGAAACCATTATGTAGGAATAGTAGAGCACTGATAGGACTCTTTTGCACGTCTATTAGAGGAGGCCAGCACAGCTGATCTGCAGAGCCTGGAGCCTAATTCTTCAACAGGAGTCAAGATGAGATGGAAATGTCTTCCCACACTTCAGCTCATGCAGAAGTCAGAATGGAGAAAACCTTTGCTGTGACTGATAGCAGAAGTAGACTATAAATGATCCCAAACTGCAAGTAAGTGCATGTTACAAGGTTAGGTAAGCATGTCAAAAGATTCAAAGCCTGATGCAATCTGTATGGTTTCTATCAGTCTCAGAGTTTTGGCTTTCCTCATTAGAAAATAAATGCTTTTGTGTCTTCCTCAATGGAAGATTTTAAAACAAGAGTAAAACAGGTGTGCAAGTGTCAAGAATAATCCACATATTCTCCCTGCTGCCAGTGTCCTTGGGAGCTGAGACTGGATTGAGATTTTCCTCCTTTAATTATGTCAATTTTAATTTGTTGGCTGTTCATAAGAAGCCACTAGCCTGGAACAGCTGCTGGGGCTGTGTAAAATTAACCTGAGCCATGTCCAGGCTCTAGCAGACGGGTGCTGCTCTGCACAAGCTGACGCATTTGGTGCTGACATCCCATCTTGAAGCTGAGTGCAGAAGGCTGAAAGCTGGATATGCCCTGGAGATCAGTATGTCCTGCCTTCCTCTGGGTTTATCTTCTTAGGCCTTGCAGAGATGGATTTGTAGGGGGAAATCAGGAGGAGTGTAATTCTCCTCATCTGTAAGTACCACAGTGTGTTTCGCATCACGAGATGGGGAAGTGCCCATGGCAGGGACTGCTTTCTCCCCTGAGCTATGGACTAACCCTGAGCTATGAAATACCTTTGGAAAATCCTAACAACCTCCTACTCCCTCCTTTCCACCCTCAAGGATGTGACACAATCCTTTGAACTAAGGCAAATCTGCCCTGGATGGAAATTTTTACCACAGCTAAAACACAGGGTGATTCCTATGCAGTAAATGTGGTTTACCCTGGGATCAGTAGCTTGTGTGCTCTTGGTCTAGGGTGGCTACATCTAGGCTTTGGCCTAGAAATTTTTATCTCAGGACAAGTCAAGTTAGTGATTTTGCTCTGATTTTACCTGTTCTCTGAATGATATTATTCAGTCTCCAGTGTTCCCAATACAGTGCTTGGCTGCAATTTGCCCAAGACTAGTTCTGTCCTGTCAATCTGAGTGTTTGTATTTGAAAGTAATGCTGTGTTTCATGGGGAAAATCAGCAACATTATGGTGAGTCAAGGAGAAGTATGAAGTCAGTTGGCATAACTTACAAAGGGAGAAACTGACATGTTAAAGATTTCATCCTACAAAATGCCTTTAAATCAATTCAGAACACTCTTTCATCAAGGACTAAATCCCCAAGGATCAAGGACCACTTTAGTCACATTAAGACCACTTTAATCCTACATGAGGACAACCATTTAGGGCTTTAATGCACAGTGATTTTCCATGGTCAGGTAAATTGGCTTAACTTACCGAGTATCTCTTTGCTTACAGACTCAAAATTTCTTTTGTTTTGCTTTTTTGCACTGTCCTGCAGGAAAGGACTGCTGCTTCACACCTGCCACCCCAATCCTCTTTTGTTCCCTAAGTCACTGACTCATCGCTTCTGTCAACTCTTGACTCTCATTGCAAAGTTTTGTATGCTGTAAGCTATATAAAGAAATTAATTTCATTCAAATGTATTAGCAAGCAGCCTGGAGGGGATTTTATTTGGTTAGGTTTTTTTCTGTACAGTGCCAGAAACCAATTTCCCCAAATCTTCAAGATTTCTGAAACACCTGACTCACACTCCTGAGTTGTCAGGACTACTTCATGGTTGTGTTTTACTCCTTCATTCACTGTTTTCTTTATTTAAAGCTTATAATTTTTCCAAAATCATTTTGATTATGCTACAATTCACATATTTCACATAGAAATAGTAAGTCCATCTACTCTCTCACTGTAATTAGACAGTAATGTAACACATTTGAAAATAAACAAACCAGGCGTGAGGTGGTTTTATGGAACAATACAGAACAAGTGGGTGGACAGGAATGTAGAAATAAAGCCAAGATTCTGAGTGGTAAAAATTGGCTCATCTCCATTAGCTTGCTAGAGCTACAATAGCTTGAACTCTTGCATTTGGCAATGAGCAATAAAATTATAAAAATACATAGTATTAGGAAAAACACGTCCTTTTAAGCTGTTCTTTCAGAGAATTTCTGGCAGCAGCACAGCTTCAGAAACAAATGATCTAAAGTTAGATTTCTGTAGTTGCACTCTTGGCTATAACTTGCATGGAGTTACAGCAGAGGAACTGTGCAGAATAGGAAGTGTCTCTGTGATAGCTAAAGTGACTACTAATATACAGGAGTCAAATTCAGAGATTTCTCCATATTGTAGTGAACTGAATGTCCAAGAAATACAATGATTTTATGGTTTGTAATTTTATGCCACTGAGCAATGGAGAGTAACAAACATTGAAAAATTTCTGCAATTTTTTCCCCCTTCTTGCTAGCATAGCTTCTTCTTTTCTGGAGTACTGTTAAAAAAAAAAAAAAAAAAAAAAACCGACAAAATACCTTTAGAAAAAAATCAGGATACAGGTTCCAAATTCAAGATGGTGTTGGAAGTTGTATTCCCATCCTGCAGGTCATCCCTAACTTCCCTAGCTTCTGTTTATAGTTTCTCACAGTCAAATTTCTGATCTGTTGGGATCCCCTTGGCATCTTGCAGGAGATCATAGTCAGTGCTCAAAAAAGAATGAGGCACCTAAAATCCGCTTCAGCCAACATTTTATGACCACTAAGAGGAGAAAATCAGATCTTTGTAGCCTGGCTTCTGGCGAAGAATCTATGGATAGAAATGTGTCTTGAAACAAGACCTTATCTACTTGTTTGTTGCTGTTTAAGGAAGTCAGGTCATTAAATCCGGTCATTCCTATCAATCTTTACTTGGGATTTTTGCTTGTCTTTTCTATTTTTCTTTAAGTCAAAAGACCTTATGACACCTTTGTAATATCTCATCATAGCTGTGCTCTAGTTATTAGTTAGAAGTCTGATAAAATGTGGCCTTACGACTCTCCAAATGTCGTCTTCCGCTCTCATTATTTGCTGCTTCTGGCTGAGAGCATCTCTTCAAATGGCTTAACATAGCACATAAATATCATGAATTTGCAAAATATGGAGCATCAAAGAAGACAATTGCATCATACCCTGCCCTCCCTTATTCCTCAGGCTAATATAAAATATGCTTTTGTTATTGAACTGGAAAACAAGTTGTTGTTTTCCTTAAAATTTAGGTTATGGTAAAAGGCTAAAGTCCCACACACTTACACAGGGAATATTATATATATGAATCAACTTCACTGCATTTTCCTCCTCCCTGATGCTAACTGTAGGGCTAGTGATCTCTACCAGCAATGAGGTATGTGCCATTTCATGCTGGGCTTGAGACCAACACAGGATTTTCACAGTTTTTGGCTGAGTTTCACATCTACTGTACTCTTATCCTGAAATTAGCAAAAGTATTTGTGTGGAGCTCAACCAAGCTGTTAGATTGTTTTGTGTAGCTGTCTCGGGTTCCCTACAATGAATGATCCAACACTCACCTGTATTGCCAGCAATCACACCAAGGTAGACCTCAGGAGTACTGGAAGACCAGAATTTGCTCAGAATTGTTAATGCTGATACAGTTGTGTGTGGCCTTTTAGACAACATCTGGAGCTCTGGGGAGGCTGGGTAGAGAGAAGTCAGATGTAAGAGTCTGAGAACTTGCACAGAGCCTCCCCCCTCAGACATCATGGGCCTTCTGGGCTGCAGCCAGGGAGAGCTGCCAGGGCCTGCCATCATCACTTATCTGCAGATAGAAGGACATGAGTAATGCTTTGGATGTCACCCCATACCTCCCCCGCTGCAGAGTGGTGGTGCTGCTGCAGCAGAGCCACAATCAACCCCTGGAATCCAGGGTGGCAGCAGGAAAGCTGTCTCACTCGCATTTTATATCACAGACAAACCTCTGGGCATAAGAGACACTTTGGTCTTGACTAAAAAGGAATACAGAGCTCAATCTGAGTTTTCTTCCCTAGATTTTTGGTAGTTTTTCTGTTTCTTGGAGTGCCATGCACCTCAGTCCTTCACCAGGTTCTCACTTCTGTAAGTTCTCACTGTCCGGTGAATAAGGATGCTAAATGTGCACACTCTTCTTAGTGGGTTGCTTTTCTTAGAAACAGGAAGAAAGAGGAGGTTGGTTTGTATTTTTCGATGTCACATCTTAAGGAAATAAAGTCTTTGTCAAAGAGTTTTGAACATGCTGGCCAGTTTCAGCAAAAGGGATGGCTGAACAGAGATCTGGAAGACATGAAGGTCTGACGGGTGACTGGATGGGAGCAGGAAAGAGGGAGTAGCAAGGGGAACTCAGCTGAGGTTTCTTTCTGACAGCAGCTGGTTAACCAGTGACCGTGCCTGTAGCTCTTCATACCCTGTGCTCACTTGTGCTCAGCAGAAAGCCCAAAGGCTATAAACAAGATACTTAAGTAGCTCTTCGGATGTTACATGAACAGATCAAGAGACTGTAAGTGGAGCTGGAGTTGAGGAGAATTTAGGAGAGACAAAGACTGGTGATGGCAATGCTGCAAGAAACATAGGTGAAGTTGGATTACATATATTGGTTAGGGCTCAGGACACATAATATGGATTTGTAACTTGTCAGGCTTATTTTGCTTTGCTGCTAATGGAATAAGTAATTTCCCTCTTTAGTCCCAATTGCCATAGCTTTGGTTTTGTATCAGCTCCCTCATCAACCATGACTAGAAATGCAGACACCAGCTCCCACAGCAGCTTGAAATTTTAGCATGACAAAAACAGTGTTTCCTAGCTAGGGAACAGTTCCCCAGTAACTGCAGTAAGCAAACAGAAGAGCCACAGTTCTGAACCGTGTGTGCACTTGTGTCAACAGTGGTTCTCTCTCTCAGTGCAGCGATCTGTACAAATTAGAGGCAGAATTCACTACAGAGCCAGCTCATGTAAGCGGAGCTTACCCAAAGTGTAGTGTTTAGCACCTTCTCCTACTCTCGGCTTTCTGATGTGTTTAGTGTGGGTGTTCTGCAAACATGAATAGGACTTATCAAGCTGTGACCTTGACAGAGCTGGTGTTTTGCAGGAAACCAGATTCTGCTGTACAGTGCTTGTGTAAAAGTCACTAGCAGTCCACAACAGAGTACTTTGCCACTTTCTCAGTGACTGGAGGTTTTTCACTAGGCAGCATGCCTAGCTCAGAGTCAGTCCCAAAAAAAGACTAAGTCTAGATCTGTTACCTACTTCCAGCAATAGCATTTGCAATAGATCTGATCGCTATTCCCTCTGTCAAGGTAACTGTCACCCTTTTGCAGTTGAGTGTTAAGTTCTTATATGACTTGAGTTTTACTGAAGTCCTAAAGCAAAAGGCAACAGCAAAAAGATTTCTGTGAGCCTCCAAGAAAGTGGGGGGATACAACAAAGTGAAAAGGCTTGGAATAATTACCTCCTGATTTCCAGGATCCATGTTATTCATCATGTATGTGATCTGATGAAAAGCCTTGTGGAACTTCACAGGACCTGTAAAAGGAAGTGTTGTGCCTTGTCAGGGAACAAATGGCCGCTGGAAAGCCTGGTTGCAGAGAGCAAACCAGAAGTTTTGCATGATATTTGTTTTACCAGGATGAAAGATGCTGCAACTATATTCTTTGTAGATAGACAGTTGGCACAGGTCTGCAAAAATGGTGCAAAACATAAAAAGCCCACAAGTTTACTCTGCAGAAAATAAGAAGGCCATCATTTTTTATTGTCCTAGTCTAGCATTGTGAAGATCTAGCAGTAAAAAGTGTAATGGAAATGACATGCCAAAGTAGTGACACCCTTTTTTTTCTTCCAAGAGTTCTATCACAGTCATTGTCCTCGCTAGTTTGTCTTACTGCCCTCACTAGTAAGTTTCAGAAACACTCTGAGAAGATAATTGTTTGCAGCTTTTATGATTACATCACTGGAATGCTGTCAGAAGAAAATGCCTGCCCTGAGCTACCACAAGATATTGAGCTGCCAAAGCAAGTGGTTCTGTCTAATCAAGGAACTAGAGGCCTCTGACTTTTCTCAGCTCTGCTTACAAGACAGTTGAAAAGAGTGAAAAAATGTTACATCCACATGGACAGCTTAACATGCTCATCTGACCTTCAAAAAGAGTTGTCAAGAGTTTATTGTGGAGACAGAGGAGAAAGGAGAAGCAGATTGCTAATACAAAACTAGTGCTTATAATCTAGATGAGCTTAAAACACAGTGAGATGTCATTGCAAATCTCCAGTGGTTCACTTCACACCACGAAAAGGACTTGGGCTTAGTCACTCAAAAACATGTCACTGTTAGTTGTGGGCAATTTCTTTGAAAAGTTAGTATTACTATGACTCAGCCAGGCACCAGTCAGTTCTATTGCATTGTAAATATGTTGTATTCCTGATAAATTGATTTTAATTACACACATTTACAGACTTCTTAGTATTGATGAGTTTCCATATTAAGGTTTTTTTATTACATCTGGAAAAGGCCTTTTCCATGCACACATTTTTAGAACACCAGCAATTTTTTAATCGGGCCAGTGTTTACCTTTTATATCCCATTACTCTGTTTTGGGTGTCTACTTTCAAGGCTAAAAGTGTCAGTGTTCCTTTCCACTGGGCGGTGTGCTTTAGAGTGCTTTTGTATCAGCTGAGAAATCTTTGGAGGAAAATGGTAATTATATGACAATGTTCTTTTTATCTCTTATATTACAACACCAAAGAAATGTATAAAATTCACATGATCCAACATCATCTCTAGCCCAGGAAATTCAGACTGCTTTAAATAAGTAGCAGTGGCATGGATGAGACAGAACAAATGACAGCGCACCATGGATCTGGGAACTGGGGTTTACTTAACAACTAACAAGATTAGAACTGTTACCCTTCTTAATTGTTTCATGCACTCTCTCATTCTTGCCACCACCCCGGTGTTATGTCTCAACTTCTCTTCACAGCAGGAACATCACTGTTCATCCAGGAAGGCCATCCCCTAGCATTCAGCAACATACAGCCCTCAGGACTCTAGGATCTTCCTCCACTTTCAGGACCTTTCCTCTAGCCAAGATCTCCACCTTTCTTTTTCCAGGCCACCTTCTTTTTACTGAGACCACTTCTTTTTGGGAACCCTTCATTTTGTCACCAGCTCTTCTTTCCAAAATTCAAGGACCCCATTTTCCCTAGTTTCAACAGTCTGAAGCGCATGCATATGATCAGCCTTGTAATTGGTGGCTCTGGGTCATGTCTCTTCATTAATTGAAGGATTCAGGACGTGCTGCTTTTGTTTAGTCCAGGTGTTACCAAAATTCACTACCAGCCTGTACAAGTTGCAGTTAGTAAGCAGGAGGCTTCTAGGCTGAGCTTGACAGTTCAGGAGTTCAGCTTCAGACATTCTCCCCCCATACACATGCACACAACTATCTGTCCCCTGTAACTTTCACAATTCAAGCCATTTTTTACCTGGGGCAGGCAGGTGTTAGGATAAGCTAGACAAGACAATAACAAAGTTAATAAAAACAGTGGTAAAACTTGACATCAGCACCTGCAAATAGTAGATAACTCTGCAGTACAGGGCTGTCCAAACTAGCATAAGCTCAACCCAGTGAGTCCTAGAGAGCATCCACCCACGAGCACGGGTATACTGCTTCCAGATTCAACCTGGCTCAAAGAAGCCCATGTGGAAATCTCCACACTGAGAGCAGAGTTACTATGCCACCTAGTTAATTCTCCACCAGCTAGCTAGGAGGAGACTGTCATTATTTTGGTTTTGGATGGATTAATATAAACTAAAGCTCACTTGCCTGTTTCATACAAACTAAAAAAAGACAAGAATGACTGAATCTGGTGGCCAGGATGAAATTATTTTACCAGAAGCCTGCTCAATACTTGCAGTGCTTCAACCCAGATTTTATTAGAGATTCTTTTGCCTTTTTCATCTTTTGTATTTCTAGGAGCTGATTTCCATTTACAAAGTTATTTCAGCTGGATCGCATATCTCGGCTTCATTTAAAATGGCTGAGATTATTTAATTCTATTCACTGTGAAAAGAGGCTCCAGAGTGTTGGGCATTCACAACGGAAAACTATTTTTAGTCTGTTTTCATATGGAAGCAATGACTGCTCACTCAGGTTGTTTGTTCACCCATCTATCAATTTAGTTCTACTAACTATGAACTTCAGACTGATTTCAGGCATATTTGGCAAATTCGCAAAGTTCCTGCAAATTATGTAAAAAACCTGTGGTTTGGTAGAAAAAAATCATATTATTTCCTTTGTGATGCAGGAAAAGGAGGAAATACTCAGCCATTGGTCTTTTGGGAGAGAACGGGCTGACCTGTTAGCCTGTGCTACTAATGGACCAGCTGCAGAGCTTGAATTCAGCTAGAACACATCTGGCCTCTTCCCTGCCTGGTAATTAGAGGATCTGCAGTGAGGTGAGAATATTGTAGGAGAGCTGAGGGACATGTAGGTAAACTGGGAAAGATGAGGGGAAACCCATGGTTATTGAGTGGAGCTTTGTAGGAAAAATACGTAGGGAAACAAATATGTAGGAGATCAAACTTCATTAGTTCTGCTACCGATGTAATACTGTCTTCTCTTTCCCTTTGAAGTTTCTTACTCTGAGTTGTTTTTTGCCATTTATATTCAGAAATCTCACCCGAATGACTCAGATCTTTTCAGCTGGCAGTTTGAAGATGTCTGTCACTGCCATTCAGCCTACATTTGCTGAATAGAAAGAGTCACCTTTCCAGGCATCTCCTCCCTGACTTGCTTGGGCTCACAGAAGCCCGAGCAGCACACTGCATTCTTCCCCCAATACATTCTGTTACTTTCCTTCCTTTTATTCTTTTTCAGAGTGGATACTGAATATACAACTCACATTGCCACTGGAGACCTTTTATGATGACAGTGATGATTTGTGAAAGTGTCATCTGGTTATGTCTGGATCATTTTCTTTTAAGTGGGAGATTTCAAGAATTGAAAGCATAGAGATTTTTAGAAAAAAAAAAGATGCTTTTCAAATTCAAGCTATTCTCAATCTCAAATATATACCGAAGTGATAGGATGGCTGCCTGAGGAGGTGAGAGGAGGAAATAAAGGAAAAATAGTAGACAGAGTGTTTGGGTCTGAACTTAAGGTACATGGGAGTCTGGTGAAAGAACAAAAGAAAAAAAGAGGTAGATGAAATGAGGGAGTAGAAATGAAAAAAGCCACACAAGAAAGCAACGTGGGATGTCTTTGAAAAACGCTTTCGAGGGCTCAGATGCAACCTGTTGTTAACTGACAAAGTGAAGACAAGAAGAACACTGTATGGTATCACATTGTTTTGTTTATTACCTTTCATTTTCTTCTTACAAATGCTAATACTTTACTCACTTCTTGACAACTACTGAACACTCAGCAGATGTCCTGGTTAAGCTGACAACATGCACTTGCATCTTGAGCACCACAAATTGATTTGACAGCTAAACTGGACAATTTAAACAAAAATTGGTTACAATCAAGACTACAGTCTATATTCTCCTTGTCAAAATAAACCATGAAAAACACTGGTTTATTTGACACAAATATTCCATTCAGCCTCAGAGAAATACTTTGTTTAGAATAAAAGCAGAGCAAAATATAGTCTAACCCTCCAACTTTACTGTTCCTGCTTCTTCAGTGAGTAAGCATGAAGTGGGACCCCTAATGTCCTGTCTAAAGCATTTTCTGGGATAGCCGGAAGGAATCAAATTTTTTGGGGGGATGCAACTAATCAAATGCACTAGATAGGTAAAGTCATTAAAGCATTGCATCTTCCTGGGAATAGTTTAATCACGGCCAAAGTCAAGGATTCGTTCTTTTCCTTTTTTTTCTCCAAGCAAATGAAAGCCCTCAATCCACACCCTCTGGCATAGCTTCTGCTGTGGTAGCCCTGTGGCATTCCCCCATGAGATACAGACTTCCCTCATGGGAAGGAAGGCGAACTGGTTCTCACACATCTTCTCCAAGTGCTCCAGTTACTACTTCACTTTTTTGAATCTGGCCCTAATCATATTTGCAAACAGCCTCGAGATGACAGCAACCACAGTGGTAGTTTTACTGGCGTTTTTCTAATGGTCTTCTTGCCAGTTGTGCTTAGACCTGTCCTTGGATGTTGCAGTTCAGTCAGAGCCCACTGCACACAAGTGTGCCACAGCCTACATTTCTTTCAACAAGCCTTATCTTGAATTTTGTCTGTTGGTGTCCTGATTTCAGCTGGGGTAGTATTAATTTTTCTCCTAGTAGCTATAGGTGCAGTGCTATATTTTGTATTAAGTATGAGAATAACGTTGATAACACACTGATGTTTAGTTGTTGCTAAGTAGTACTTACTCTAAACCAAGGACTTTAGATTTTCCATGCTCTGCCAGTGAGGAGGTGCACAACAAGCTGGGAGGAAGCAGCACAGCCAGGAAAGCTGATTCGAACTGGCCAAAGAGATATTCCACACCACAGAACATCATGCTGAGTATATGAACTGGGGGGGAATTGGCTGGGAAGAGTGACCACCACTCAGGGATGGGATGGGCATCATTTATGCTTGGTGAGCAACTGTATTGTGAGTCACTAGGGTTTTTTTTGTCCTTGAGTTTTATTTCTCTCTCTCTTTTTGTTACCTTCCTTTTCATTACTATTATTAGTAGTAGTATCAGTATCATACTTGACTTTATTCCAATTATGAAACTTATTAGCTCAAACCATTGCATTTACCCTTTTCCAGTTCTGCTCCATGCCCCCCTGGGGAGGGGGAGTGTGTGAGTGGCAGCATGGTACTTAGTTGCTGCTGGGGTTAAACCATGGCAGTTGATACTTCATTTACAATTATATTGCTTCCAGACATTTACAGTAGCTTTATTAGATCCATCTGGTATTCTTCATAATCCTCCCAAACTGTGCCAAACCCAAATAATCTGTATCACAAGCAAATATTACTACCAGACCATTCATCCTTCCAGACTCTGAATAATATACAGAACAGTGGCTCCAATCAGGGTCCTTGGGGCATCGTGCTATTAACCTTTTTCCATTTTAAGAGGCAGTAATTTATTCTAGCTCTTCATAGTCTCTCTCTCAGCTAGTTTTTAACTCATGATATGACTTTACCTTTCACTTCTGATTCTGAAGTTCCTTTACAGCCTCTTTGAAAAAGACTTCATTGACAGCATTTCAGGGCTCTAAATCAACATCATCTCTCATCCTTCCTTAGCCAATATTTTAATATTGAAAGAACATTTACATCTTGGAAAATAAATGGTTTTCCCACCATTATTAAGTGACTTCATTTTGGCTTATCAAAACCAGTGCATGGGAAGCATATTTGCTTGTTTTTCTCCCCCTATGGTTATGACCATCTGCTTCCAGCCTACAATAGTCCTTCAGCTGCCTCAGAAATACACCATTAATTCTTTACCTTATACTAAGCTAAAAATCTATAACCCGGATGATTCCTAAAATCAACATGAGTTCCACTTTAAAGAGTGAATATTGCGTTTTTTCATTTTCTCCTTGCAAAGAAATGTTTGCCATAACACATTGCCTTAGGTCTCTAAGGTCAAATAAACAACCCATTTAATTCAAGAGCCATTTTTCATTTTGTGGGATGGATTTTTCAAATTCAGCTGCTTCTTATTTTAGTTCTCACTAGACATTCTTATATCACTTGCTTCCAGCTATGTTTAATTTCATCTTTTCAAAGATGTCTTTGGGACATGTCTGTTGCCTTTATTACTTGAAAAAACAAGGATAACCCTGAATTCCCCACAGGTAGTTATTTCCTGCCATTCCATTATACTAATAACTGTGACAATCATAGAATTTGTAGGTTGGAGAAGACCTTTAAGATCAACCATTAATCCAGCTCTGACAGGTCTACCTATAAACTGTGTCCTGAAGTGCCACATCTACATGTTTTTTAAATACCTCCAACGATGGTGATTCCACCACTTCCCTGGGCAGCCTGTTTCAATGCTTCACCACCCTTTTGGTGGACAAATTTTTCCCAATATCCAATCTAAATCTTCCCTGGGAGAACTTGAGGTTGTTTCTTCTTGTTATATACTATGTTACTTGGGAGAAGAGACTAACACCCACCTGGCTACAGCCTCCTTTCAAGCACTTGTAGAGAGTGATAAGGTCACACCTGAGCCTCCTGCAAGCTAAACGCCCCCAGCTTCCTCAGTGTAGTGGGTTGACCCTGGCCAGATGCCAGGTACCCACTAAAGCCTCTCCTTCTGCAGCTGGACAGAGGAGAGGAAAAAAACCAGCTTCATGAGTTGAGATAACAGCTGGGAGAGGTCAGTGACTGATTACCTTCACAGGCAAAACAGACTCAAAGTGGGGATAGTACTTAAATTTATTACTAACAGGATAAGAGCCAAAGAACAAGAAATAAAACAGTCTTAAAACCACCTTCCCTCCACCCCTCCTTCCTTCCATGTTCTCCCTCCTCCCCCCCAGTGGTGCAGGGGGATGGGGAATGGGGGGTTGCAGTCAGCTCTTGTTTCTACCTCTGCTCAGGGAGAGGAGTCCTTCCCCCTGCTCCCATGGGGCTCCTCCCACAAGAGACAGTCCTTGATGGACCTCTCCAGCGTGAGTCCATCCCTCAGGCAGCAGTTCTTCCCAAACTGCTGTCCCATGGGTCACTCCTCCATGGGGTGCAGTCCTTCACGAATGAGCTGTACTGGCATGGGTCCCCCACAGGGGCCACAAGTCCTACCTGGGATAAACCTGCTCCAGTGTGGGCTTCCCTCTCCACAGGCTGCAGGTCTCCAGCAAGACCCCGCTCCATTCTGGGCCTCCCACAGGGTCACAGCCTCCTTCATGCATCCACCTGCTCCAGCATGGGCTCCTCCATGGGCTGCAGGTGGGTCTCTGCACCCCGGTGGTCCCCCATGGGCTGCAGGGGCACAGCTGCCCCACCATGGTCTGCACCACGGGCTGCAGGGCCTCAGCTCTGGCACCTGGAGCACCTCCTGCCCCTCCTTCTGCGCTGACCTTGGTGTGTGCATTGTTGTTCCCATGTTCTCACTCTGCTCTTCCCTGGCTGGAATTCTTTCTACGCAACAACCTTCTGTTCTCAAATGTGTTATCACAGAGGTGTTACTATCACTCCTGATTGGCTCGGCCTTGGCCAGTGGCAGGAAGTCTGTCCTGGAGCTGGCTGGCATTGGCTCCACCGGACAGGGGAAGCTTCTGGCAGCTTCTAACAAAAGCCACCCCGGGTAGCTGCCCCCCCACCCCCACCCCACTACCAAAACCCAGCCACAGAAACCCACTACACTCAGCCACTCCTAATCTGACTTATGCTCCAGACCCTTCACTAGTTTCATTGCCCTTCTCTCCAGCGCCTCAATGCCTTTGTTATCATGAGGGGCCCAAAACTGAACACAGGATTCAAATTGCAGCCTCCTCAGTGCCAAGTACAGGGGAACAATCACTGCCCTCATCCTGCTGGCCACGCTGTTTCTGATACAAGCCAGGATGCTGTTGGCCTTTATGGTCACCTGGGCACACTCCTGGCTCATGTTCAGCTGCTGTCAACCAGCACTTCCAAGTCTTTTTCCACTCTTTCCCAAGCCTGTGGCGCTGTTGCGACCCAGGTGGAAGATTTGGCATTCAACCTGTTGCATCTCATACAAGTGGCCTTGGCCCATCAATGCAGCCTGTCCAGATTCCTCTACAGAGCCTTCCTACCCTCCAGCAGATCAACACTCCCACCCAACTTGGTATCGTCTGCAAACTGACTGAGAGTGCACTTGATCTCCCTGTCCAGTCATTGATAAAGATATTAAACAGAACTGGCCCCAGTACTGAGCCCTGAGGGATAATGAATGTATATAAGCAGCTCCGTGTCTCTGCCAAATATTTTCCTTCTTCAGTTGTGAATGGAGTACTTTCTGTTTTTAAAGATTATAAAATGCATTTGTTCAATCTTGGTTTCTTCAAGTGTGTACAGACCAATGATCTCAACATTTTTGGTATAATATTTGCCAAACTATTCAACAGGTTTGTTTTTATTTGTTTGGGGTTTTTTTATTATTTCATTTAAAAATAGCAGCTTATTAAAATAAAAATCTTAACAGCTGGGAAATGTCTGTCTATTTGTATTCAAAAGGAGATTTTAGAAGTGGCTGGCTTTAAAACCTTGCGTGGATATCCCTTTCCTACTCCTCTTCCAGATGCAGAAAAGTGGAAAGGCAGCTGCACATTTCTGTCATGGTTGAGGGCACTGTTAATTGAATTTCTGCTAAGTGACCACTTGCCTAATCAGCAACTGACTGGATTTGAGGTGATCATGATGAACTGGCTATACCTGGCTTGCAGGTGAGTAAACTTCCTTTCATGCCTTTTGCTAGTAACCTCTATATTTGTGCTTTACCCAACATGGGCTGTATGGGAAGTTCGCTTTTCCTCTACTTTACTTTATCAGCCAGTCATGTCAAACTGTAGCACTAATGCCATAAATACTATTGTTTTTCTCTTTCTCAGCAATCACCTTTGACTTCAATTAAAAGCTCTCATTGCTTTATCATTTTCAAAACTTCCTTAACCACAGAGATCCATTCCTGAGCAGTAAACCCTTAGAAAATCAGCATGGATGAAAGGATACATTGAGTAATAGACTGGGTGGCCAATCTTGCCTCAATTATCATGAAGAAATAGTGGGGGATGGAGAAGGTTGTCTTCCCACAGCTGCCTGGATTCTCATTAATATCTTGAAAGGCAAAGGCAAATCACAGCCACTCAACATTTTGATCCATTAGGTGAGGCATCTGACACACAACTCATTGAACTTAAAGAATGAGTTTTCCATTGATTTCAACAGCTCTAGATGTGGTCTGATGCTGCTGCCTGGAACAGTAATGCTTCTTCAAATAAAGCAGAAGATTTCATTTCTTGGCTGTCCCTTCTGCCTGGAACCACTGCTGGCCTCTGGCAAAAAAAAAAAAAAATAAAAATCTGTCTGGACTTACTGACTGGTTTGTGTGGAGCCAGGGTTCTGATGTCTGGGAAGACGTATTATTCTGTCAAATAAGGTCTGCTGGCAGCCCTGAAAATGTGAAGTAAGCTTACTAGTATGCATCTGAACCATTTTAAAATTCAGGCCATGACAGTAATGGCTGCAATACAGAAAGAAGAGAGGCTACTACTGTACATCAACAGAACTAACCTATCTTAGTTTTTTCCCCAGGTAATGGCAACTCAGCAGTCAGAATGAACAGTTTTCCTGTTGGAAACCTGTTGCAAAATTAGTAGTTAATTCACCACAGCAACAGGCATACTTTCTACTGTCCTCTGGTGAAACTCTTAGCTCAGTACAGGCACCTAATGGCTGTGGCAGTGGATGGATCTGCTACATTAACCTGTTACTGAAGTGCAGGTCTGGGGGTGTGTGCTGATTTTGGCTAGAGTAGAGTTAATTTTCTTCACAATAGCTAGACTGGGGCTGTCTTTTGGATTTGGGCTGAACAGTGTCAATTATATAGAAACGTTTTTATTATTGCTGAGCAGTACTTACACAAAGCCAAGGTTTTCTCTACCTTTCATACTGTAACGCGAGCGAGGAGGCTGGGAATGCTTGGCAAGTTGGGAGAAAGCACAGATGAAACAGGTGACTCCAACGGACCAAAAGGGATATTCCATACAATATGACATCACGTTCAGTATAAAAAGGAGGTGGAAGGAGAAAGAAGGGGACATTTGGAGTTTATGTTCCCAAGTAACCGTTACATGTGATGGGGCCCTGCTCTCCTGAGTTGGATGAACACCTGCCTGCCCATGGGAAGCAGTGATTTAATTCCTTGTTTTGCTTTGCTTGCATGCACAGTTTTTGTTTTTCCTGTTAAGCTGTCTTTATCTCAACCTACAAGTTTTCTTTTCCCCCTGCAATTCTCTCCCCTGTCCCACTGGTGAGGGAGTGAGTGAGAGGCTGTGTGGTACTTGGTTTCCAGCTGTAGTTAAACCACAACAGGGTGTGTAGAATCAATAGGCACAAACTGGATGTAACTGTGCTCAGTCTGAGAACTAGGAGACTGTCTGATCACTGGAGCAGGGAGGCTCTGGAACAGCTCTTTGGCTGGAGGCCAGAAGCGTAACTTTCAAGTGAGTATGAGGAGAGTTGACTCTCTGCTCTTTCATTCTGACACCAGTCAGGAATAACTGTTCACTAACAAGTTTAATGTTTGCAGCTGTACATGCACACATTGTCAGGGTCATGCTCATTACTGCTATTATTGACACTTGCTGAGTATCACATGCACTCAAATGAAGTACTAACAACCTTAAGGTTCACACAATGGAAAACTTTGTTCATGCTGGCAGGAAATATACTTTGTAGGTCTAATTTACAAGGTTTGAACAATATAATTTATTTTTACTTTGAAGTTAAGTGCAAAGGCATCTATCCCATGGCCTTCCAGATATAAATTCAGTGTCTTATTCTTACTTTTTGATCATGGTCCCAAAAGAATGAAGTAATTTGACATCAGCAATTTTTGTGCATTACTGTTTCCATGTTTTTACCTGTTGTGTGTATTCAAAGGAAAAGAATAGGAAAGCTAGTCCTAATAAGAGAAACTGGGATCCTATTCTCACTGCAGAAAACATGACAGTAATCAAAGATTAAAGAGTCTGTGTTCAGATCCTCTGAGAAAAGGAGAGCAGAGCCCTAACCTCTGGATTTGAAGTGCTCCAGGCTGTGTGCAATAGTTAAGGAAAAAGAATAACACAAGAGGTATGCCTGGGCCTCACCCAGAGCCCAATGAAGTAAGCAGAAACTTTGGTTGCTTTAAGTCTTGATAGATAAGTCTTCCATCTGCATCTAGCTCAGACTCCAGAAAGCCAAAGGACCCTTGGGTGTGGAGTATCTCCACTAATTCTTTGTGCTCCACAGGAGGTTTCTGTCTCTCCTACTCCAGATAGAACCCCTCGCTAGCAATTGCAAGAACCAGGCCTGCATCAGTAGGGAGGGGTAATCTGGCCCACAGTGCACTGAATTACACTGTTGCCTAATAGCTGTATTGCTTTCTGCCAGCTGAATGGCATCTGGATGCCAGATTCTGCAGAGACCTGTATCACATATCTGTAAACATGCTTTCTGAATACAGTAAACCTCCATGTACTCTGATACTTTCTGCCTTAAGTAACATGGAAAAAATAGGACTAATTTTTTTTTCCATCTGACTGCATTTTAGACAAATACTAAAATCCCAAAACACTTGGACAAATGAGTAATAGTCACCAATGAGGGGGAGGAGGATAAATGTTATAAAACAGCATCTGGTATGTATGAAACCAGCACAAGACTGAGAAATCCAGAATATTCAATTGCCAGTTTGCTAGCTTTTCTTCTTAAAGGAAGGTGCTACTATTAAAAAAAAAATTAAAAATCAGAATTACTTCCTCTTGGAAACCTTGGGGTTGCCTCTCATTTCCAAGGCAGTATTAAAGTTACTGCTTGGAAAAATATCCTCATCTGTGTGAAGAATAAGAAACTCAGTGATTCTTAATTCTCTGTTTTTCTAGAGGTCTGGATGTTAGGTTGGGTCATTCCCCACACAGTGACCACTTAACATTCAGAAGTTGGCCCTCAAATGCAGTAAGCCCGGGAGCCAGACGGAATACAACTGGGACCTCCCAGTTTCCCTGGAGCTAAGTAAAATAGACAAATAAAACTCAAATCAAAAGCAAGGAAAGTACTTCTAGCAGCAGTGAGTAATATTACTGTTTGTAATTTAGTGATTTCCAAGTCCACATATCCTACTGTGGCAAATAATGCACAAGCGCAGGCACACACAAAAGACAGGGTTCTGCAGAGACTGCATTTTTGGCTTTTGGGTCTTTTTTAAGCCATATATGTTGCATGCCTTCTCTATTTCTCTGGTGTGCACTGGCACCTTCTGGGATGCATCAGCAGTGCTGTGGAAAGAGGCTGTAAAGCTGTGTTATGTTATCATGTCGTTACATGTCATGTCATGTTGCATGTATCATGTTACGCAGCAGGTATACACTATGTATGGTCATGGCAGACACAATAAATCTGTGCATCTTTTTAATGTTTGCTGTCCAGTTCCTTGTATTCCAGCTTTGTAAATTTTGGGCTAGAGCAAACTTCTTTTGACTATTTGGTACATGGACCCTCTCGCTGAGTGCCAGGCTGGTGGATATTCATTCCTTTTCAGTTTTTCACCTTTCCATTTTCTGGTCACACATCTGCTTTGCCAACATGGAAAGACAAAGACATGAGCATTGCAGCTCTCTACTCTCACCTGAATAAGTAAATGACAATCAGTTTAGCAGCTTGTAAGGGGAAGAAAAGTAAACAGTGCTGTGACAGCAGGTCTGCTTTCGCCCACAGCTATAGAGCTCTGACCACCACACAAATTGAAGGGCACAGTCAAGACTGCTTGAAGTATTGAACAATTAATGAATTTTGCAACAGATATAATATGTTTTTACCTCAGAGGTATCCAGAAGGGCTCCAAAGGGAATTTAACATGGATAATTCTAGTTGGGAAGCCAGACAGGCCACGGAAGAAAACCCAGTAACTATGGTAATGTGAAAAGAGCCTGGGGAGATAGGCAACATTTAGAAGTACCAGCAAGAAAGATACAGGAAAAGTAGTGCCAGTAGCTTCCATAAGACCAGCCAGTAAGTGCAACAGGACAACAGCAATGTTTGTCAAGGCACTGTCAGAGGGATAGAGGCTTCTCAGCACTGACTGAGAATAAAATCAAAGGTACTGGCATAAGGACAGAAATTACATGATGGGGATGCCTGATAGCAAGAGAAAAGGTACCAAAGACAGATTTATTTTTTTGTACAAAGATGTTTCTGAATTTCAAGACAGATAACTCCTGCACCAGACTGAAGATATATATGCATAGTCATCAGAAGAGAAAGACAGATGAATCCAATAACTTTGCAATGTGCAGAAGTCTCCTGCAGCTCACACCTTCTCAGCCACAAGGATACTGATAAATATATCCATCTGCTGTAAATGTAGAAGCTCTTCACAAGTCTTATTTGTCAGTTGTTCAGCTCAAACCACAGGACATTACTTGTGTCTCATAACAAGCCTTTCTCTTTGTGGTCCATATACAAGGTAGGGAAGCTTGCTTACTCACGAGACTAAGGTTGCTTAAACATGAAACATCATTGCATGTCTTTGAGTTCAATAGAGTTGCAGTAATTATTTTCACCTAATAATTAAAGGACAAAAAAATCAAGCTGGAAATCAAAAGACAATCCCTTTCATTGCACCACTGGAAACATTATTTTGAACTATCTTTACAGAACCACAGGAAAGAGCAAGCTAAAAGGACACATGTATTAGTAGAGTTTTAATTCAGACCATATAATTTAATTCTGAATTATAATAGATCAAAGGGAAACTGAAATAAAAAAAATACCTGTTGGATTATGTAGAATGGAGTTCCTCTTCTTAATAGCTCTGAAAAGATTACAGTGTCATGAGGCTCCATCAATCAAAAGAGAAAACCCAAAGAACAAGGACAAATCAAAGGTTAAGTGCATGGTGCTGAGGAACACTCTAGCCACCTTCCTTTTACAATTATAAACCGGATGAGTTTGTGTTGGTGGATCTATTTAGAAGGAAAAACAGCAGTCTATATTCACAGAGAGACTTTCTGCCCATGCATTTCCCCTGATGTTTACAACCACCTTGCATTTTGCCATCTCAGTTAATGAACTGTCACTGTTTCTCTGTGTGTATTCTTAAAAGGCTTGTTATTAATTTATTTTTAAACTTCTCTTTAGCCCAGGAAAAGAGAGCACTACAATATTCATTGTTTCTATTCAACAGCAGGGAAGAAAAAAGGAAAGGAAACAAAGCCCTAGATCCATAGAAAGATCAAACTCCTTTCTGCTGTAACTCCAGTGAAATAATTTAATATAGCCCAGAGATGTGCTTAGTCCATGTTTTTTACACAAGAACAGTAAAGGTCCTAAATATTTCAGGAACCTCAAACAGGGATTGCCTAGGGATTGTCTCTTTGGCAGGACTCAAGATGGAGATTTTGGTCTCAAAGAGAATTTTATTTTTACATTGTTTTTTTCCTTTCTGTTGCAGAGCTTTGAGACTGTACATCCTCAGGGAGACATCCAGTTACTTTTAAATCAAGAGGTGGTCTAAGTTTGGTTTCAGTGGAAGCTGGAACAGGCCGCACATGCACAGGAAACATGCTGTTATCTAACAGCATGCTGTTATATCATGTGATCACTAGAAAGGTGTATCATCAACATATTCCAGATGTCTAATTTTTCCTTAACCGATTTGCTGCTGCAGGCTATTTGGGGCCCTTAGTTCAACAATTGTGCTCTTTAAAATGACAGTGAGTGCTAATTTTGTCCTAAAACCTGGATTTATAAAAGCAAACTTTTATAAAACCTGAAACCTAAGGAATTGCCATATACTATTGTTAAATTGCAGTTGTTTGCATGCTGATATATACCCTCCAGGAATGCCTGAATTCCCATACAGCAGCAACTTGGAGCTACGTTAAACAATATAATGAAAACTAAAACTGCTTCTGTAGCTTTTCATTGACTTCCATGCTTGATGCTGACCAAGAAGTCATTGCTTGAGTTTTCATTGTGTAGGCAGCACCTCCTTAAGCTATCATCAGGCTGTATGGCGTCAGTCAGCAGCAGAGACAACAGATGCCCTCACCACTGCAGTATCATTGTAGGCCAGCTCTGAAAGCAGCTTTCACTGTGTTGGGTCACTCTGGTGCCTATGGTTTGGGAAGCCTCCACCAGATAGTGTTCTTAATAAAAGTGATACTCTGTGGTGTCTCTCACACCCTTACAAGGTTTCACTCAAAGTGCAAGGTACTACTCTACTCCTGGGTTATGCTACTACAAGTTCTCATCTGTTAATACCCTCTCTACCTTTTTGGAATGTCACTCGAGCTTGCTTTTCCAAATGCTTTTGCTGGTTTTTAATGCTGTATGAATAGTATACATGAAGAAAAGGGTTTCTCTTTCTCTCCAGCTGAGAAAAGCATTGAGTTCTGAATGGAATCAAAAAGCAGCTGATCAGTTTTGGGCACATGAGGCTGAGTAAGGAAACCGGGGGTTCTTCCCGCCCCCCTCCCTTTCTCCTAAGGATTAAATCGCACTTTGTAAATAAAAACGGCGTGAATGGTGCGCTAGGTCACATCCCGTCTACATCCTCGCAAGCAGTAACAATTTCTGAAAGATTTAGCACAGATATTCAGAGTTCGTGGAAGCCGTCCAGCGCACTTCTAACGGCCTGTATCTAATTTGTCATTCAAGTTGTTTCTTTTTAAATAAGGCGCAGAGGAACACGCTAATTTTAGGATGCCGGTGCTGGGCGGGGGGAGTGGGGGAAGGCGGGGAGGGGTGGTTCTCTCCCACGGAGGAGCTCTTCCCGAGGCGGCGGGCAAGGACAGGCGCGGGAAGCGCTCCCAGTGAGCGGGAAGTGATGCCCTCGGGCTGCAGCGGGTGCGGCGAGCCCCCGACAAGCCCTCTCTGCCGGCACCCGCTCGCACTTCGCCTCTACGGCGTGGTAAGCCGCTCCCTCGGGACGAGGCGGCTCAGGGAGCCATCGCTCCCTCGGTTCCGAGTCTCCCGCAGGGCCGCTGCGGGATTAGCTCCGCGCCCGCCCTGCCCTGCCGTGCCCGCAGCCCGCCCTGCCCCGGCTGCTTAAGGCCGACTCGCGGGCTCAGCTCCGGCTTAGCCCGGGACTCCTGTCCCCGCGTCCCCTCGGGGACCGCTCCCCACCTGTCCGCGGGCGCTGCCCGTGACGTCATGGAAACACCCCTTCCCCCGCCCCGCCGGCCGGGAAGGCGGGCGGGAGCGGCGGCTCCTGCGGGCGGCGGGGCGGGGGCAGCGCGGCGGCTCCTCCCGTTGGCCGGCGGGGCCGTCAGTCGAGCGCGGCGGTCCCGGCGCCGGTCCCGCTCGTGGGCGCTCCCCGGCAGTCGGAGCGAGCACTCCCGCCCGAACCGGCGCAGGTGGAGCGGCCCTTTATGGTGGCGGCTGTCGCTGCTTTCAGGCTCCGTCCTCCCTCCCTCGCTCCTGCCTGCGGGGCGCCGCTGCCCGGGGGCCATGGCGGGGGCGCCCGGCGGGCCGTAGGTGAGGAGCTCAGGTGGGTGTCCGCCGAAGGGACGGGGCGGTGTGATGGGGCGCACCCCCGGGCGGGCTGGGGCGGGGGCGGTGGCGCTGCCCTCGCTGAAGGGCCGCGGGGTGAGCCAGGCTGGGGGGCGGCGGCGGCGAACTGGGCACGCGAGGAGAGTGGCGTTTCAGCGCACGGAAAGCACCTTTCTCGCCCGGCTGGCAGCGAGGGCGCCCAGGGCTGACGGCCGGGGCTGCTGCCGGTGCAGCGCCTTCTCCCGCCTGCCCCGCCGAGCCCCTCTCCAGCCACCTCCTGTGGCCCTCGTGGTCCCCGGCCGCGCTGTCACAGCCCCACGCGGCTGTTGTGGAGCGGCAGCCAACTTAGACATCTTTCCCTGCTCCGGGAGGGTGCCGCTGACGGGGTTATTTGGCTCCTGGTGCGCTCCGTGTGGCACCGAGGTGGAGCGCATTCCGGGCGGGCTGTGACACACCGGGCTGGCGCTGCCCGGGGAGCGGTGGCTGTTCCCGGCGTGGGCTGGGACAGGTCTCCTCGCCGGCTGCGGGCTCTGGGGAATCGCCCGGCAGCCGGCTGGCTGTGAAATGGAACTTCAGAATTCTTGGAGGTGTTTGCAAAGCCGTCGCTCTCCTCTAATTCTATGTTTCTCTGTGCGCTCGTAAAATAAAATAATAATAAAAAAAGAAAAAGCCACCATTATTATTATTTTTATTTCTCCCCTGCATCTTAAAGAAAATAGGTTAATTAAATCCGTCTTCGGTTTCCAGGTTGATTTAATTTCCATTTGAGGACCAATTAAGCAATATGAGCTTTTAAATACGCCATTACTTGAAAACTGTTTGGTGTACACCTCAGTGACAGTGAAGTACTCTTCACTGAGACTTTTATTTTTACTAGGAGGATATCTGGAATGGCTAGTCTGGAACGGCATTTAATAAATGTAAGGTAATTTGTCTGCTTTACAGTTTTGTCCTAGGTCTCTAATGATGGTAACAGTGTTCTTCTTTCTGTTTTCTTGAGAAAGGACACAGGGAGTAGTTGCTTCATCCCTTGACTTTCATCGATTAATTATAGAGTTCACAATGTTTCACTCATAGAGTACAGAGCATTTTACTCTACTTAATTTCAACAGAGCTTTGTAAGCCTAGTTTGGTTATTTAAAGCATGTGTTTTCATTAACAGTTTCTGTAAAGCCATGGGTAACAAGAGTTTTCATTTTCATGAGCTTTTATTTTATTGTTGAAAATATTTTAAAAAAGGTATCTTTAAATAATACTCCCTCACCTGTATTCGCAATAGATTAAGCTAACATACTTTTCCACTGTGGCTCTTAGGTCATTTTCAAAGCAGTGGCATTCACAAGTCTTTACTATCTTTACTCTTATATTGCCTTCCCCATACATTGCTTTAGGCTGATTTATGCCCTCTCTTTTGTCATTTTGTGTAGTATCTTGGTTTGCATGCAGGAAAGGTGGGAGAGGACTTTTAGGTATTGGAGATGTTCTCTGTGTGTGCACTGGACAATTGTGGTTGTGCTGAAATTCCTAGGGTGTTCACTCAGGACAGGAAATGATGGTGGGACTCAGCTGGAGTCTGCTTGTTGCAACACTGTCTGGCTAGCTCATTCACTGTTGCAAATGTAAGTATTCTGTATTTTATACAGAACCTTATTTGTTTTTTTTTAAGTAGACATGGGCACACAGTCATAAAGAATTGGGTCTTGTTCAAACCACATCTGTTATAAACAGATGCGTGTCAGCCTAATGGCTATTCCTTCATTTGTTGCATTCTCTAGGTCTTGTTACACACTGTGGAGGAAGTAGAGTCAAACAGGGAATTTCCTGTATCTTACGGTTTCTAACTCTAAAACTGAGTTTTCAGTTGCTACAAATGGTTCTCTTAGCTACAAAATGAGAAAAGCCTTTCTATTGAAAAGTTAATTCATACACTAAGTGCTAATATGTTTTAGATTTAAACTGGATATGCTGTAAGGTGCATTTCAAAACCATGCAGTGATGAAGGAGGCAGCAGAATGAGTATGTGACTGTGCAGTCATAGGGTACTTTTATAGGTCAGAAGCAGCGTAGTATCTGTATCAGCATATTTGGATCTTATTGAATTCAATCTTACTTTACTTCAGTTAAGATTTGACTTGCCAAAGTTGCAAAGTTTTGCTGCTAAAGGGCTGAGGGGTAGATACTGTGATACACTGCAACTAATGTAGCCAAAGAAACTTCTAGGAGAATCTAATTGCTTTTTCCAGTATCAAATATCAGATAATAGGATGCAGATATTGTGACATCTGACAAACAACTATCCAGATAGGGACTAATGTGTTACCAAATTTACTTTGCTCTGCTTTTTGAGTTGCTGGATTTATGTGTCTGTCTTCTGCATTTATGGTTATGGTAAAGTGTTATACTTTATGGGACGCTGTTTTTAGGCTCCTGCAGCTATCACTTTTAAGTCATTGAATATTGTGGTTTGAAATACATGTTTCATTGCTTTAGTTTTTCATTTATCTGAAGGACAAGGAGGTTTTGTGTATGTAACATTGTCCTTTTGTGGGTATTTGTCCTTATTCTGCTAACATAAAATATATCTCTGTGTTATCTAATTACCTTAGAGCCAAGTTTTCTGTCTGCCTTCAAGGTTGAGTGATGTGGGTGTTGATGCTAATGAATATGACAGTGTGCATAAAGTTGAAGACATAATAGCTAAGAAAAGCACAGCTGTGGGTCTGACCCTGGGAGGCACGATATCTGTAACTCCTTCTCCTTTCTGTTCTAGCTCGTTGTTCATGCAAAGTTCTTGAAGATGCTTGTGACTTTCACATGGTGCATATGTTCAGAAATAGATTCCATTATATATAAAGTTATGGCATGAATGAATACAGCGTTGGAGTTGTAGTTTTGGAGCTCTGTCATCATGAAACTCATGGCCTGTTGTTGCAAGTTACCTGGGTTAAGGACTGCCCCAGCCAGGGCAGAAAACAAAAACCACGAACAAATTCTTTCTGGTTTTCTGTATTCAGCTGTCCCAGCTGAGATAATTGTTAAATGATCAGAGCTGTTGGTACTGTTGGATTTTTTTGTTTGGTTTGCGGCATTGTTTTGTTTTGTTTTTCTAAAATACAAATTCAATGGCAATTCTGGTACCTGCCTTCTTAGTAAAAGCAGTGAGGACTCTAAGAATGCTGGCTGAAACCAAGAAATGTATTTGGCCATTGCAGCTCAGCCCGTGCTGTCCTGCCTGTCTGCTGTGCCAGAAGAGCACTGACTCAGTGCAAGCTCCTTAGGGTAGAAGTCACGTGTCAGTGTGTAGCACTGAGCACAGCAGGGCTTAATCCTATTTCGGTGTCTGGGTGCTCCGTGATGTTAACCACAAAAGTAAAGAAATATAGTTGAGCTGCTTTCAATGAGGCAAGTGCTGAGCAGTTTTTGCAATGCTTGTTTGCTATTTGCTAATGATTCCCAGCGTTTGGATGAAGGCTATTCTAGACATGCCTCTTGAATTGTTTTCTGTGGAAAATACGTACTGATAAGCAAAACTTGACAGGAATCCCTGTTATGTGCAACAGGAGGGAGGAATAAGAGAGAGAACTGACTTTCATTTACCTCTAAGCCCCAAGCTGAAGTAGTGCATTGAGAATTGCTATGTGCATTTAGGTCTTAGACATATCTCTAAACTAAATAATTGTATATCTGGCTGTAAGACAGCCTAACATAAAGATAGGGGCTGCCTAATAGCGTTTGGTAAGTCACAGAAGGAAGGCTGCAATTATGATGCTTTATGTGCTTCTGTGCATTGCTTTTCAATTTCATAAGTTCAGTCTGAATTTGAAAATTCTTCCTTTGAAGTCATTGAACAACATATTAGGCAAGCTCTGCATTCCTTGTCCAACCATGAGGAGTGTATATATCTATGTTTCTAGATTTCTCACTTTCAAGTCCAGTTGTTAAATTACAAGTACTTGAACTGAACATTTCCTCTTTAGCCTTTAAGTTGTGGGGTTTTGATGCCTGAGTCATATTTCAGTTGGCAAACACAGCTGCTGCCATGTCAACATATAATTATTCCCTTCTGAACATTTTCTTTGGCACTTATGTTAACACGAGTGTGCAAACAAATCTTTCTTTCCTCTGCCTTCCACTGTAATGTAGGGATTGACAATTAAAGAGATTTTTCTTTTGATTCATCTTTCCATAACAGTAACTTTTTAAGTGATAGCTTCAGATTCTGCCTGCATGTTGGTTGAATTGAAACCTAAAAACCATGATACTATGTGGTGCTACAGTTGTCATGCAGCATCTGTATTTAGTTGCTGCTCTTAGAATGAAGACAGTAACAATACAGAATAGTGAAGGTGAGAAACCCATCCTCGTTTGTAACAGTGTTTCTAACTATTCTGTGTTTACTGTGGTGATATCTGTTGAATTTCAGCAATGATTTTTTTATTATTAATTATTATTAATAATAATAATAAAGTAATGGGCTTTCTGGCCATTTGGTGTATCCTCTGATAAATGTTTTCCGGATAGAAGTCTGAAATGTTCCCTCACTGAATGCATTCATACTCTTCCCTCATTTTAATTGCACTCAATTCCGTTATTACTGCTTGTGATGATACTGCAAAGATTCTGTTATCACAAGTGTAATCTCTTATCTGTTCTACCAGTTGCTTAGGTCATTTTTAGGTCACTAATGTGACACCACTTTTTCTCATGATTTTGGTGGGTTTTCTTAGTAGCAGCATCCACAGTTTTACTCTTCTGACTTAAGTCTGTTCCACTTTCATCTAGGTGCCAGTGAAAATGAATGAAGCTCCTGTTCCTAATGGTTCTGATACATACAGCCGTGTGGGTGTACTCCATTTGCCTCACATGTATACTTTTCTCTGCCCAGAGAGTAGATGAAATCACTGAAGAGACAATTTCTGAACAGCTTGTCAATCAGCAAAAGAACCATGTGTGCAGGAGACTTTATCCTTCTCAGTGCACAAGCCCATCTGTGTCACTATTTATTCTACTTGTTACAGAAGATTAAGTCTTGCCCTTCAAGTTTTCATGGGAGCAGAGTAGGATATAGGTCTCTGGTACTTTCTTCCATCTTGCCAGCCACATATGTTAAAAACATTCTGTTGCAATGTCTCCCTCTTCTCCAAGATAATTGCTTTGTCAGTGTGCCTAGAAAAATAGCCTTGAGGAGGAATAGAGTTACTTCATACTCCTAGTTGCTGAAGTGAAATGTACAATTCTTATTTTTACAGAACTTTTTCTGTCCTATCTTCAGTGAAAACATATGACTTTGAAACCAGTCTTGGTAAGTTTTATTGTCAAAAGGCTTCTGGTGCTGTCTCAGGCTGCAAGGCAGAACCGTGGCATCTCCCTTGAATACGATGCGGAACACATGTTGCTCATGCTGGCATCTGAGACTACATTGGCTTGCTAGAATTGTATTGCTAGAAAAAAAAAAACTTGTTTAATAGTCTTATAAAATATTGTATTCTGAAGGAGTGTGAATGATTCTATCTTTTTTTTGTGTCTTTTGCTTGTGACAAATACGAGTGCAGGGATCCCCTAGCTTTGACAGCATAAACTGTGAATTTAAGTGCAATTATTAATGAGGGGGAGGAGGAAGTTTCACTATGAACATGATGCTGTCTTGTATACCTTAAAAAAAGAAACAGCAAGCGTCAATCTTCTGTGGTACTGCTTGAATGATTTAAAATAACAATGTGTAAATCATCAGTAGCAACTGTCATCCTGAAGATGTGCAAGTGATTACTGTCTGCCTACTTGGGAGCAGATGAAGCTAACTCCAGAGGATGTGGGCTGCTGAGTCTCTACAAGTTTGTTAAGATGCCTGTGGTTAGGAGTTTGTGGTGGCTTTCTGAAGTTTACTCCCTGATACTTTGCTGCTCACCAAAGGAAGGCAGGCTGGTACTTGCTGTGTGATGGTACTTCTCACAGTTTGGTAGCTGTGTGGGGTTTTCCCCCAATTGGATGTATCTGCATTTGTGCAGCTTAGAGGCACATGAGCTCTCACTTCTTGGGAACTATGCATCAATTTAGGTAGCAGATGTTTTAAGAACTTGGTAGCCCATTTTTTTAGCAATGATTTTGCCAAGTCAAAAGAAGCAGGCCACCTAGCATGCATCAGGCTGTTTGGAGCTGGCATAATTGCTAAAAGATTGCAGGTGTTTGCTTTTTAAATAAGCAATATTGGGATAAAGAAACAAAAAAAATAAGGAAAAGGTGTTAAGACTATGCCTGAGGAGTAGACTTCTCCCTAACTTTTTTTTTTGCTAGTAAGAGTGATTATTAAGGCTCTATGGTCTACCCTGGAAACTTCTCACAACTCCATCTTTCTTGCTGTTACTGTCAAATAGGGTTAGCTGAATCACTTGGAACAGCCATGTTTAGTTTCCTTAAAAGATAACATTCTGATAATGGTTTTGTCACTTGTTAAGATATGTGACAGGACCAGAGGCAATGGGCATTGAAACACAGGAGTTTCCCTCTGAACATCATGAAGTATTTTCATCAAGGTGATTGAGCAATGGCACAGGTTGCCCAGAGATGTTTTGGAGTCTCCCTCGCTTGGAGATATTCAAAAGCTGTTGGGACATCATCCTGGGTAACCTGTTCTAGCTGACCCTGCTTGAGCGGGGGGTGAGGGGGGTGGACCAGATGTCCTCAAAAGATCCCTTCCAACTTCAACCATTCTGTGATAACTTTACTAGTATATTTTGAATCTTAGTATAGTGCAGCTCTGCTCGTCAAACTCTTAGATCTATAAATTATCTTTTAAAAACCCAGTCAGAGTTGGATTTTTTTCTGGGCTTGCCTGGGCCTTACCTAAGCCAATAAGCAACCTTGTGGTTTGGATAGAGGTCATCTTTCTTACAGCAGGGTGTTGTACAACATTACTGTAGTAGGCTTCCTAAGGAGGATTGCTGGTGTCTGTCTGAGAGAATTTGACTTTTAGAAAGAGGAGAACTAGAACTAATGGGGTTTTCTAATTTGCTGATGCTGAAGTCAAATAACAACAATATGTATATGAAGAAAGGAGAATCTAGGCTAGATCTAGTCCTGTTATTGAACTCTAGTAGCAACCATGTTAGGAAAGAAGACAATATTTCCTGTTTGTTTTTTGAATATCCAAGGATTTAGGAGTTTGTCATAACTTGGCAAGAAAGATACTGGTTTTTTAACATGTGAATTCAGTAGCTGTGCCCTTACTGGTATCAGCAAATACTATTTACTGAATAAAATGATGGGCAACAAAGATGTATCATGAACCCTCATTTGCCTACAACTGTAATATCTGTACCACTTCTAGGCTGAGGAGGCAGCCAGCTGGGTTTAGGGGAATGTTTTGCTATGTTATTCTTAACTTTCCATCCCAAAATACAGATCCACAGGAAAGGAAATCCAAAATTTGTGTGCCAAAAATGTTGAGCCAAAGTATTATAATTGATTCTTGTTTTCCTTAACTGACTGATACTGATATTTTTTACTAGGTGACATAGCTAGGAAGTAACAATTCATAGCCCTTACACTACTGCCACAGCTGCTGAATTCAGGAAGTATAAAAACCATTCATTCTTTCCTGTTTTTTTGTTTGGTTTTTATTAAGTGATATCACTGAGTTCATTTGCCGATTTCTTACTGTCTTTCAAATCTACCTATTTCAATTGCAAGACATTAAAACCAGAAGCACTTAAAACTATGATAAGTTTATAAAACTAAGGCTGACTTATTTAATATCTCCCAGTGCTTAGAGAAAACCAAATTGTTGAGGAAGGAGAACTTGCTGAGGTAGGGAACTGCAGTTGTGGATAAAATAAGTTGTTGCCTTTTAGTTGATATCCAGTTTGTTTTGTTGAAACAAGCTTTTTAACATCCTATTTCTTAGAATAAGTATACAAATGCACTGCTGAAATCATGTTTTTTCATTCACTGAATAAATATGGAACTTCATTTCAGATTCGGACATAAGAGGTTATAATTTTCCACAGGATGGCTGAATCATAGTCTTCTCTCCACATGCACACATGCACACAATTTAACAGCTTATTTTCCTATGTACAGTACTATTTTGTACTTTACTTCTTGAAGTTCAGCAGGATCAACACTTCTACTTGAAAATCAACAGCAGAGCCGTTATCAGGATATCACTTTGGTCAACGAGACTTGCTGGCTGTTTACTTGTTTTTACTTTTTTTCCCTTTTTCTTCTTTTAATGTCAGGCTTTGATAAAATGGCATATTTGATAAGGGTGACTTGTAAATTTTTTTCCTTTATTGCAGGAACACATAAGTATACAAGGTCATTTTCTTCTGCCGTGTCATGTGCATGCAGTTGTTGGTGTACTGAAGATCCCTTACAGGTGATATTACATTTTGAAGGACCAAATTTCAAGTAATGGGACTTGAATAAAAATACCATTGGGTATTTTTAAATGCATACAAAGTAATTGTTTTCATCAGAAAGGTTTAATAATTTGCTTTTAGTCCTAGTTCATTAGTTTGATAAGCTGAGCAAGGAAAATGCAACTTTCCATTTATTTCTGGTTGTATTGTCTGCCATCTCTGTTTTTAAACAAGTAGTTTCCTTAATTTCATAGTAATACAGTGGTATAACAGTGGCTGTATCTCAGTGACATGAATTGACTGAGTGTTCTCACTTGGGGAAGGGCTTGCGGGACTCGTTTAGGGTGGTAACCACTTCCTACTTGAAAAGGCTTAGGAAATCTTGGTTTCTGAGGCATGACTCAGCATTTGAAAACATCCATGTTTTTCTAACTGGGGATGCCACTTCTGTCTTGACATTTCAGACATGACAGTTCACACTGAACTACAAAACGTTCCTTGTCAAGTGAGCTTGCATTATTTACTTTAATATGACTAGAATGCATGGTTAGCATAAGCACACCCTCTGTTCATTGCCAGATGAGAATTGTTTGCTTATAGCTTTCTCAAATTAAACTCTTAAATAGTAGTTCAGTCTCCAGAGCTGTTCTACAAAAGGATCATCTTTGATTGCTGTTCTAAACTAAAAAAAAGAAAAAAAAAAGAAAAAAGTTCATCTCTTGACTATTAAAGAGATGTAATGCCTTTCTCACTGTAGACTGTCTTCTAGTACTCACATCTTGCAGAACTAGAATTCTTGAGTGTTTACCATTCTTAATATCATTGCTCAACAGTCTGCAGGTGCATTGCTACTTGATCCACCTTGTGATGGGTTACTTAAGAAGAGAGAAGGTGTAGGCTGTGCATCTGTTGTGCATTAATTTATTGACAAAATCATGTCTTCTATATTAGCCTAGCATAATGCACTTACAGCTGAGAGGAAGGGTAGTGTTTGGGGTAAGGGAACTAGGGATGAAGGGCAGGAAAACAGATTTTTTTTTTTTCTTACGTATTAGTGTACGTAACTTTAATTCTCACTTCTTATTTTGACTGACCAAACTGCTTTTTTATTTCCTTGTGCATTTCTTTGGCCCTTGAAAGTCATGAGGGTGTTTTGAGTAAATACAACCAAGTCATCTTATGAAACTCTTTTACCCAGTCTGTTAATGCCACTGAAACATTTGCATGCAAAAATGCTTTGTGAAATGTAGGAGGAGTGCAAACAAAAATTACAAGGCATAGATGGGGTAGATTTGTGCTGGGATTGACTTTGAGGAAGGGAATTATTCTGATCTCCTGCTTCCTCCTTGCACTGATATTCTGAAGCACTTGTTTCTCTGTGTCTGAGTCCCAGAACTCTTGAGAACTGCAGTTGTTGTCTTTGGAAAGGCCAGGACATGCAAAGTATTGACATCAAGTCAAGAAGAAAATATCCACAAATTTCATTTTCAGAACTGACATAGTTGAAGCTACCTATGTCTAGTTGCCTAAACATAGTTTCTGAAAAGTAGTTTCCTTGATCTACCACTTTAAAAAATTATATTCCTTAGAAAAGCCCCACAAAAACACACTAAAACTTTGTTCACAAAAGAAATACTTAAAAGTGAGTAAAGCTGAAGTAATTTCTCTTTATTAGTGGAACCTTAAGAGTATTAAGACAAGGTCAGTTTTGCAGCCCAGATTAAATCAGCGATAATAACTTTGGCAAGTGGTATATAAAGACTTCCGTGCTGAAAGTGGCTGTACTGACATATCACAGGACTGGAAGAGAATTCCTGGTTACTCAGGTTCAGTATTTGTAGTGGTCAATGCATTTGTATATTCCCTTTTTTAAAGTGACCAAGCATCATTTTAAACTTTGTCCCACTAACAAATTATTTCAAAGCTTTCCTGTTTGGACTAAAACTTTATTCCAGTATTCTGCCTAAATGTACCTACAACCAGTTAGTACACCTGAATAAAACTGGTATTTTTTCTTGGTATTTATAAAAACATCTGCATTTCATCTAAACCTTTGTAAAGCAGTACCTTTTTGTTCTGTTCATGTGAGTGAGGCTCTCTCCCCCAGTCAGTTTAGGAGTCTCGCATTTAGACTTGAAGAGATGCAGGGAATCTTGTAATGTGGGTGACTAGGTATGCTCATTTCAGGACAATATTCTGCTGTCAATCTTCCTTGCATAAACTTACATTGATCTCATGTGTGTCTTAGGTGCTCTTCTTTGTTTTCTGACCAGATTAGGTGCTGGCAGTGCCTTACACAGTGACTTTTTTTTGACGCTTCCCTGTACAGATCTGTAGGAAATGCCTTAGTTTATGTCAAGGGTAACTTTTTTTTCCTCTTTTCTTAACTTCATCAGTTTGGTCATGAGTTGATTAGACATTCACTCCGTGCATGTGAATACCTTGCTTTCCTTGTTCACTTCCAATTGTCACAGCAGTCTTACTCCTGTGGTCCTGACCTTGCCTTCAGGGCTGATGAACTGCATTTCCTGTCACTGCTTCTGTTCATATGGTTCCTCTCACCTGGTGTTCTAGTTGTTTAATGCATCAGAGGTGCCTGTATACTTTTTGTCAGCAGCAACTTTTACTAGACATCTCAATTCCCTTGCCACTAGTAGGACTGTTAAATAAAACTAGCCCCAAGGTAATTCCTGGCAACCTCTTCTGGTGATCCCTGTCCAGCCTGATAATTGTTTTTATTGTCTTCTGTGGCCAGTTGATCACTTTGCAGTTCTTCTACCAAAAAGGACCATTACTAGGTTTTTTTAATGCAGCTGTTGTCAGGTCCAGATAAGATCTAAGATTTCTTGTCTGTTTTTATTTTTTTTTTTTTTGTAAAAAATAACTCTTACTATTGACTATGTGTTAATGATTGTAGTAGGGCTGATTTCTTTCTATTTTTTCCCCCTCATCTTTAGCTCTAAAGACAGATATTCTGTTTGCTCTCCTGTCGTCATAGAGTACCTCCCACTGGTTTTTTGGTCTGCTTTAGAAGTATAGACTAGAGTTTTTAAATTTTTCTATTGACTAGAGGTGAAGTAGGCATAATAACTTGAGAGTGCATGGAAGTTTTATTTGCAACTCTATATGCAATTTAATCTGCCTTTTCTTGCAGAAATCTGTAGTGGTTTCATGTGGTTTTCTCCATATGTGCTCAAGAAGCTGTTCCCTGTGATTCTGTGCTGGTTTTGATGGTTTCCAGGTCTGTTTCATAGAAGACATCCTGTCTTTCTTTCTTTACTAAGAAATTTTCACTTCCAGGTTACTACTTCACATAGTTTCTTTGAAGTGTTGAAGAACTCTTTTTTTTTAATATCTTTTAAATCAAATTTTTTGAAAGCTATAACTTTATTCCTGTACTTTGACATACAAGATGCAACTTCTTGAATCAAATTCTTCCCTGCCTTTTGGGGAGGTGTGGGGAAGCTATTTACCTCGTTGGGCCTATTTCATCTTTCAAGTTGTCTACTGCATGCAGCATCCCATGAGGCATTTCCAGATTTGTTTCTGCACATCTAATGAAGCAGCAGCTCAGCATTTTCAATTTAGACAGTCTGAACTCCTCAATCTACCTGACTACTTAAACTTCGCTTGAATCAGAAGCTAATCTTCCGTAATGCCCAACTCACTGTGATGTTTTTTGTTCTAATAAAATAAAGCCTGTAGCAAGGCTGGTTTCTTTGAATCTGCTGCAGACTCTGAGCAACGCTGTGCTTTTTTGGTGTTGTTCGGGTTTTTTGTTTGGTTGGTTTTTTGGTTTTTTTTTGTTTGTTTTTTTTTTTTTTTTACTTAGCTTCTATTAGGTCTTTTGCAGTGATGGGGGGAGTTTTGTGGGGATTTTTGGTGGTTTTTTGTTTGTTTGTTTTGTGGTTTGTTTTTTATTTTTTTTATTGTATCACAATTATGTACTATTCCAACTTCTACTGGCTTGAATAGTGTGTGAACTTGTCTGAATAGTGTGTGCATTTCAATATATGTTTTAGCCATTCAGATGCTGTTGTCCCCGTGATATTTAATCTTGTATTTAATTCAAGTTCATTAGTTTTGCAGTGGAGGCCTCCTTTTTTTTTTTTTTTTTTTGTATGTACACAAATACTTTAGAATGTTTTATCTGGTCATGCCTGTTTATCAGGGCAGACTACTCGTCTGACTGAACCCTCTTCTCATCTGTGTTAATACTTTCAGCCCTTTATCAAACGATCAGAGATAAGAGTCCTTCTTGGTCACATTCTCTTTTCCTTTGCTTGTGCAGCAAGGTTAGATGTGAAGATTGCATGGGTGCCCAACAACTTCTCATTTTCATCCGTAAATCCCTTTCTGGGTGTGTCACCTTGTCCTTGGTCAATGTCCTTGTCTCATAATTGAGAGTCCTTGAGCAGGAGAGGCCTGCTGAGTGACTCTGAATGCTGTAGTCTTTCACCCATCCTTCTCTCTCCTCATTATTTTAATGCCTCTTTATCAACACACTTGAGATATAGCTGGATCAATTGTTTGATGTCCTGCCATATAAATAACCTCTAGATTCTGTCTCTCTGCCTTCTGTTCTTAGTAACCTTGAACACCTAGATAGAATATAGTTTCAAGTCAGCAGGGAAATACATGAAGTGCAAGGGAGAAAAGGCAATATATATGAATCATTTGCTTGGATTGTGAAAGTATTCACTTAAATGTGATTTTATATATTCTATAAACATAAAAAACCCTTAAGTTGTATTTAAGTGAATATACATATTTAACTGAAAATATTTATATGTAACTCCCCCAAAAGTCACACATATAGTAGAAGTAGTAGCTGTTGCCAAGGTTTTTCAGGAGCTATTGCTGCAGCTGAGGCAAATTTACAGGTCACCACATGTAGAGAAAAACATCTGGTAAATAAATTCTGAAATTTGTAGACATTGTTACTCGCCACATCTATTTGTTTGTTTGGGGTTTTTTGTGCAGGAAAACTTCTCTGCATAAACTTACTGTGATTAAGTTGCAGCTTCTGCATGATGGCATTTATTTATTCTGGTGGATGTTATATATTTACTCTGATGGATCTTATTGTTTTAACGTAATTTCTTTTGAATTAATGCTTCTGTGACAGTTTAGTGAACATTTAGGCCTCAATTGTCCTGACCTGAGGCTGATACTGCTTCTTTTTTTTGTGGATTTCTGGGTATACACATGACTCTAAGAGGGGAAGAAGGAGTTATACTTAGATAGGTGTCCTAATTTTGGAGAGGAAAGCAAAATCTTTCTAATATTATGGGTGGCAAGAAAACAAATCACCTTTTTCTGGTATCTTTTCTCTCCTGCTAATCTCCAGATCCAGATTTCGTACCATTATGTGACTATCCACTGTAGCTGCATGCTTTCTTTCCCAGATTAATGCCATAGTTGCTTTGGCTGATCTCCACTGTTCTTCCATCCTGTCACCTGTGTGGGTTTTTCTGCTGATTTCATAAAGGGCAGCATGTGCAACTTACATACTGATTTTAAATGTGGGGAGAGGGTGAGAGGCTGTTTGGTGCTCGAGACTTGTGCAGCCCCAGTTGCCTGCCCTGCCTCTGTCTGGTTGCTGCTGCTCGAGAGTGGAACAGTTGAACTCAGAAGGACTGCATGGAGTTCTGGGGCACTCAGCTCTGATTCTTGATCGTTAAACACATAGCTGTGAGATTATCCATGGTACCTGCATGATGCTTTGTATATTTTGGGGTATTTTTTTAAACATTCATCTGTACTAAATAGTCTGTTGTGATTGGCAGAATTTTAAAATAAAAATACCTTCTGTTAGAGTAATAGTTCTAGTTAGTGCTTCCAGTACTTATCCCTATTTTTTATGCTCTTTATCTACACTTCAGACTGTTACTTCAGAAAGAAAAATCTTCATGGCAATGACTGTCATGATTTTGTGCTTTATCAGAAGTTGGTAAATGAAGTCTGTGCCTGCACTGACTGTAGGGAGCCTTTCTGTTGTGAGGCAGCTCAGCTAGCAGTAGAGTATGGATGTCCCCGTGCAGAACATGCATGTCAGGAGGCTTGCTTTAAAATCTCTCGTAAGCAACAAACAGACATAGTTCCTTTGACCTGTTTTCTCCAGGCTGATCTGCACCTCAGAAATGGTGGGTCAGAGAGCAGAGCTGTGGCATACTACCTTTGGTCTTGTTTAGTGTAGTAGGTACTTCTTGGCAACCCTCCAGTTGGTCCTCGTGTAGTGCATGCACAGCTCTAACACAGTCAGACCTCTGGAGCCTTACAGCTAAAGAGATGGGCCAGGTATTGTTGCATTTGGTAATTCATATGATCTGATAAGTATTTTCTTTTCTATAAGTAACATTATTCTTCTTTTCCCTACTCACCAAAGACAGGGATGAAGAAGATCATACCTCTTAACTTTTAAGAGTTCAGCTCAGTAAAGAAGAGAGAAGAGGATGGATGAAGCCAGAGAAAGAATAGGTAGAGGGCTAGGTCATGGGTTTTGGGGGAGGGAAGAGAGTTTTGGAGTTATGGCCTGAGGGAATGACTTATTGCAGAAGTGGCTACTTTTTCTTTTAATTTAATTCCATGAACTGTAGATAAATCGTAGTGCTTTAATTACATAATGACCTCTAAAATGAAGGTGAACGGGAATGCTGAATCTGTAGAACACGTTTCTAACTGTCAGCCAAATTTTCTGCTTGAAACCCCTTATCAACTCAGAGAGGGAAAATGAAGCCTGCCATATTGAACTCTTTCTTAAACTTTCTGAAATCCTTATTGGGTATAAGAAGGCAGAAGAGAGAATTCGCTTCATGCCTTTATCAGAGTGCTGCAGTCTCTGCTGCCATAGCAGATTTTGGACCACCTCGTGTATGTTATGCCAGTACAATGGTTGCAGGAAAGGGTCAGGCTGCATGTGTGTGCAGACTTGCTCCTCCTCTTCCTCCCCTGTGGTGCCTATCTGGGTGGCATAGCAAGAAGTGTGTGGGTACCAGGGCAGCTTGCCGGTAAAGGCAACATCTTGACTGCAAGCATGGGGCAAGCGAGATTTACAGTCTGGTAATAAAGCAACAAAATGACTTGGTTTGAAAAGGTGCAGGTATGCATGCTTCCATCGCCTGCTGTAACTGGAACCAGAGTAGTGGAATAGGGAGGCAGTTGGTGTCTTGAAAAACAGGAGTTCTCAATGAGTGTTGGAGACTCTAATGTAATCATCCTAATGGTTTGCTTCCTGCTTTGCTGTAGTAACGCCACTGTGTATGCCTGTGTGGTTTTATTAACAAAAAGGTTTTTTCCCTCCTTGAAAGACAGAAAAGCTGAGGGGGAGCTGCTAAATTCTGAAAGCTATATTTAGCTCGGAGCAATTAAAGCTAGCACTGCATAATAACACTTGAGACTAGCTCATCCATCATGCAAACTGTAAGATTTTAATGTTTGGTTTCAGTCAGACTTGACATTGCTGTTAGCTTTTGCTTACATTCATTAAACTCTGCTTTTTAGAAGGTGTGTCTGTTGTACGTTGTTTTGGACAAGTTACCTGCTTTCTTACTAGTCCATGCTACTTTGTTCCTAGTTCCATTTTCAGTGTAAACCACCATAATCCTATGTTGCTTTCAAAAGGGATAGTTCTACTCTACCCTACTCTCCTATAGGCAGCTGCCTGGTTTGTTCTTTTCATCATCTTTATTCTTGCAGCATGTTCATGCAGTGAAATGACTCTGAAAACATTATTGCTAAAAATCTGGCTTTTTTCCTCTTTAGTTATTAATTCGATTAATTTTCCACTCTCATTTCACTATGTAGTCATGTTGCTACTGGTTTTAGTAGAAGTTGCTGTGGAAATAAATTGCTAACTTTGAGAAGGGAGAGAATTGGGTGGTTCCTTCCCAAGGGCCCAGCTGTGTTTGATGCAGACTTAAACCACATTGCACTCTATTGCGAGATTAGGTCTTTGTTACACTCCTGGTAGGCTCTTCCAGAAATTTGTAGCTTCTTTAGGACTAATACAGTACAAACCAGCCTAATTAATTGCTATAAAGTTATTAAAAGGTCAGTTACTGCATGTTCATTCTTTTTTTTCCTTGGGTACCAAATAATTAATTTTCTCAGTTCTGGATTAAATAACATCTGGATTAAATAACATCTCTCTATGATGCTCACATGAGCTGTAGTCACCCACTGTCAGATATGTTTATTGTTCAATTTATCCTTCTATTCCAGTGCATCAGGCTCTAGAATTCTTCTAATGTCTACTGTTTGTGAGTATGTCTGTACAAGTGCAGATTATTTTTCGTTACACAGACACACAAAAAAGTTATAAATCAATCAACAGTGCAGTTAAGCTGATCTCGATTTCCCAAATGATTTTAGAATATATGTACCTGTATTGCAAAATATTCAGAAACAATATCACATGACTGCTTCTCAATGCTCACTGTCAGAATACATCACTGCAGTACAATGTTTTGGGGAGAAACTGGGAACATGGGACCTTTTTTGGACCTGCAAATTGTGGAGAAAATTTCATTCTAGAAGAAGGAAAACTCGCTGTCTGTGCAAAAATGTGGAAAGATTGTGAAAGAACAAAGTCATCCGTTGTCTTTGTGGAGTGACTGAGTGGTTGATACATCAACAGATATCTGAGACTTCTCAGATACCATTAGAAACATTTTTCAGACTTAAGGCTCCTGCATTTGGCTTGTCCTGAGTGGCATGCAGTTTGTGAATTCTGCTATTGTGAAGACAATATTGAAGTCTTACAGAGGGCGCTGCATAATAAAGTGGAAAATTCTAGATCTTGTTTTGGGTGACTCATAGCTAAATAAAGGCTTTGAGATTGAAATGGTGGAAATGGCAAGTCTCCTGTCCTGTCCCTTGACCCATGGAGTTGTTGCATAAGGTCTGACCTCGTGGGCTGTGCTGAAAAGCTCAGTTATTTTTCTTGGGTTTTGGGGGATATTTTTTCATTAGGCTATCACTTGTTTTGGAAGTTAGCACAGAACTGCTGATGGCCTCGTGTCCCCAGTGGGGGATGCTTAGGTCGTGTTTCCTTACATCTGTCATTTTCCTTTAGGGTCCTTTTAGGGTCCCTGTTACTTCAGTATATGTAATATACTCCTAATAACTAAGATAATTATTTGTAATATATATATATCAAATTATTTTTCCTGTTTCTCTTACATTGTTGATGCCAATAGCACAGAGAATTAAAGGTGCTATTCTTCAGGTCTAGTAATTTGGTTTGTTTTTTTTTTTTTGCAAAGGCTTTTTATAAGGTTAATCTGTTGCCTTACCCCTGAGATATTTTTAATATATGATTTGTTGTAAGTTTCAAATGTAGAACAGCTTAATTTTTGAGTTACTGGGAAAAATGCCAGCCACAGATTTGGAAGAGTCTGAGTAATAAAATCATAAAGCTGGTTCATCACTCAAATATGTTATTATTTCAGCTGCCTCTGCCCACTGCATGCTCCTACAGGCTAAAATGTCAATAGGCTCTTATATTAATAGCTATTTTAGGACTCTAATATTAAAAGGTTGTAAAAATGAAGGAACCTTAGATTAAACTAAAATATCAAAATTAACACATCGATTGCTCTTTCTTACTCTAGTTTAAAAAATGTTCTCCCTTAATATTTGGACTACTTAAAAATGCACAAGTTCATGTGTTAAATAATCCTAAAGTTAAATCACAAATTTAGACTCCAAACCAGCTGGGGATGGTGGCATTTTAGGAACTTAACAAATAGAAGAACCAAGAAATTGAGTGTAAATGTGAAATTAGAAAATATTAAATGTAGACAACCAATAGGAGAAGGCAAAAGCATTGCTTAAAACTCCGAGTTGAAAACAGGAAATCCTTTTCCCTTGGAAAATATGCTAACACTGTAAGAATAATATTAAATAAGGGTAGTAATGTCAATTCAAGAAAGGCAGAAGCATTTATTTTCATTCCTGAAATGAAACTGTAGTCTATGACAGCATGTAGAAATAATAGCTAAGGAAAAAAAGTTAAATTGTAACAGTAATCTAGATTCAAAACTGTTATCACAAATAACTTGAGGAATTCTGTTTCTCCTATTGATTTTGAAGAAAGATGAGGAAAGCAGCAGAGGAAGTTTAATGATATGCTAGGTTTTATAAATTGTATATGGTACCCAGACACTGGTTTGTCCGGTATCAATTGCTTCTAGGCTTTTGGAAGGATTATCATCATGTTGATATGGGAACTGACTCAGTATAATAGAAACTCAAATCTAATAATTGGAAAGGTTACCCATACATTCTATGAGTATAAAGGCAGCCTAAACCACTGTTCCTTTTTAGCTCAAACTGAACACATTAAAGTGTGTCATAAGCAGTTTCTGTTTGGTAGTGTTCATGTTGTACAGAGAAGTCCTGCAGGCTGCCAAAACTGTAAAATTGGATTGTCTTCAGAAAAAGTGCATTTGACTAATGGTCAAAACTGTGTGTTAGTTGCTTCAAAGCAACAAGTTTGTCAAAGAGTAGTACCCCTGGTATCTATTTCTATGCAGGATTCTTCTTTCTTGTTTTGTGCTGTCAAGATGTTTGGGTGAGTTCCCCACAGCCTCAGTAGAGTTACACATGTGTGCAGAGTTCTGGATCCTTGGGGCAAGAAAGATTTCTGTTATGAAATGCATTGATCTGTTAGTGTGTTATTAGACTAAAATTCAGGTTTCTTACTTGTATGGGAGAATGTGGCTAACTCGGACTTCTAATACGTATCTTGCAGAAAGCTGTAGATGTTGTTGTATTTCAGGGAAATATTTTGGGATGGTGGAACACATAAAAAACTAGGTAGAAAATTTTTCAGATATTCCTATATTGTACTTATCTCCCTCATGCTTCCAAGGTATGAAAAGACAATGCAGCAGGAAGTGTATTTCTCATCTGATTTTTGCTTGTTTTTCAGATCCGACGCAAGACTCATGTGAGCTTGCCACATCTCGCCTAATGGAATTGCTCATACTTTCACTTCTGTAAAAGAAGAAGATACTTAGATTTTTTTCCTGGTTGGCACTGAGCCTACCTACTCACTGTAAGTCAGTCTTTCTTGTCTCATGGATATGTTGCCCTTCCTATAGGAAAGCAGAGGTTAAATTGGTGTGGAGCCTGTTTTAGCCTAGAGGGAACATCATCAAAGAAGCTGTGTAAGAAGCTTCTTGCTATGAAGAATTGCTCAGTCAGTGGAGAATGGGAGAGGACTGTAGTATAGCTGGCAAAGAGGCAGCACCTCAGTCCTCTTTTGGGATAATACATTGTACTTAATTTTATGTCTAAAGGAACTGAAGGATGTATCAAAGAAATGGAACAGGTAAAGCGGACGTGGTGCTAATGTAACCTTTTATTCTGCTGAGATAAGAGTAAATGTTCAAAAATACCTCAAAGGTGTGTTACATTTGTGGTAACTGGGAAAAAAAATACCATTTGTTGGATTGTATGATGTTTGGGTTCCCTTCAGCCTTAGGCTTTGGAGTTTCCACTGATCACTCACTAGGTCAGAAGGAGGACTTTCACCCATGGCACAATTGGACTCTGTGGTTTGTGTCTCATTCTGAAATGCTCTTTATAGTCTGCAGCCAAAGATAGGACTTTGGCAAGGTTGAGATTATGTTATCGGTGACATTGAAAAACTTCTTGTGTTGCTGGTGGAGTTTTTGCCTGAATGTTCACTAGTTGTGAGATTTATCATTAGGAGGAAATTCTGTCCCAAATCACATTTCCAGTCATGGCACTTGTGCATTTTATCTTCTCTAATAGTATGTAAATATAGTCACAGTGCATTCTGAATACTTAACAATTTCTCTTTTGGTGTAGGGACATTGATAATGCGTTTGAACTTCCTGACCAGCTGCTTGTGCTGCATTTTAACTTTATGTATGTATATGTGTGTGTATATATATATATTTATATGTGTGTTTTCTTGGCCTTTTAAATGTGTAGGCATTAGATTAGTATTTTAGGGCACATAGGACAGGTAGGATGTTGTAGGCCTTACATGCATATAATTTATGCATTTGCTTGCAGTTGTGGAAGGCTGGATATTCTGAACTGTGCACTTCTTACAGTCCTATATATAAACTAATGTTTTGAAATCTGTCTTAACAGGCTTACATGGATCTTACACTTGTAAACCAGAATATAGCATTGCTGTTCTGCACTAATTTCCTATTATACTTGCATCTGTGTTTGTGTAGGCTTAATCACTACTTTAAGCTTGGTGAATTTTTAGGCTAGATCTTTCAGTTCTGCTTGTGAGAGTGTAAAAGGTGTCACTAAATGTATGTTGCTCAGTAGGAACTTGCTTTCCTCTGGAAAGCTGGAGGATGAGTCATGGAAACTGAAGTAGGTAGCAGGCACGAGGGTTGAATCTTTGCTAGAAGTATGTGGATACTGGAAAGCACATTAACAGCCGTGTATGTTTTCAGCTTCTATAAATTAGAAACTGAAAAGGTGTCAGAGGAGAGAAAGGAGTGGAAAATACTTCTGCATGGTTTATTTTTTTTGGTAGGTACTGCTGTACTGCTCCAGTGGGAGGTGCCCAGTTGCTATAGCATCCTGTGAAGATAGAGGTGTTTATCAGTACTATTAGAAAATAGTTAGCTGATAATGTTGGGAAGCTTTATGTTTAAGTAGCAAACCAATGTTTCATGATTGCCTAATGACTTTCAAAAAGTTTCAGTATGTGGCAGAAATGAATGTAGACCTGCCCCACCCCAGTGTGCAACACATGGCAATTTTATTTACTGAGGGGGTTCCTGTGGAACAGATATGTTTGTGACTTCGTGTGAAGTCATGCAGGAAACCTGTGAAAAACTCTGGGCAAGACCTCATTTTGCTTATCCTAATCTTTTCAGTGCAAGAGCGTGCTCCATTGAAAGACAACTTTGATAGTTGCTGAAAGGAAGGGTGGTAGATTTACAGGGATACAAAACAAACAAGAGTTTGAACAGTTACAAAAAGGGAATTCTTCATGGTTCCTCTAATATCTGTAGCAGAAGGCTGCAATGAGAACTAGGATTTATCTTAACAATAATATTTTCATTCTGACATAGTACAATATTGTTGGCATATGCTCTTGGAATGCATTAATACTTTGTAATACCTTTTTATTTTAAGATATATTAATTGTCTGGCTCTGTATTTTTGAAAATGGAAAGAAACAGTACCTGGTGCTCAAAGTGAATTCACTTTTAAGTGAAGTTATCTTAAATTCATTTTCATAAACTTGAAAACTAAATCTATAGCTGTTATAGAAGCAGCTGCCATGTATTACTGAGCCTTCAGAGGAATTCTTTACTGCTCTTTTGAACATAGGAAAATATAGTGAAGGAAGTGATCCTTATTCCTTAATCCTCATAAATTGCATTAAAGAAATTTCATGGAACCCCTGTGTATTACTTCGTTGGTATTTTCTCTTAGTTTTGCCAACCTAAAATTCCAAGCTGAATTCTTCAATACAAATATTGTGTAAGTTGGTGGCTTTTTTTTTTTGTTTTATCTCACTTGTGAAAAGTATTTAATTTTACTTTGTAACCTGAACAGATTATGTTAAGAATATTGGCAGCTTGACATTGTCTGCTGGCTCTTTACTAATAGTCTTATAGGAAAAAGTCTTTATACAGAACTAAATTCTGTGTTAAAATGTCATTCAGTACTTCCTTCGAAGAAAAAGGAGGTGAAGTCTTAGTGTTCATATGGTGGTAAATGCAAAAATAACCCATGTACACAACTCTAACTCTTCTTTGTGTACAGCTCATGACTATGAATTTAAGCCACTTCTCTTAGATCAATTCCAAAGTGTTTCTTTTGGAATTAGCTATGAATAGTTGGACTAACTTGTTCAATGTTTAGTAGCACAGGTAGATGTCCTGCAAAAAAAAAAAAATGGAGAAGGGAAGAAAAACAGTGTTTGTTAACTTACTGTTTTACTAGTTGCTATTGAAACAAGATATTTTTGTGTTATTGTTTAAGAACAAAATAAGCTATACATCTGAGCATCTGTGGAAGGGAAGGGTGAAGAAGGATAAACTACCTCATGGAAGAATGATTTGTATTTTTTTAGTTTTAGTCACAGATACTTTGTTCTAAAACAGATAATACCTGCTTAGGCAGAGGAGCTGTTTGAAACAAGTGGACTGCTGTTAAAGCAGGACTTTATTTTGTAATCATGTTAAATTATGATTACAGAATAAAGTAATTTTTAGGATTTGTTTCAGTAGAAAATAAATGTTTGTGAAATTATGAAAAGGTGGATCAAATATACAGGCACATTTTCATTCATACAGCATTATAAATCAGTCATAGTTTAAATGTATCTTTTTAGGGCAAGTTGTTGCTTGTAAATGCCAAATGTGTCAGGCTGATGTTTGACTTGAAGTGGTGTGACAAGGCTGTGAACTCCTCAACCCAGTGGTGTTCCCCCTGTGGCTATTCAAGGCCACAGACTATTCTGCCTGCATTAGGGGCACAGTGGGTCTCAGGCATGGAAATGCAGGTCTTTATAGTAGTTACTGCTTCCTGCTTTGGGAGAGACTATGAACTTAAGTGCTTGAAATAGGTAATTAGCATAGCCAAAAGTAACTTAGATCATGAGCCTTGCCTCCTGTTATTCAAACTTGTTATTCCTTATGCTTATATGCAGAGAAAAGTAGCAACTGCTGTGTGTCGGGTTGTTCCAGAGACAGTCAGGTGGGTCACCCTTCATTTCAGTGATGGGAACAAGTTGCCTTCTTACTGACATTACAGTGAGGATTTTACAAAGTGAGATTCTGCATTTCGCTCACAGAAAGTGATGCAGATAGTCCAGATTCTTACCACTGAAAATGTTTTCATCGCACCCTCACTGAGCAGAAGCACACACTTTTCATCTGGAGATCATGAGCTCGGTCTGTTGATGTACCTAATTTTTGTGCTTGAAGAAGCCGTAAAAACTTGCTCCTTGTTTTAAGAGTAGCTCTAAGAGACCATTTCTGTCTTTCAATATATGTTGGAAAGTGTGCTTCAGTCAGCCTTATCTTTCTTAGAAAAGACTGGATATCTTTTCCTGTCTTTGCCTTTGTAAATTCTGGTAAATCCTTAATTTGACCACCAGGTGAAGAATAAAAATAATGCTTCAGATACATCAGAAGGCAGAAGATTTGTCACATTTCAAGGATGGCCTTAGAAGTTCATTCATGAAGAGAAACAGTTGTATAGCTTCAGGACCCCTCACTTTCCAGTTGTGCAACAGCAAAGGTTTGTGTGCAAGCTAATTGCAGGAGAGCTGAAGAGATGGTTGCAGTTGTTGGTGAACTCCTCTGATATGGTAATGAGGATGTGTGGCTGAATCTCCAATCCTAGCATGTGTAATAGTGAATGTGGTGTGTTTTGGTCTCTAGTGACTCCTTTGCTCATTCACTGACTACTAGTATAAATGCTTTACACTCCCATTTCCTTTTGGAAAAGGTCATATGCTTGTTTTAATTCATAAGGCAGGTTCTTGTAGCACTAGGTATTTGAAGAAGAAATGAAAATTACATTGTTATTTTAGGCTGGAAGAAACCTCCTACTAAGCAGAAAATACTGTGATTATTAAAGTAGTTATTTCTCAAGGAGAAATAAAGATTACTTTTTAAAGACTGAGTAAAATGTTAACAGTATCATTTATTTTGAGCCATCTGTGTAAAGTTCACAATCAGTGGGCTTCTGTATTAATACATTTTAATCTTGTTTTATCCTCGTGTTCTTGTCCAAGCATGTAATCCATTGTGGATTTCTTTTGGTTGCACTTCTTATCAAGGCATATATGAGGGATGAAAAATGGTCAAACCTAACCAAGGACAACTATCCGTAGTGATTAACAAACAGAGATGTGTTTATGAAAATGTAACATTTGCAGTATTTATTTAATGACTTGTTTACACTTGCTGACTTTATTCATGTCTTACACACAAAACAAAATATCTGTTGTGGACACACATGCCTTTTAGTTACAAAACCATAGCAAGAACTTTTCAGAAGAAAAATATATTCTCAGGCCAACTGAAGTTATATTGCAAGAACTAGAAGATCCTGACAGAAAACTGGGAAAAGTCTTATCTGATAGGGAGTTAAACATGCAAGCTGCTAACTTGCAGATGCAATAGTGAGCACAGAACTATACAGTATAAAATTATTTTTAAAAAGCTTTAAGAAGGCTTTAATGCAGCAGCATGCTTTACTGTAACTTTCGCTGGTCTTCCCTTCTGTCCAGGTGACTTCTGTGCTTCCAAATGTCCTGGAGGAGACCTGGGCTCTGCTGCTGTATTTTTGGAGGATGGCAAGTTATTAAAGAAAAGTTCTTGTTCTAAGACCATATTTCATATGATGATTACCTGAACAAGTACTAAAAATTTTCCTTATCTTTTTTTTCCCCCTTGAGTTTTGTCCGTGTTTGTTTGTCTCCTGGAGGTTTTTTTTTACTTCCAGTAAATATATATCTGAACAATTTGACAACTGTTCATAGGTGTGTTTGAATGTACTGTAAGTAGTACCTTATTTTAAATAGCAGGAATTGTTCTCTAAAAAAAAAAAATCAAAGAAATTTATATTAATATTCTATTTTAGAAGTCTAATACTAAATGATTAATGAAAATTTTGACACTGGAAAATTGTCTTTCTGTAGCACATCTGTTTGGAACTGCTAACAAGTTGTCAAGTGCTACAAAATGAAGTAATTTTAATTCTTGGGGGCTCATTGGTTAAAAGCTAGATACTGTCAGCTACCTTAATAGACCAGAGACAGCAGTACTCAGTGTGTTGACAGTGAAAAAAATGAGACTGCTTCTGATTGAGAGACACCAATAGAATTTGGTGTAGGTGCTGAGAAGTATAAGGAGGACTGCAGAAATGCCCCGTCCCTTTCTGTGTGACTTTTTAATGCCAGCTTTTATTAGGCAGCAACTATTTGCTTCTAAAGGTTTAAACTGTTCATGTAGTTCACACATTAAAGACTGTTAATGTAGCTTTTAACACATTGTGATGTGTGAGTGAAGTGCCACTCCCTAGCTGCTGGTTTTATTTTGGTCGTCACTGGACAAAATGATATGAACGAGTGGTTAGCAAGGTAAAATGTACCCTAAGAAAAGCTAGTTTATAGTTTTACCCTTAATATGGTCCAGCATCTGGCCAGTAGCTTTCGAGGGAAAACATTTGGTTCAGGAGAATTGGAAAAAGCATTCATTGTTTAGCTCAAGCTTTGGGACTCCGAAATTGGATTTTCCACTGTATGGAGTGAGATGGGCTGCAAAGTTAAGAACTTAAAAGTACAGTGGGTTTTTATTTGTTGTGAGGGTAGTACAAAGTCACAAATTTTCTATGCCTGTACTTGGCTGTCTGTTCTCTGTGGTCAAATTGTAGTTTGTACTTCACCTTTAACATTTTTACATATGGCTTATGTTTTGGGTTTGAATTATCTGTTGGGGGGGTTGTTGCTTTGTTTTAGTTATTTTTCTCAGTGCCATGCAGTTATCAACGAAATCTAAAACAAACACTAATTAAGAGGTGGTGATAGCTAAGTAACAGCTGTTAAAGGTGTGATTCAGCATCTCCCTCTGCAACTAGCTTCCCCTGCAAGTTGTGAAATTTCAATACCCTGTATTTGCAAAGTCCTTGATGAAGAAATGAAGGTGACCAGGGTGCAGGGGCTGCCACAATGGATGTTGTGGTGGGTTGACCCTGGCTGGACACCAGGTGCCCACCAAAGCCACTCTATCACTCCCCTTAGCTGAACAGAGCAGAGAAAATACAAAGAAAGGCTTGTGAGTCAAGATGGTGACACAGAGAGATCACTCAGCAATTACTGTCATGGGCAAAACAGCCTTGACTTGGGAAAACTAATTTAATTTCTTACCAGTCAAATATAGGGTAGTGAGAAATAAAACCAAATCTTAAAACACGTTCTCTCCACCCTTCCCTTCTTCCTGAGCTCAACCTCCAAATTCTCTATTTCCTTCCTCACAGTGATGCAGGGTTGGGGAATGGTGGCTGTGGTCATGTCATCACACGTTGCCTCTGCTGCTCTTCCCTCCTCAGCGGAAGGACTCCTCACTCTCTTGCCCTGCTCCAATGTGAGATCCCTCCCATGGGAACCAGTTCTCCATTAATTCCTCCAATGTGAGCCATTCCCCTGGGCCGCAGTTTTTCATTACCTGCTCCAGTGTACATCCCCTGTGGGGTCACAAGTCTTGCTAGCAAACATGCTTCAGCGTGGGCTCCTCTCTCCACGAGTCCACTGCTCCTGACAGAAATGCACTCCATCATGGGCTTCCCACAGGGTCCCAGCCTTCTTCCAGTATCCACCTGTTCCACCATGGACCTCCATGGGCTGCAGTGGGACAGCCTGCCTCACCATGGTCTTCACCACAGACTGCTCCTCCCTTCTCCTTCATTGACTCTGATATCTGTGGAGAGGAGTCTCCTATGCGGGAGTCTCCTGCATATTCTCACTCTTCTCTCAAATTGCAACTGTAGAGGGTTTTTTCCCCCCTTTTAAAATCTATCCCAGAGATGCTTCTGGTGTTGCTGATGGGCTCTACCGTGGCCAGTGGCTGGTCCATCTTGAAGCCCACTGACATTGGCTCTGTCTAACACAGGGGAAGCTTCTGGCAGCTTCTCACAGAAGCCACCCCTGTACCCTCCCTCCTACCAGAGTGTTGCCATGCAAGCACAATAAAGTCGTACTCTGTGTTTCTCTTTGTCTGTGATACTGTCCAGTACCAGGTGCCACAGAGGGAAGTATGTCCATCCTTACCCTGTGTAGTTTTAGAACATATATCCTTTTATCGGACCCTTTCTAGAATCTTCATCAGCATCACTTATCATCTGGTGTGAGAAAGGCTGTCTTTAAATAATTTCAGAGTTTATAGAAATTACATATCCTAATACATGTATATCTTGATCCACACAACATTTATGTTGTAGGGGTTGACTTTGGATCTATTTGGCAAAAATAAGCCTGTATTCAAGGGTTTTGTATATTGCTTCTACTGGCAACAATTGCCATGACCTAATGTATTGAAAAATAACGCTCATTTCATTTAAATAAGAAAGTGAAACTACAAACTCCCCAAGCACCAAGCTGAAGGAATGACTGCAATGAACTCTAGCAGTTGCAATAACAGTTTGCCCTTGAAATGAAAGGAAGGAAGGGGAGAGAATAAACACCTCATCCCCAGTGAAGTAGCTTTACACTATATCATTAAATCTCACTTGACAAAATTGAGGTGTCTTGTTAAAGACACAATGAGGAACTTCACTTTTCATTTGAGGCTGTTCTCTTCCCACCTCCAGATATGCCTGAAAGCTCTCACTGTTCTTGGCTATGGTGTTCTTAAATTTGTTTTCTCCCTGCTCTAGTATTTCAGATGAAAGATTTGTGAACAATATCAGAGTATTTGTTAAGAGAAGAAATGTATAACATTCCTGAATATTGAGTATATTTCAGACAGTCTGTATACCAAAACTGTATCACTGAAACTAGCTGTGCTTTAATAAAGTAGGGGTAGGAGAGTGGCACCACATATCAATAGTCATCATCTCTGTAGGCTGTGGCAAGTACAGAGGGCAGTGACTACAGGCTTTAAGGAAATATAAGGAATGAAAGGAAAAAAGAAAAGAGTGATAGGAATTTCTTGTAACTTTGCATTTCTGCATTTAAGATATTGGGCTTTGTATAATACGTGTATTCAAAGCAGAAGTAGAAAGGCATTTTCAAATGAAGAGCAGATTTCAGGTTTCAGTAAAACATAATCAGGCTAAAATCTTATTTCAAAATGTATTTTTATTCCTGTCAGTGTTACCTTGCCTTTTTTATGTTTGAAAAAGCAAATGTAAAGATTTTTAAAACCTCCATTAAGACTGAAATGCAATTCAATGTACGTGACTATCACATGACTTCTTTTCTCTGAAACCCTAATGGAGTGGGATATAAATACCTCTGTGAGGTTATGTTGGTCAAGCCACAGATTATTTAGTGTGCATCTGCAGATTTGAATATTTGGGGATTTATCTTGTTAGCATCTTCAGACTGGGTTAATTGATGACTACCAGCACAGAATTCGAGAAATACTTCTGAAGTGGGATCTTTGACTTTAAGCTGGAGGCCCTTTTAACAGTGGCTTGAAAGGATTAAGGCACCACTAATACCATCTTTTTCCTGGTGTCTGGCTGTGTATGGGGTGCTCTAGCTGTGCTGTATAGGCCAATCACTTAAGAGTTGGACTCGATGATCTTTGTGACTCCCTTCCAACTTAGAATATTCCATAATTCTATGATTTTTGTTGTCACTTATGGGAATATAATTTCATGTTTTTCAGTTACATAACTATGCACCGCATTTTATTTAACTTATAGCCCAAAAATCTGACCATAACATACTGGATATGATGTATGCATTTAAAACACAAAGGCATTGTCATAGGAAAAAAATAAATGTGCATACTAAGACTTGATTAGAAAAGGATCATTAACACTTGAACAAGGTGCTAGTATCACTGCAGATGTGATATACAGAGAGCATGAATATCAATATGCATATACTTTGCATATGTATTGGAAATAAAGCAGCTTTATGACCAACAAGAATTATGGAGTTTGCCATGGAAAATGGTGCAGAAGTTCTTAGCCTGATTAATGGAATACAGCTGCTGAAGGTGTATTCAGTAGAGAGGAAGCTTGCAGTCCACCTGAGTCTCCACCTGAGGCATGTGGCACACTGATGGATCCGAGTACAGTGGCCAGCTCAGAAAGCCCACAGGATGCAGGTGTTGAGTGAAATGTCCAGATCTGTTGAGATTCTGCAGTGACTTGGAGCTAAGGAGCTTCTGCCTTGGCTTCCAAATGCTCTCTGTCATGAGTCTACTCTAATAGGCAGTGATCTCTAATTGCCTTTTGGCTTTGCAGCATCAAGCTGCTACTGCTACAAATGACAATTAGTAAAATTCCTCTCATTAGACTGGAGTTTGAGAACAAGGGATAACATGATAGAAAGTGCAGGACAAGGAGGACATATTTTCCTTTATAAAGACTATTTTATTGGACTGCATGTGTTTGCATTTCAGAGTACTCTGAAATGATTGTGAAAACCAGCATTGCTGCTATTTATTTATTTAAGTTAGCACTGGAAAAGAAGTTCTGGCTCAGTATGTTACAGGCAAGATCACATGGAAGGCTGTTTAGTGGTTTTGGACAAACCATGGTAATGCCATTTGAACTGCTTGCTTTCATGTGATTTATTTCATTTGCTACCTGTGAAATACCCTGTTTCAGTGCATGTGGACGTGAAGGCTGATTACTCTAAGTGGATGCTGTTGAAATATCTTGCTGCTTACTTAGGTGAGGAGAAGTCAAGCCTGTAGCCCCTGGAATTGGTTCTGAGTATAAAAAAAACACTGGTTGTTTATGTACAAAATATTAATTGTTACTCTGCTCTGTTCAGACATAACTAATGTGTGACTTAATTTAGATACATTAGCTGAGAATCATTGCATTCACATGGAAAGTAATGCATTTGTCACATGTATTTACTTTCTCATGCTTAATGCATAATGTCCAAATTGACAATTCCTGCATTTGTTGGTGACTTTAAGCTTCTTAGATTTGCTGTGTAAGGTGGTTAAACTGCTGCTTTTAGCTTCTAAGTGCCTCATCCTTTTTCCATGTCCTTGTCTAGCTCTAGCAAAGTATCCAGGCAAGAGGAATGGGGCAGGGAGGAAGACAGAGAGAAATTGAGCTGTGAACATTTGAAGTGGCAACAGGAGATGTGAACTCTGTTCAAGTAGTTTGTGAAGTTCCCAAGCAAAATTCATACAAAGTCAGGCTCCTCTGCACAAGGCAGCAAAAGCAGTGCATTGCAGCATTTATTGAAAGCTCAAATTATTTTAAAGCCCTGTGTTCTGGATTTGTATGAACAACCTGCAAGAACAAGCTACAGACTTTTCAAAATTAGTTGCTAGGTACCATAGGGAGTAAGACAAGTGTACTTTCCAATTGTGGGAATAATATTGAAATTCTGAATAGATTGGTGATTGGTAATAGGTCAGAATTTGTATGTCTGGGAATGCTATCATTTGTGTGAAAGGAAAATATGAGGTATGAAAGCTTTTACTACAGTTTTGTGTCAGCCTAAATGAACTTCATTTTAGGATGGAATCAGCTTTCACTGGATGCTATTCAGAGTCTGGCATGTAACTCCCGTTTGTCCCACTTTCAAAATCTTTGTTCAAAAACCTAGTGTTGCTGAAAGGAGAAAAATATAAGGAGAGAAATCAGACTCTTTTTCTCCAAGTAATTCAGTAACCTTTTTGTATTTGACACACGTATAAATTATTAGCGTTTTTATGTGTGCACTTCCTAAATGAGCTGGTATGTGGCTCTAATGGCATTTTAATTTAATTGGCCAAAATGAAGAGGTGTAATACAGAATCAGATGCTCAAAAAATGTTTTGTGTTGTACTGTATTTTCTCGATGTCCACCTTTCCAAAGTATGACACCCATTCAGCATAATAAGTGATAAGTGATCTATTCCTGAAATCATCTCTCTTGTGATGCAAATGATTCTGGAGTGTGGCAGGAGATCCTGCTTGTTTTGTCACTATGTTTTATCGTTTAATACTGACTTGAAGCAATGATCACCCCTACTGTTCATCTGCCTAACTGGTGTTATAAAATCACATTAGAGAACAATTTTTCAACATCTCACTCTGGGAACAATGTGGCAATAGTTTCAAAAACACCTATTTTATTATTCTTATTGCTAGTGTGAGTTTTCTGCTCTGGACGATCATTATAATAAGGGACATCACGGGGCCGGTGAGCAGTCAGGTGAGTCAGCAGACTTGAGAACGACAGTCTGAAATAGGACCTGGGGAATTGCCAGCACCCACAGACACCTTGTTTGTTTGCTGCTAGGACAGACAGTGGACTGATTTTCTTATTTTCTGAGTATGGAAGAGAGGACTGTAAAACTGAATATGCTGATGATGTAGCTTCTCCAAATGTAATCCTTCCAACTGCCATTAGTCATTCCAAGATTAATTTTTTAATGTGATGTTCCATGTAAATACATGTTATTTTGGTGTAACATCAGTAAAAATTGGTTTTTTGATATGTTTTATGATATGATCTCAAAAACAGTATAACATAATGTTAGGAGATTCAGTTCAATGGTTCTGTTTTAACTGTCTGTATTGCATAGGTGCATTTTTTTCTAGAGGACAGTTGAGTTATGACAATGCTTTACTGTCTGCAAATGTCAAGTTTTCTGGTCAAGACTTGATGAAAACTTTGTGCATAGAGTTTCAATATTGAACAGCCTTTGAAAAGGCAATTGCATGTCAAAAGTGCAATTTTATGTAATATGTTTTGTAGAGGTGTTTTCCTCCTTTATGCATTCTGTATTTTGTAATGTTAAAAAGATGTCCTTGAATACATTTCTCAAACCTTTTTTGCTAAAACTATCACTTGATGGCAAAATTGTGGAAAACACATTCTATGAAAGATGAATATTAGTAAAAGTTAAAGGAAAAAATATGTAGGTCAGCAGGTGAAGTAGGTGTGAGTGCCATCTGTTAAGAAAATAACTTTCAGTATTATGTTTCATGCAACTTCATATGTTGTTATTTTAGACACTTAGAAAAAAAAGAAACCAAATCTTTTAGTGCCTTCCTCTAAGGAATTGTTTTTTTCTATTTTCCTTTTCAGAAATTCAAGAGCATTATATGAAATAAGACTTTTTAAATATGTCTGAATGCACTTTATGCACTAATCGTAATTAACTACAGGTTTAATTTATTTTTGTGTTGTAAGTCCTGATGGTCTAGCAAAACCAGTGCTATAATGCCAGCATTTTAGAAACAAACACAAAACTGATGAGAGACTGGGAGGAAAGTAGAGAGAGGAAAGGCAAAGACCAAGAACAGTGGAACTCTTCTAATATTAAGCTGTTCAAGGGGAATCTACATGACTTGTAAACACTTCTGTTTATTGCTGCTTTTATAGCATGTAATTAAAATCCACATTGTTAGTTGCAGGTCAAGTATAACCAACCTCAAAAGTGCTATGAAGCAACCAAGATGCTAGACTGTACACATATAAAATTCTGTGTAAAATGACCTGTTTACTGTGACCGGAGCAGAAGAAAAACTGAATGCACTCATTAGAAATAAAAGATATGGATAGTTAAGTTGTAGCACCCTTTCACTAAGCTCTTTGTAAATTATTCATGTTGCTGAGGCATCCTAATTAAAACCTTCCATCTTTTAAACCTCTAAAAATACTTGAGAATGAGAGCGTAGTTTAGGCTTTTTTCATCACCTAGAATTTAATTTGTTTTTAATTAAATTCAAATACATATCTGCTAGCTTGCACTAACCTGAATCTAAATTGAAAATCAGAGGCAGAGTATCTTTTTCAGAACTATCTGGATCAATTGAAAATAACACACTTTCCACTTTCTTGACTACAAGTTGGTGATGACCACGCCTTCAATTTGGCCAAAGCAAAGTATGTGAACTACTCCCTGTGGCAAATGGCACTCTACTGAAGTGGATTAGGGAAGAATGCTGTGATTTATTTATTTTTGGTAAATATTTTTTTTAAAAGTTTTCCTAATTTTTGACAGGGGAAGTACTGATCTCGAGAAAAGGGACAGTAACTTGCTTGGGAGCAAGAATTTCTTTAATTACTTTGGTATTTTTAAAAAGTGAATATGAATTTGAGCTCTAAGCTATCAGTTGAGACTCTGAACTGCTACTGAGACCTGTAAAAGTTCTCATCAATTTTGTTTTAACTCTGAACTCTCTTGGTGGGGCAGGTCATATTTTTACATTTGGATGTCATACTGTAGTAGGCTTGTATAAGCAAACTTAGTGCATTAAAACTCTCTATATATTCCTTGTTCTGGATTGTCTGTAATAGAGTCTTAATTGAAGCTTTCTTTTTTGGCCCATTTCCGAATTTGCTTTTAGATTTTGCACCCTTGTAGCTAGGCAGAAGCAGGACAAGATCTGACATGGAAGCACTCACTCCGAAATGGATCTTCTGTTCTTCCCAAATATGGGTGCTACTCCTGCAGCTTTGTGTTTGCTTTCTTCCCTTTTCAAGGTCAAAAGTCCTCTTAGGAACTCTGTCTATGTTGTGCCTCTATGGTAACCCTAGCTGGATTTGTCTTCCCCTCCAGCATTTTGGAACTTGAGGAGATGATGGTGCGATTTTATCATCTGAAGAAAGGATCCCTTTTATGGTCTGTTTCCGGTTCAAGAGCTGCCATGTCAGCTACTCGGAGACCCTCACCTCTAGCCTGCATCTTTTTTGGCTGACCCAGCTATTGTGATTGTTACTTCCCCATGTCATATTAATTAGGCAAAACATTGCATGTAATCATTCAGATTTATAATCTGAATTCCCACATCTTACATCTCTCTGCTTTTAGATCTCTTTCAGTTCATCTTTACCCTATGCCATGAGGATTATGTTGCAGAAAACTTGATCCATGGAACCTCTTTTCTGGTTCCCATTGTCAAGGTGTTCATTACAATCATAAATATGAATGGATTTAAGAGCAACTGTGATGTAGAATCTTCTAAGAACGTGGTTCACTGCATCTGTGACTCACGGTTCCTGTCACCTGCATATACATACATGCATGATATGTGTTTCCAAGCAACAGGACAGTTGCAGTCTGTCATCATCGTCCTGTCTGTCCTTGAAGAGCTCCAGCCAAAGCCTTAACATTTTTAATTTGTATTTAAATCAGACACATTTCTGGAAGAGATTTAGATTAGGTACTAGGAAGAAATTCTTTACTGTGAGGGTGGTGAGGCACTGGAACAGGTTGCCCAGAGAAGTTGTGGATGCTCCATTCCTGGAAGTGTTCAAGGCCAGGTTGCATGGGGCTCTGAGCAACCTGGTCTCACGGAAGGTGTCCCTGACCATGGCAGAGGGGTTGGAATTATCTTTAAGGTCCCTTCCAACCTAAGCCATTTGATGATTCTGTGATTCTATGTATACTTTTTTCCTTAATAACAGCTTTTTTTTTTTTTTTTTTTTTTAAATTTGAAAATTTGGAATTAACAAACTTTTACATTTTGGCATTAATAACAAAAATACTTAGCACTTGTAGTACTAACTGTCCTCAGTATAATTTATATATAATTGTTTCCGACAACACATCTCTAAAGTGTCAACATTTATCTACATATTGAGTGTTCAGAAATACAGTGTTAGGAAGTAGTGACCCCTTGCCTTAGGTGATGTTAGAAAGTGTTAACACTGATCTGCTAACAACTACTTGCTGTTGTTTGGAATATTACAGACCTCTTTTGATGGTTCAACCTGTCTTAATATGAAAGACCTCCTGTAAAGAAATAATCTGCATAATATTTAAAAGAAAGCTGTATTGGTGCATTTGTAAATATTAATGTGAAGTACACTGGAAAAGGTGTCTTGGAATGGACTTAGAGACAGAAGCCTCTAAAGATACATTAAGTCGATCAAGAAGAAATGTGACATTTTAATAACTCGTGGTCATTACACTGTATAAAATGGGTAAATGAATTTCTATGTATCCTAGGAAGAACTGATCTTGTTACCACAGTTATTAAAGTTAATGAGATTTAAATTTTGAGGTAATAGGCCTGCTTATAAAGGAGAAATACTAAACATTCTCAAAAGGAAGTACTGTTTCCTTTGTACCTTTTTTTCTTTTAATAATTAAGTGACATACACAAGACAAATGACAATTCCACTGTATCATGGGAAAACAGATAACTGGGAGGGGCATCCAAATGCACTTTAAAGTTGGACTTGATGATCCTTGTGTCTCTCTTCCAATTCATAATATTCTGTAAAATCTGTGAGATCTGTGAAGTGGTTTGAGGTTTTTGGTTGTTTTGGTTTTTTGGTTTGGTTTTTTTTGGTTAGGGTTTTTTTAGAAAGTAGATGATGCCAAAGTGTGAAAGGAATAACAACACGTCAAAAAGGGCAAAGTAGGTTTGTTGGATCCTGCTACTTTTTAATGAGCATGTCTAGCTCTCCTGCATAAAATAAAGAATCTCTGTGTTGTGTTTGCTGTTCATACATCCCTCATGATGTTTTTCTTCAGACTTTGGTGAGGATCATTTCTGGGACACCAAAACTCTTCCAGCGTTTCTATTTCCTGTTCTACCTAAAACCAGAGATGACTGGGTTTGGGTTTCTTTCTCCATAGTTACACCAATTATGCCAGCTGGTCTAATAAAATATATTGTTTTATATTAGCCTTGGTAGATTTGGGCATCTCACAGCATTATGCAGTTTATGGGATCACAAAGAGACTATCTGATTCAATGTTACACAGATGCCTTCAATGATTTGACAGAAAAGTCATGTCTTTTTCTTGATGTGCAGGCAGTGCTGTCTTGAGATCTTGACAGACTGACAGATATTTCCAGAACTAACATTGTGCCTATCACAGCCAAATCCAGGAAAACAAACACCGTGTATTTCAGTAACACTTTAGCGATAATGACTGCAGTTTTGAAAAGGAATAAGCCTCAGGGCACTGTGAAGTAGCATTGTTTTAGTGAACAAAGCAAAGAGCAGTAGTAAGTGCACAAAAATGAAAGACAACCAAGCTCCTGCCAAATGTTTCCCACTCTGGGATGTTATCACTAAGAGAAGGGGCTTTTCAAGGTTTTTAGTACAGACTGCAAAGTGATACCATGTGCCTGTTATTTTCTTTACTGAAAATTATAATAAGCTTGTCTCTTTTATCTATTGCCTGATCATCCTTTGTAAGGTTTTCTCTAGATGAACAGCACTTTCAATGGGAAGGGACTCACTGCTGCTTTGTTATTTGAGGAAGGAGGACTGTCAACCTCCTTAGCACTGCTATATGCAGTGTACCTCCTCCCAGCAATAGGATTTGATCACAGCTGTTTTCTGCTCCACCCTCTTGACAGGAAGACTGTGGACCTCTCTGTTACTGGGTCACAAAATGTTTCTTGTGGTCCTCCAGCTTTTGGTTTATCAGTTGAGTGTTCAGTCATGCTAAAAACTGGAAGGGGGTATGTGGGACCCCCTCAGTCTAGCAGCTTGTGCTAGCAAGTGCTTGGCTAACCAGGCAAGGCCTAGGCAAGGCTCTTTCTTAAAGGGGCAAGGAGAGAAGAATTATTAATTATTTAAGATGTGACTATGAGCTAGGTCAGTCCTGTTAGTTATGATTCTTGACTGCGATTGAAAGTTGAGTGGAAAAGGTGGTATGACAGCTGACTAATTACTGTAATAACACTGCCATTACTGCATGTATTTTTCTGCATCACTAGTCACCAAGATTTTTAATATATCTATTAGAACATATACTCAGTAAGTTTTTTTTATAGAAGTGCAATCTATCACAGATCTCCTGGGGGGATGGAAACAGTGTCAAGATTATGCATTTAAAATGAATCATGTCATGTGCAGTATTATAGTCACTTTCTATGGCAGATGTCAGGAAAAGGTGGTATTTTTATATGTATTCATATTTCAGGATGCCGAATGACCTATTTCTAAATTTATATAAGATTTTTCTAATGTAAGGATTGAATTATCTGCCCCAAGGGTTAGTGAAACAGCAAATATTTGCTTTGCTTCAGGAGAGTCTAACTAGACTTGACATTGAAGGATGTTCTTTGATACCTTTCTTGGGATGTATTCTACTGGATTGTTTCTGGGGTTTTGTTTTGTGGCTGTGTTTTGGTTTTGGGGTTTTTTTTGCTTTCTGTGCAATGGAACACACAGGATTTTCTTTCATCAAGTTGATGAACATTATACATGATAAGCAATCTGGTGTTAAATGCAGTATGTTTGTTGTTTGTCTAGCTTTTTCCCTTTTCCTCTCTTTGTCTTTCTTGATTAGACAACTAGGAGAGTTTTGTTTGAATTACGTTTTCCTTTTTCAGGTCACTGAAATAGCATGATTAATTGCTACAATAGCCTTCCTAAGGAGGCAGGCTGAATGGAACTGTTTCTTTGCATCTCGGACTACTTCAGAGTAGTATTTGTTTATGGCTGATGAAAGCATCTTCTCAAGAGAGGTTGTGATTTGGGTGAGCACTTATCTGATGGAAGGCAGTTCTGAAATGCTTCCTGTTATTGTTAGTCTTCTTAAGCTGTTTGAACTTTTGCTTTCAAAGATAGATTTAATAACCTAGTTGTTTTAAACTGTTTTATGTTTGCTTCTGCAAGTTTCCTTTTGTAAAGAGAATAGCTAGCAACAGAACAGAATTTGTGTGCTTTGACCTTGAATAGAGGGAATCTTATGGTAATTCAGGAACTGCAAATACTTGCCTTGAAAAGACATCTCCCATGCTTGTACATGGTGTATCTGTAGTCTATAAATAATTCTTTCCTATTTTGAGCCAGATGAGACACCGGGATAGATTAAAGCTGGCAAATTGAAATATAACAGAGAAAGACATGAAAGCAATACTTGGAAAAGACTATTGCTTTGTTTATCCAGGCAGACATGAGTCAATGTAATTTAATAATAGCTACAGAGCAAAGGTTTCAGCACAAATTCTTTTTTAATTCTGTGAAAGTCACTCAGTGTTGCAACTCTGATTTGGATTGCTCAGTTCTGTGCTTGCTGTACCCACCTGACTCTCATCAGGCTTTCTGCTGTTCCTATTCTTCTATCCACAAAACCTTAATTGACTGCAGTTATAGAATGAGATGTACGCTTCCAGTTTTGCCGCTCAAAATCTCTACAGTGTTCCTTCACTGCTGAATCAGCTCTGAAGCAGCTGTTAAGACTATTTTTCTTCCAGAACCATAGCAAAAATAATTGCCCAATGTTAATTTTTTTTTTTACTGCAGTTTTACATATTTCTTTTCTGAATTTTGCTTTCTCTTCTTTTGTGAGATGTGGAAAATCTTGGATTTTTCTGTGAGCTTATTGCTTAGAGAGTTGTGAGAGATGAGACGTGATACTGAGATGCTGCTTTGAACCCTTGCAATTTAAAAGGTTTGAGGACAACCTGAGATGGTACTTCAAAATAAAAAAGAAGGTGTTACTGTTTTACATAATATCGTATGTTTACATTAGCTTTATTTGATGCAGAATAAGGCTCTCAGGAACAGATGATAAGTAGAGATAAGTGCTGTTTATGGGTTTAGGATGTAGTAGCTGTAAGTAATATTTCATATTCATGTATTCTTACTTCGTTAAAATGCACCTGGTGAGGTCATTTGCAGAAGTACTCTTGTCCTACTTTTGCAGCTGTTGACTTTATTGCAAAGAATTAGGACAATACTTAGCTGTACTGTGAAAATTACTGTCCTAAATTTATTTAGATTTGCCTCAGCCTCACACCTTTAATTTATCTTTTTGGAGTAGACCAAAGGAAGTGGCTTTGTGCTCAGAGAAATGTGGGAACAAATATAGTTCAGAGGCCATCCTGTGGCATGAAGAGGAGCAAATTGTAAAGAACCTGAAGCAATTGTGTCATGATGACCTCAAAACATCAACTTTAGTTGCAATCTTAGCTTAGTTAGCATAACACTGATTTTATGCCTGCCTTAAAGTTGCAATTGCTCTTGTACCTGGTGGCCCTAAATTCCATAGGTAATGTAAAATATCAGTTGCCCTCAAGAGGCCCAATCACTGCTGCTGGAAGCCAGAATGTGAAAGTCAACTTGGGATGCAGGATCAGTGTTTTCTCACCTTCCTGGAAGAATAAGTGACTTAATAGTTGAAGAGCAGCCACAGGGGTGTTTTTGTCTTCCTGAAGAGAATTTTAGAAAAGGAGCACAAAGTAGTTGCTGGAGCATGTAGCAGTTTTCACGAAGGAGTTGTGGCCATGATCATTATTCACATACACTTTCATGTTCAGATCTGGAAGTCTCAAGGTAATAAGTTACATTACTGGGAAACAGTAATAAAATAAAGCATTGTGGAGAGGGCATATTTCACTCCTGCGTTCTTCAGAGTTGGTAACAAAAGCCTTTCCTTCAGCCCATGCAGATATTAATTTGAAGGAATAAAGGAAAATTTAAAAGCCCAATTTTGGAAGCAGACTGACAAAATCCTTCAGGTGCTCTCTGCCAAATTTACCCCACCTGTCTCCTACTCCTGGTTTGTTAGGTAGTGAGTCATCTTCAGCTCATTTGAATTCTGGAAAAGTGCCCATCTCGCTCTTTTTGATTCCAAAAGGACAAATGACAATGCCTTAGGAGATCTTAAGTACTTTCTTAGGTGGTGTAAGTCTGTGTGTATATGATGTCAATGTTAGCATGTAGAGCAGTGCAGCAAAAGTGGATCCTTTTAGTCATCCAGTTAAAGGTGAAGAACCATCATCGACCCCTGGATGACACTAGTCAGGACTAACTCTAGTCAGGTGTTATAGGCTTAATGCTTTTGAGCACTGGATGCACTCCTGGAGCATATTTAATCCAAAAGGTATTTGGTTTCCATGTTCCAAGATTGCCCTGCAGTTGAAACCCAAATGGATTGCAGTGGGAGTGTACCCCTCTGCTCTGTCCTAAAATGGTAATGTAGCCAAACCTTAACTTCATTTGGACTCCACACAAAAACATGATGATAGAAATACTATTGTATCGCTTCTCTTTGTGCCAAAGTCCATGAGACCTCTTGTTGTTTTCAGTTACTTGTCAATACACAACTATTGTGCTGTGTGTTCAAACAGACAAAGGGCACTGTGTATCTTAAATGTAGTGTGTCCTGGAGATATACCTGCAAGGTACTGATAGCAGTAATTTTCAGTGCATTTTGCTGCAAATTAGAGCCTGTTCCTTGCCACGAACTATGCCAATCATTGCCAAAATTCTAGATAGACACCAATGAAGGCTGTAACAAGGTGCTCATTCTGAATATGAAGCAGTGAAGAGGAGAGGTTATCTGATTTGCTCTGGTGGTAAGAGAATATTTCTAACTAGGTAAAGTAAATGCCATAGAGACTGTGTTTCAGGTGAAAAGAGGGCATGTTGATGGAAATGATACAGCAAACTATATTGCGAGAAAGGCAGTGTAGATAGGAAAAGGTCTGTGTTCAGAAGTTGGATGCTTCAGACTACAGCAGTAGGGAGAGAGGTTTTTTGCTGCAGTGTTGTCTTCATCTTAAATATAGCACCTGGTTTTAATTGTGTGTTCTGGGTTTGGTTTTTTGTCTGTGGCTTTTGATCTGATTTTTTTTGGTTGGTTGGTTGTTTTTTTTAAAAAGGGAAATGAGTTCTTAAAATACCCAAAGTGTTTTTACTAGGGATCTGAAAATGCTACTTCTCTCAGAATAGGTTTTTAAGCCTCTTCAAGAAAAAATGAATGGCAAACTTCAATAAACAGTGATCCTAGTTCAGGACTGTTGTGACAGTGCAAGCAAGAGAATTGTGAAGTAGTGCCTCCAGTTTTGGAAATGAAATTGCCCTCCCTTACTTTCCTCACCTTTCTCATTAGTGGTTCTTGGACTCTTTCTAATTGCAAATTCCTTGCCTGAGACAATAAAATTCAAAGTGATATACAATTTATACAGGTTCTCCACCACCCCAAGTTTTGGAAAGCATCACCCTCTTTTCATATCCTCTGCTTGTTTTTTTTAAAAAAATATGCAGTTACCATGACAACTCTTGCCCACACTAGAAATCTGTTATTGCAAGTTTCTGGCATGGCTTTTATTTGCATATGCTGCAAGAAGCACTGTTATTAAACAGAGTGTTAATTATTCTTCCAGTCACTGACTGAGACAACTGATGTGATAGTAGTTACAACTTTCTGATTCCAGGTAAAAGTAGTCATGTACAGCTCTATGCAGCTCAATTTTCATGCTCGCTACTTTTAGGTATTCCTCTTTATTTGTATAGAGGGGTTTTTTTCCTTACAACCTGAAACCGTGCTTACTTGTTTAAATTATCAAGGAACTGAGAAAAAGAGCTTTATTTTTGATTATACACCATTTTTTTAATGAGACATTTGTTTTCTTCTCATTAGGACTCTATTTTGGTCCATTTCATATAGGCATTTATTATTCTCTTTGCTTGTCTTTATTAATATCTTTTAATTAATTTAAATCTGTAAAAAAATGCTTGATACTGTACTTTGTCCTCTGAATAAATCACAGCAATTAAAACATGTTTAGGATCCAAAATTCATGTAATTCCTGTTTGAAACTTGCAAATTTGTCTTGAAGTGATTGTTGAATTAATGTCTTATAATGTACAGCAACATGCTCATCTTGTATTACCAAAGGCTTTATTATGATTCATTCTGCAGGATGACAGTGGGTGACAGCATCTGATAACTTGGCTTTTTGTTTTGCTTTTCCCTTTTAGGATTTTCCATGGAATGCAGATCCTGCCACTGGACTGCATTTGGGTAAAGGATGAGTTCACTGTTTCTCTGAGGAGTCTTCCAACACATTTTCTAAATTACCTTTTAATGGTGTTCTAAGTGAGCTTATGTGAAACAAATAGTTTTGGATCATGAGTGAAGAAAAAAACTTTGGTGCATCCCAGAAAATGTTGTCTCCTTCCAGAAGTACTAGCAGCTGCTCCTCCAAGCAGGGAAGTCGACAGGTAATGCAAGCTTTTTTATCCAAAGTGAAAGCATTGCTAAGATTGGCTGTTACTTTTGTTTTTGAATATTGGCAAATCTCCTAAACTCTGCTTTCCTGATGCTTGTTTTATTTCATGACATCTTTACTTTCCTTACTCTCTTCTTTTTTTTAAATTTTTTGTTGGTAACAGCATCTTACTCTGAGTCAAATGCAGTAAACACACATTACTGAACAGCAGGCATGTGTAAAACTGGAATACTAGCAGTAAATTTTGATTTCTGTCATGTTGTATGTATGGTGTTTTTATAGTGAAATAGAGCTTCTGTAGTGTCTTGGTCTCAGTGGTTTGATCCTGAAATGCCAAATCTTCTGTAAGATACTACATTTGTGATAGAATATTATGTAACCACTCTGTTTATTTCAAGTTTCCAGGAAAAAGGTGTGCATGCATGTGTGAAAGATAATGCATTTTTCAGAAACCTGACATAGGCCTCTTTGAATGCCCATTTGTGCTGGTTGTTGCTGTAGATCTTAGATAGGAAAATAAGTATTCATGTAACATGATGCATCTGGGTGCCTAAGGTAAAGGTTGCTTTGTTTTCCGCAGAGATGATGCTATTCTTTAAACCTCTCCATTTCAAAAGACATGTCTACAGGTGTTTGCACCTGACAGGTGAGGCTGCTTTTGTTTATGGGCAAGAAGCACTGACCTGCAGCCACACTGAAAATTAAGCTTAAACATGCTCAATCCATGCTTGCAAAATCGTGAGCAATATGCTCAACATAAACTTTTATCTTTGTGAGTGCTGGCTTAGTGGAGCTCTTGAAACTGCCTCAGGCTGAAATTTTAATTGGAATTGAGCATTCCAATCCCCCAAAAGCTTTGGAGACCTCAGCTGTGTTTTGAAACAGCACCTGCTTTTCTGGGACTTTTGGCCCTGTACCTACAGTTGGCAAGGCAGACAAATCTCTGGTCAATTTATGCCTTTTAAAGTACTGTTCTAGTATATTAAACAATGAAATCCCTACTTTCAGGATTTCTTTTTTTTGTTTTCCTGCAGCATTATTTTTCACATCCTCTGTATGAGATTACCTTTAAAAAGTGTAATTTGAAAGATTTTGTATTGTCTGTTTCAACAGTTCATGTCTATCAAGTGTTATCATATAGTATTTAAATAATAAGATTTACGTGAGCATGACTAAATCCACTGGTGTGTTACACAGCCGTGTGAACAACCATACTTATGCAGAAGCAATTTCTGCAAGAACCTCTCTTACTGCCATTTAACATGATAAAATCTGTTGGCTAGCTTGGGCTTTTGAAACTATTCTTAGTGGGTCCCATTTCTTATCCATTTTGTTCTCACCTGCTCTGGAGAAAAGGAAAAATTTAGTAAGTTTTAATGTCATTTTGTCAGTCCCCAATTTTTTAGTCTTTGACCCTTGTGCAAAAAAGCAAGGTGTACCTGAGGAAGGTGAGAGACGCAGCTTGGTGTTTTGTGTGTATTCCTGGGACATCCGTGCTCGTTCATGGGAGTCAGGCAGATGGTAAATGGCCTTATAGACCTCTCAAGACAAGCTAAATGGAGTTATAAAGTAGATTGTTTCCCAATGTATAATGAAGGGTAATACAGTTGATATTTGTTTGTAATACTATGGGGTGTTGTGATAAATATCTCCACTTAGATCAGTGTTTCCTTATTAAACATTTCATGGCCAGTGATTGCGTTACCAAGTATAAATAACAATATTCTTTTTCACTGGGGAACCTACACGGGTTGACTGATTGTCCATATTTGTAGACGGTGATGATGATAGAGGCAAAACACAGACCTCGGGGAGTTTGTGTGACTTGCTATATGCTGGGAAGTAACCACTAAGCAGAGCTAAGAGCTCTGCTTGCTTGCTTTTTCTATACAGTCTGAAAATTTACAAACATATTTTCTGGAAATTATGTGCACTTTTTAAGGTTACAATGGTATTTATGATATTTTTTTATTTTTTAAATAGAGTTTTCTAATATCTGCATGAAATACTTTAATAATTTCTCTGTTTCCTTCTTTACCAAGTGCAATAACTCTCTAGCTTATCCTATAACTTTGTTTGCAACTCTTGAAGTGATGTAGAGATCTTACTTCAAAGTAGTGATATTTAGAATGGGAAAAAAAAATTTCTAAATTAGAGTTCATTTCAGCATTGTCAGTGTTTATGTGCATGGCTGCGTATTGCTGTTCCTTCTTAAATTCCCTGATGGTTTTGGTGTTTTTCACGTGGCTGTTTTTTCAAACTGAAGTTGTCTCGCAGTTTACACAGCAAACTGTTTTACTGGGGAAAAGAGATTAAATAAGATAATACTTAAAGAAAAAAAAAGCTTTAAATATCTTTAATAAGATTTAAACACACTGTGTGTTATGCACTTCGGATATTTACTTGAAAGTAATGTCTATGGGTCATTTTACCTTACTTTTTGAATTTATTTGTTAATTATAATTCGTGATGGTAGCATGTTTCAGTGAATGTTTTATTGGCTATACTCTTCTGTGCTGCTTGTGGGAAGATGGACCTTTAGGTCTAACAGAGGCAGTACTCTGCCAGACATACTGATCTGGACACTGCAGTGCTTTGGTGAGGAACAGATGTCTTGTCCCTGTTCCTGTTCTCTAGAAGGCTCTGATCTTATAGATTGTACAGATCTTTACCCTGCTAGATAGACCCTTTCTTCAGTGGTGCAAACCATACAGTATAGCATATATTATAAAATCTAATTATTGGTGCAGGTAGTGAGGATGTTGAGATCTTTCTTGTGTCCTGTCCCTTTGCTCCCCTCTTCCCACAGAGGATTTCTTGTCATGCCAGATTGAGTAGTTTGGTTTATATTATTAATCACTTCTTTTCTGTTTCTTGTATTGGCAAACTGGAGCTTTGTAGTCTGTCCCTGCTAATACCCACCAACACAGGGCTGACAAGACTGGGAATGAGTGATGCCAATGCCTGAGGGTCATTTAATTTGCCCTTTCCATCTGTATATTAGTTTAAATGACAGTACTTTAAGTGTTCTGTTAAGAAAACAGCAACAATCTCAAGTTCTATAAAAATTGTTAAAAATCCTCTAATCCAAAAAGGACCACATATGCAACAACTTCCAGCAGGTTTTTGTTTGTCTGTTTGTTTGGTTTTGGTTTTGTTGGGGTTTTTTTTTGTTTCAAAATGCTGGTGGACTAGTAGAATGTAACACGGTTACTGATACTTTTTTATTAATAGTATCATGAAAGTTTAAATGATGTTGCTGTGTACTGTGCAGGTTAGAGTGACATGCTATGATGTTGGTATTCTTTCCTTCATCTTCCTTCTCCTTCTTCATGGAGGGCTAATTATTTCTCCTTCAGACACCTGTGTCTCTCTCAGGCACCTTCAGAAGTGGGCTTGTGGCTTGCAGGTTAGCAACAGATCTGTCTGACAGGTGTTTTTCTCTGTGCTGCTGCTCTGACAGCAGTTCTTTGAATCTGATTAAGTAGAAAGAAATTCTTAAAAGTGTGGGGGGAGGAAAGTTGGGGTGGGGGGAGGTTTGCCCAGAAAACAGCAGGATCTGAGTTTTGAGTCTCTGATTTCCTAGGCATAGACTGTTGCTGGTGTACACTAGCACCAAGTGACCTGAGATCGGGATATGGAACCACAGTAGTGCAGGGTTGCTGAGTCTGCTAAAATTTAGTTGGTGTGCTACTGATGTGGACCATGAGGCCTGTGATGCAGAAAATGGGCCACTGTGCTAGAAAGGAGTTGACTTAAGCAGGGCTGCAAGACTTGGAGGGATCTACTTCTTTTGCTGCATTTGGTGTCCGTTTCAGACCAGATGTAACACACTTGCAGTGCGAACTGAACTGAGCGTGAACTGAGTGTGAACTCTTCCGCTGAGTTCACCTTCATCTTGAAGCCTCATGGCAAGCTGGAGGCTACTGCCACTTCCCACCTCTTTGCTTTTCTCTGCCTCTCTCCTTCAATTATGGAAAGGGATCTCTTTCCCAAGATGTGGAAGAGACAAACAAACTGTGTTTTGTGAGGAAGGAAAACTGATGTTGATGTTATTCAAATTTAAGTTGACCTGTGATCAAAAGAAGATATATTTTGGTAGTTATTTTTAAATCTAATATGTTAACTAACTTTTAAAATAGGTCCACTAGGGAAAAGCTTTATGACAGGAGAACCACTTAAAAAAACCTCATGTTCTGTAAAATAAAATTAAATCATTTCTACCAATTTTATGAACCATAACAAATGCTTTAGTTGCAGCTGATGCCAACCCTTATCCTCCACAAAGCAGTTTTCTATTTTTGGCACTTCAAAATATTTGGTACAACTGACTGCATTTTGCACTGGAAGAAAGTCTGTCACTATCATCTATTTCGTTCAGGGAGCTGAAACTGCAAGCATCAGTCTGAGAGCCATTCAGAATCATTACTTCGTACTTTCTCCTGAAATAATTTGCCTTGAGGAACTGTGCAGTGCAGAATATTGCAGAAAATGAGGAGGTTTTATCTCATTGAACAAAGAAAATTACTACATTTACATAATGATGGGCTTAACTCTGGAGACCAAAGTGTATGGGTTTTTTCCCTCTTCCACAGAGCAGGTATAGGCCAAGTAGCATCTACAGGGTGGTTTTTCAGTGCTGATCTTAAAGGAGCACCTCTGGACCTTAGAGAAGTAAAGATTTTATTCCTCCCTTAGACCTGAGTGAAATTTCTTCCTGGACAGGAAATGCAATGTTGATCATTGCGTGCAGATTTGGGCCCATAATGATGCAAAGTATCTTTTGTAGTGTCATAATTTTATGACACAACCAATCTGGACATCAGACTGATGCTAGAATTGTTAATGCCATTCGTCTGGGAGTTGGGGGGGGGAGGGAAGATGAGGGAGTGTCATTGTTTGGGGTTTTTTTAAGTTAGTGCTGTGGTTTGGGCTATCTCTTTCAGTTCCCTATTGTGGGATAAGAATCAGCAAAAGGCAGCATAACCCGAATTCTTTCAGGAAATCCTGTATCTCCAGTTTGCTCCTCTGCTATTTCAGATGGATGAGTACAGATGATAATCAACCAGCTTGATTCATTTGCCTTCATTTTAGAGAGTAAGCATTTTTCTTTCACTTCTGCAGCTGCTCCCAGCAATAGCCAGCTGACACTCTTTCCTCATTCAGTAAGGTGTTAGATCTCTTGCAAATCAAAGTCCTGATCAAGATGTATAGGGTCTGGGTCAAGAGCAAATGGATCCAAAACCAGTCACAGCAGCAGTGTTTTGGAAAATATGAGAGTTTGGCTGTTCAGGTGGGATAGGTTTTATTCTTCTGGAAGGATGTATAATGGAAGAGGACCAGATGCTGATAATGCATCATTACACCTTGCATGTATCCAGCGGGTCCCCAAACTGTTAATTCTGTAAGCTTTTAAGAGGATCAATTTCTAATGCAACTAAGCTACCTTTGAAGTGTGGGGTTCCCAGGGCAGAAAGGTGAGCTGGAAGCTTGCCTTCACCACCTGAGATCTGGCAGATCATTGAGCCTGCTTGATGGGAATCAGTGCTCCCACTTCTGTTTTTCTTCGCATTTTCACACTTTTTAATTGTGAAGCCACATTCTAGGCCACCTCATTGACCTGAAGAGCACTGATAAGTGTGGCTTTCCTGCAGGAATGTGTGACACCTTGTGTCTGAACTGCAGAAGAGATCCAGACAAAATTGGAGTTGTAATGCAGGCCATAATGTGTTCTGTATTTTAAAGTTTGATCAAAACTGTTAACACCGTGTATATTCCAGGTGGGTGTAATTGGCTGAGCTGTTTCTCAGCTGCTTCCTTTTCCACCTCATACGCTCAAATATAGCATGGGTCTGTAACTTCTAACTTTCTAAACTTATCTAAAGATGAGGCTCCACAAAGATCTCATTGCAACCTTTTTGAGTACTTAAAGGAAGCTTACCAAAAAGATGGAGAACAAATTTTTACATGTGCACATACTGATAAGACAAAGGGGAATGGTTTTAAACTAAAAGAGTGGAGATTTAGATTAGATGTTAGGAGGACATTCTTTATGGCGAAGGTTGTGAGGAACTGGAACAGGTTGCCTAGAGAAGTTGTGGATGCCCCCATCCCTGGAAGTGTTCAAGGCTGGGCTGCATGGGGCTATGAGCAGCCTGGTCTAGTGAAAGGTGTCCCTGTTCATGGCAGAGGGGCTGGAACTAGATGATTTTTAAGATCCCTTCCAACCCACAATATTCTATGATTCTGTGAATCTGGATTACTATGTTTTCTTTGACCGTGCTCAAATTTCTGCTTGCCTCCTGCAAGCAGACCGATCCGTCAATGATATACTATTATTATGCTTAACTGCAGTCTGTGGGAACTTGATCCCAAAGTTGGAGAAGTTGTTTCGTTAGCTACAACACTAGAATATTGAAAAGGATCTACTGTTTGCTAGTCTTAACTACTACCAGATTAATTCTCCGTGGAAAATTTAGGTGTTTGGGTACTGCAGTTTAATATATTTTAGCAAGACAAAAGAAAGAGCTTGCTTGGTAATTGGGCAAAACAGCTTTTAAGCTCTTCGAAGAAGAAAGAAACAAAACCATTAACACAACATTTTTCTTAATCTCCCAGGTGCTCCTGTTAGTTCTTAGTTAGAATTATCTCATTAGTTCCATCAGGTTTCTTATGTTTTAAAATGTTTGCCTTTATTCAAGTCCCCAATTTGAAATCAGCTAATATCAAGATTATTTTTTTATATTGGCTTATTTAGTAGATCATATTTTCTGAGGACATGAGATTTTATCCACATGTGGGCATTTAAGCAGCAGCAATTTCAGGTGTTAGTGTAAATTGTAGCATTACATTATATTTGATGATATATAAAGAGTCTGCTCTCTGTCATCATAACAGTCCCAGTCCTTGTGCTTATATAAGGGTTAATAAATAATCTTTACAGGAAACAGAAATCCAAGACCATTCAGGAAAAATTTAATTGACTATATTTAAATTTGAGGCAAAAGAGGTGGTGGAACATAATTTCTCTTTGGCTTCCAAAATTGTAGACGGGAATGTTCTGTCAAAAAAAAAGAAAAAAGGTGGTGGTGGTGGAAAGGTCCTTAATTGTGGAGGCTTAGATCTGTCTTTGCACTTGAGGAGCTGTCAAACAGCAGCTAGCAAGCTCTAGCTAGCTGTCCTTGCATGGGCACGGACTTGATCTCTGCTTCATCACCCTGTGAAAGACCAATGCTGATGGGCTCGACCAGCAGATTTTGCTGCTGGTGTTGGACTGATGTGCTGGAGACAGCCCAGGAGGCCTCCTGTCTTCCTGCAGCCCTCTGACTCATGATATCCATGAGTAACTTTTCTGCTCCCTGATCTGATCCATAGTAATATACCCCAGAGCAGGAAAGGGTTCATGATTATTGAGAATTCTGAGTGAGTCCCAAAGTAGTACAAATAAAAAAAAAAAAAAAAAAAGAATATGGAGTGTAACTTCTGGTTTTCAATAGAAAAAAATATTTTCATGATTGTTGGTTAGAAATAATGGTATCTAAGGAGCTGTCAAAACGTTTCTTAAACTGGTGGAGGGAGTAAAGAAGTTATTTGTTACAAAAGTGACAGGGATAAACTGACAAATCCCTACCGATCTGTAGGGACAAAAAATGTGTGCCCTGATAAAAATTTTTGTTAGAACAACTGCACTCTCAACTTGCATTCAGGTAGCAGGACATCGTTGAGTGATCTGTGAGATGTTGAATGACAGGAGCTGCTCAGCCCCACATTTCTACTGCTTGCGGCTTGTTGTGTAGTGAATGTTGAGAGACTGAACTCAAAACAGGAAAGCAGAGCAGCTTTCCAGTTTGTTCCATTAAGTGCAGCACAAGGAAAATAATAAAGAAGTAGTGGAGTGCCAACAGTAACATGATGAAATTAATGTCTTTTTGAAGATGGTTTCTTTTAATGCCGTGTTTCACAAGTAATGAGTATAATACCTGATGTAATTTTTTCTCTGAGTTTAAAGAAGTGAATGTTAAGGATTCTGGAGATAGATAAATGAGGAAAATTAGCACTCTTGCTGATTTTTGTTTTGTTTTGTTTCATTTTTAGTTTAAATTTTTTTTTTTGTAGCCAGTCAAGTTCTTTTGGGGAATACTTACCTATGTATCTTACAGGGAGGACTATGAGTACTTACCTACCTGCTATAGTTCTGTTTTCCCTAAAGTATTTCATACTAGTTCTTTTTTTGTCATTACAATCTGTGTTAAACTATTGTTTGTCTTTTTCAAATATAAGGGGATGGTACTAGCACATACCATTTCCTGTCAGTTGTTATCATTCTATGTCTGCCAAACCCTGTGGTAGCTGGCAATAGTTAATTAATGAGATCTCTGATCAGAAACATTGAAACTCATGTTATCTTGTCATTTGCAGTTGTTCCATATAAAAACTGTAAAAATATTATGACATTTAGTCTCTTCTCTGTTATGTTGCTGCAGGGTCTTTCATTTAAGAGTTCCTGATGACAAAAAAGAGATTCTCTTTTAAATACAGTTACATCTTAGGAAAGGTCGTTTTTATTTTTCTTGCATGTTCCCTTTATGTCATGTTCCTTGTAGTACTCAAGTTACTTCCTTGGCTTTTTAATTTATATTTTATTTTTACTTTAGGGAGACTGCAATTTACACCAGGCAAAAAACTTCGACTTACTGGATATGGGCAAAAGAGTTTTATGGAAAAGTTCTTCATTTTCAGTGTCTTTTCTTTTTAGCTTCATAACTTATAAAAACATATCATTTTAACATAAGACTGTTTCTGCCTGTGATAGCAGAAAATTTTTTATGCTAATTTGTGACTACGCTGTGGTTATGTACTGCGTGTATGTATGTACACGAAAATATACATATAACATTCTGGTAAGCACATAGATGCAATGAAGGATGTTGTCATCAAAATTATGTTTTGTTGAGCTGGTATTGTTTCTATGAAGATAAAAAGTAATCTTATCTCTTGGAAGATATTTAAAAGTGCAAAGATGGATCTTTGGTTAGATTTCAACAACAATTGGGTTTTGTTTTTTTTCTTATAGCCTTCTTCTTCTTGAATCTCTCTTAACAATTCAGTTCTTTGGAAGAAATAAGATCTACATTTGGATTTTCTGTTTAAGCAGGACAGCTGGGAAATTGTAGAAGGACTCCGGGGAGCAATGAATTGTACCCAGGAGCCGCAGAAGCAGGAGGGCTGCTTGCTGAAAAAGAGAAAATGGCCTTTGAAAGGCTGGCACAAGGTAGGAAAGAAATGTGTATCTGAAAGCTTGATGCCACCTGAGTGGGACTTACTTGGTGTGGTTTTGTGGCAAAAAGGTTACTTAAAAGCAGAGAAAGTGTTCTCCAAAGAAAGGGAAGGGAGGATGGTGTGTTTGTGGTGGTTTTCTGTTTAGGTTTTTTGTGTGTGTTTTGTTTGTTTTTAATTTTCTACATTTCTGCTTACAGAGATACTTCTTTTTGGACAGAGGGATTTTGAAGTATTCTAAATGCCAAGCTGATGTAAGTGATCTGAAACCCCTTAAGGCCATTATAAAGTATACAACAATATTTTATTGGAAGTAGCAATAGTTCCCTGTTGTTGCTAATGAGAAATAGAGTTTCAGCCATTCTAAACAGTAAGTTGAGAGGGGAGGAAACTATGGTTTCAGCAGGTAGTATTTATCATAGAATCAGCTGGGTTGGAAGGGACCTCCGAGATCAAGTCCAATCCTTAATCCACTACCACCGTGGTTACTAAACCATGGCACTAAGTGCCACATCCAGTCTCATCTTAAAAACCTCCAGGGATGGAGAATCCACCACTTCCCTTGGCAACCCATTCCTGATTAGCCTTTCTGTAAAGAATTTCTTCCTAATATCAAACCTAAACCTCCCCTGACACAGCTTAAGACCATGCTCTCTTGTCTTACTGATAGTTGCCTAGGAGAAGAGACCAACCCCCACCTGGCCACAACCTCCTTTCAGATAGTTGTAGAGAGTGATGAGGTCTCCCCTGAACGTCCTTTTCTCCAGGCTAAACAACCCCAGCTCCTTCAACCTCCCCTCATAGGACTTGTGCTTGAGTCCCTTCACCAGCCTCATCATTCTTCTCTAGATCTGCTCCAGCACCTCAATATCCTTCCTGAACTGAGGGGCCCAGAACTGGACACAGTACTCCAGGTGTGGCCTCACCAGTGCTGAGTACAGGGGAAGAATCACTTCCCTGGACCTGTTGGCCACACTGTTCCTGATCCAGGCCAGGATGCCATTGGCCCTCTTGGCCACCTGGGCACACTGCTGGCTCATGTTCAGCTTCCTGTCAATCCCAACTCCCAGGTCCCTTTCTGCCTGGCTGCTCTCCAACCATTCTGTCCCCAGCCTGTAGCCCTGCAGGGGGTTGTTGTGGCCAAAGTGGAGGACCCAGCAGTTGGCCTTGTTGAACCTCATCCCGTTGGAATCAGCCCAACTCTCCAACCTATCCAGGTCCCTCTGCAGAGCCCTCCTGCCTTCCAGCTGATTGACACTCCCCCCGACCTTGGCATCATCTGCAAATTTGCTGATGGTGGACTCAATCCCCTCATCTAAATCATCAATAAAGATATTAAACAGAACTGGGCCCAACACTGATCCCTGGGGGACACCACTAGTGACTGGCTGCCAACTGGATGCAGCACCGTTCACCACCACTCTCTGGGCCCGGCCCTCCAGCCAGTTCCTAACCCAGCACAGAGTGCCCCTGTCCAAGCCGTGGGCTGCAGCTTTTTCAGGAGAATACTGTGGGAGATGGTGTCAAAGGCCTTGCTGAAGTCCAGGTAGACACATCCACAGCCTTCCCCTCATCCACCAGGCGGGTCACCTGATCATAAAAGGAGATCAGGTTGGTCAGACAGGACCTGCCCTTCCTAAACCCCTACTGGCTGGGTCTGATCCCTTGTCCATCCTGTAGGTGCCGTGTGATCGCACTGAGGATGATCTGCTCCATAACCTTGCCAGGCACTGAGGTCAGGCTGACAGGCCTGTAGTTTCCCCGGTCCTCCTTCTGACCCTTTTTGTGGGTTGGCGTGACATTTGCCAACTTCCAGTCATCTGGGTAGATGATGGACAGCGGCTTGGCGAGCTCCTCTGCCAGCTCCCTCATCACCCTAGGGTGGATCCCATCTGGTCCCATAGTCTTGGGGGGATCCAAGTGGCTCAGCAGGTTGCTAACTGTTTCCTCCTGGATTACAGGGGGGCTGTTCAGATTCTTATCTCTTTCTACAAGCTCCAGAAGCCAGCTGTCCTCAGGACAACCTGTCTTACTGTTGAAAACTGAGGTAAAGAAAGTGTTAAATACCTCAGCCTTTTCCTCATCTTTGATAACTATATTCCCACCCATGTCCAGTAAAGAGTGGAGGTTATCCTTTTGCTTTATCCTGGAGTGATTGTATTTTTACTTTTTTGCAGATAGAGAGAGGAAAACTTCATGGCTGTATTGATGTTGGACTTTCTGTCATGTCTGTAAAGAAATCAACAAAATGTATAGATTTGGATACAGAAGAGCAGATATACCATCTGAAGGTGGGTCTTCAAGATTGTTATAACCTTGTTCCCGAATTAATAACAATAGCTGTGTATGATGAAGCCCTTTTGTTGCTTTTTTCGATAGCAAGAGGTCTGTCAGTTACACTAATAATTTGGTAGTCTCAGTGGATTAGTTTACACTTGAGAGGCATTATTATTCTGTTTCGGAGTCCAGAATCAGTAACACTGTTCTGAACAGAAACCTTGAAGATGCTTCATGCTTAGCAGCACTCTTTTCACCTAGCACTTTTTTCAGTTGTTGCACAAGTGCTTTTATTTTCAGTAGTTATATCTTTGTCTTATCTATAGGAAGTATTTTCCATGGTCAAGTATGGGGATTTATCTATCTTTGTGGAATAAATAGTTTTAAAATACATCACCAAAATCAAGTTTCTGTTTTCTTTGACCTAACTTTAACAATGGCAATTAAAAAATGACAATTTAATGTGTGGGGTTTTCTTTACATTGTAGGGGTTTTTATGTATAAGTTGCTAATTATTGTGTTCTGCATTGGAACTCATAACTACTAACTGTAGTTTCTCTTTTTCCTGACTTTATCCTGTGATTTTCTGTCATTCTTAAGCTCATACAGTATGCATTTTTAATAGGACCATCCTTAGAAAAACTCTTCTGATAGTTTGCTAGTAAAGGCCAACCAGGCTATTTGTCCAAGGAACACAAAATACCTTAGTATCTCTGTAAGTGATTTTTGAATGTGAATGTTATAAAACCTGAAATTTTGTGTAGGTGAAATCTCAGGAGCTGTTTGATGAATGGGTAGCAAAACTTCGTCATCACAGAATGTACCGTCAGAATGAAATCTCCATGTTTCCTCATGACACCAATAATATTTTCTTCCCTGTATCTACTACTACGGATTCTGTCCCTGGTTTCTGTGATTCTGCTTCAGGTAGAAAGGTAATAGTTATTATTTATAAATAATGAGCTTTCATGGTGAATTAAATTAGTCTGATTTGTGTTTATTAAATAAAGAGCATAATGGAAGTTTGTGGTGGCATTTAAGTTATGTTCTAAAATGTCAAGAGAAAAATTAAATTATTTATTGATTTACTCCTAAGCAGTTTTCTTTATGATGCTGTTAAATTTTATAATAATGTTTCATTGTTTTAATCCAGTAAATTATATTTTCATTTTATATTCTTATATATATTACAGACAAATGTATTTTATATTGACTTTCAAGACTGTATATTGAGTTAGAATCCTCATAATTTTTGAGACATATGTCAGTATTTGTATGATATGTGCTGGTGAATATTAGTCTAGGTCACAGAAGAGCACTCAGCTAGGTATTTTTTTCCCTTTAGCATTTTGCCATATATCCTTTAGCTAATAAACCCTCTGCCCTTTTACATTAATGAAGCTGGCTACTTAGCTGGGAATTATACAAGAATCCATCACCTGGGGCCACTACTTATATTTGAATTTATATTTTATATATTTCATATATTTAAATTTATATTTAAATACCCACCCACCATGCTGTGGGTGGGCATGGGATCTGAATGGGTCCAGCTGACAGTGTACTTATCTTTTGGTAGAGTCTGTGACTGATAGTTTCACAAATGACTTGACAAATGTTTAGTCCAACACCATAAATGACATTTTTGATGCAGCTTCATGGAAGAGTGTGTGTGTTCTGTGTCTGGACACAGCCTCTGTGCCTTCAGCTGTCTGTACATTAACTGGCTGACTTTCACCCAAAGAAACTCTTCTGCTCCAGTGTAGAACCACTGGTGTCTTTTGTGACTCACATCTATACTGTTTTATTTACTACAACTGAAATGGCACTCTGTTTCTGTCAGCTCCAGAGTGTCTCCTAAGTACCAACCAACTCCTTGTTATCCTGCTGTCTAAGGTTTTCTTTTCCCTGGGATAATTGCTGTATGATCTGAATGGGCTTGTTCCTCAGCACCTGTAGTTCATCACTTTATCCTGTAACTGAGTTTGAGTTTTAGCAAACACGAATATGTGCCTGAACAGCTTTTTGCTCAGGGTTGAGAGGGAGGGGATCTGTGTGAGCAGGCAGCTGAAAGAACAGTAACTCACCCTGCAGTAACAAGGCCGTTCTGCAAAGAGTTGTTTGCACGTATTTTGTGGCGCCAGCAGCTCTGTGGCTCTGACAGCCTGCTCTTCTGAGGCTGTGTCTGCAGGGAAATGGCAAATCTCCTGTGTCCATTTAGTTATTTTCTCCCAAAAGACAGCAGGGATAGAAGTGGGGAAGAATATCAAGGGCAGAAGTGGAGCATTTGCAAAGTCCATGATATATTTATGCCGGTGTTCTCAAAGAAGAAAAAAAAAATGAAAAAACCCCAGAATCCATGTGACCAGCATATCTAAAATCTATGCTTACTGCAAGGAAACTAACCATTTCTTCTTTGGCATGAAAGACTTAATTCAGACTATTAATCCAGATTTTCACTGCAAAGAAGCCCTACTTATTTTCATGTGAAAAATAGAAGGGGATAGTTCTTAAGCTGCAGTTAATCACCTTAGCTCTGCTGAAGCTAAATGGAACTCTGCCAATTTACACCAGCCCTAGCTGGATGTTAGTTGATATCAATCCAGCAGTAAGATTATTTTGAGAAAAATACAACGTGTGGTTTTCACATTTTTTTTTATTGTGTGCATCTACATATGTCTATGTGGAATGCTTGTATTCTAAAGCTTAGCCATGCTGATCCAAAGCAAAACTATGTGAACTGGAGCTACACAAACTCTTGCCTGTTTGTGTATTGGTGTTTGGCAATGCCTATTTCCTTCTTTCCTCCTGCTCATGTCCCTTATGTTTATGAGTTCTGGAGAAGCTGGTTATGTGAGATAGATGTCTGAAGAGATAAATATGGAATTTGTTCACAAAATGCCAATACAATTCCTCATCTTTAAATTCAGTTTACTTGTGCTTTTAAAGGTGCTGAGATTATTATTTGGGTGTACGTATATATATGGCAAAAGCTCATACAGCTTTATGTAGGAATAAAACAGTCAAACTGCATAGATTAATTTTAAAATAAGTGTGCTTACTGGTGCTTACTGCTATTGCATACTGACACAGTACTGAATGATGTCACGTGGATAGTGCATTTTATTTTATTCTGCAACTCATGTTGGAGGTTATATTGTAAATTTAAAAAGACCATCTAAGAAGACTGCAACAGACTGAGATGTAGATGATGTTTCTTAGGAATAGATTTAAAAACTAGTACTACCAGAGCTTTGATATAAGATGAGCAGGAGGTAACAAAGTTTGTAAATAGTACGCTTCAGAGAAGAGCCAAACAATTTAGTCAGCTTTTCTTATAACCAGTAAACTGGTTGTGTAATGGCACTTAAGGTGAAACATTTTAAAACTGATTTTAAACAAGATGTTGGCAAAGCATGTAATTTGTACCACTTCCTGATGTAGGTATTATTGAAAATGAAAGGTTTAGTAGGGTGTACAAATAATTAAGCATTTGAATGGCTGTTATTTGTAGTTACATTACAGAAGAAAACACCATTATAGGCCACGATCAACGGGTAGTAGTACTGGGCAGAAATTTCTTCACATTGGAAACTATTTAATTGTACTGCTCAGTTAGCTCTTACACAGAATTTCCAGCATCATCTGACACACCTGATAGTGGACACTGCTGAAACTGAGCTAAGTTTGAAGATGTGTACAGAGACGTTGTAAAAGGGTAGCATTTACCCAGATGAGGTGTGTGATCATAGCTGTATTAAGGCCTGTTGAGCCAAATGCGTGCTGAAGTCATACAACTTTGAGTAAAATTTTGAAATAATATCTAGTGCATCTTGCTTTGACCCTGAAAAATAACTTTAACAAACATGTGCATGGTACATTTAAGTTACTTCTGGGGCTTCTTTGGGGACCATATAGGAGGAACAGAATGTCCAAATTTGATCCTGCTCAGATATGGTACTTTAATTGTATTAAGTTGACCTAATTTATGCAGAACTTTACCCTTCCTCAAAATTTAGTTTTCAGCAAATTTTATGGTTCCTTTATTATTTCTACTGCTTGTAGGCAGCAATTATGTTAGATAACCTGCCATTATGCTCAGTGACTGTATACCTAGTCTAGATCATAAACTTTTTTCCCTCCATGTAATTGATGTCTTTGGCTGTGATCATGGAACTCAACTGTTGATTGTCAAAATTTGTGTATATAACATTAAAATAATGTTTGTTAATAATTCACTTGTTTTTGTTTCTTTTGAACAGACAGGCAGCTTGACCAAACAGAATTCAATGTCAACTGGAGGTAACTTGTCATTTTCCTTTTCAAGTAATGAGTCCAGGATTTCCTCTTGGCTACAGTCTTCTGAAGAGATGGAAAAATGCTCAAGAGGTAATGATATTTGAAGGAAAGTGAAAGTAGCCTAATATTTCCCCTAGTTTTTCTTAACAACAAAAGTATTATACCGTAATTCATCATTACTGTTAGAGTTTTCTCTCAAACTGGAGGGAGGAAAGAGATGGTCATTGATTAGTGGCTACTCAGTTGTTTGCAAAAGGACTAGTAATTTTGGATGTGGATGTATCAGTTGTGGACACCTCTTCAAGAAACCTATATATTTCAATACATTTTCCTTTATACAGGAGAATCACATTCAGTCGTAAGATTTGAACTTCCTTAGGCTGGGTATTCAAAAAAGGGAAGCATCAAAATCTAATAATTTAAAAAGCATTAATTCTTTGTACTTCAAAGTCACCTTCTGCTTTCATTCTTTCCTAAGAGCAAGAAGATCTTTCTCATGCTGTTAGTGTCTGTGTGATATTTATTTGTTGTATTTCTGCCTACACTGAACTTCATCTCAAATACAGAAGAGCCTCACCTCTAGCTCTGAATGTACTTGAAGACTGTGTCATTGTTACCCTCACCATGAGGAGCTTTGACAAGTCCCAAATTGCAGTAATTATCACATTATTCTCATTTTTCTGCAACTAACTGGGAAAAAATACCATGATCATTACACATACTATATAGATGCATTTCACTATTTTGAATTTAAACCTGAAGATAGTACACAATCTTTTTATCCATCAGTCTAATCCTGTGCTTTACTCAGTGAATAACTTATGCTAGGTACAATCAAAATAGGACTAACCTACAAAGAAAAAAAATTGTCAGTGTGTCTGTTACTTTAGGGCAACTGAAAATATTCTTTTGTTCTAAACAGACCTCTCCAACTGTCACACATATTTACTGGAAATGAACCAGCTGTTACAGAGCATGGATGTTCTTCACAGGACGTATTCAGCGCCTGCTATAAATGCTATGCAGGTTTGTTGTTTAGAAACAAAAGCAAAAAGCATATTCCCTTACAGTTCAAAAATCCAACCCTTATCCTAAAGAATCAAGTTATTTCTTCCTTAGCTCTGTTAGATATATGGCAATCTGTATTGTTTTTTGTCCTGTGTGTTGTGAAAAGGTTGGACCTTTTGAAAGCCCAAAGAAGGAAAAGAGAACACACAGGAGGTGGCGATCCAGAGTTGTTGGGAAAGAAGCTAAAGGAACATTACAGGTAACTTCAGTCCTTCCAGGGGCTCATCTTCCTCCAAACCTTATTGATCACTTCTTGGCATGACCTGTTTAGGAAATACGAATCCTTTCCAAGTAGTGTCCTGTGCTAGCTCATTTTAAGTGGTAATATACCTTACAAAACACAAATATGTTGTCCTTGATATCTACAATAGGGTCTGTCCTGTTACCTTCAGGAGACTGGCCATGTTTTTTTTACCCATGTTTTCAGTCTGTCTCCAATATGGGGGGCTGTGCTGGTGGGTTTTTTTAATCAGTACGGATTTTTAAAATTCTCTAGATAGTTTTGTACACATTTGCATCCAGAGGCCATGTGATTAGATACTTACAGGTGGGGGGAATAATACAGCATATGTTACAACTCTCGGTGGACTTGGTTTTTTGAGTTTTGCCAATTATCCCATTATGGTATATTGGGCAAAGCTGTAGCTCTGGTTTCATTTGCCAGGTGTCATCCATTCCAAGCTTACTGGTAATTGACAGTAATTATTTCATTTTTTTGTCTCCAACATGTAACCCAGGTGGGTACAATAAAACAAAATTTTCTTTACAGTTTATAAAAATACCACAAATTACCATCCTCCTTACAGGTGCCTTCAGTATTTTCTGCCCCTATGAGACTGCATGCTTCCAATCCAAACTTATCTACAATAGATTTTGTAGAGGAGAAAAATTACTCTGATGGCTCTGAAACATCATCAGAATTTACAAAAATGCAAGAGGACTTATTTCAAGTTGCACATAAAGGTAAATGAAATTGTCTTCCGTATATGGTTTTATATCATCACAATTTAAATAATGGTGTGACTTCTGAGAATGCTTCCTGTTTAATGTTTAGAAAATGCAGAAAACACCCTTTAATTTCCTTTAGGAATTGCAAATGTTGAACTTGTGGGTCACTTAAAAAAGGTGGCTTAATCATCGTTTTTGATTGATTTTGTTTTTTAATTAATAGAGGACAGCCCTTTTTTTATGTGCTAAAAACCTAGTTGTTTGTTTGTGGTTTTTTGTGTTTGTTTTTTTTTTTCCAAGAGGTAAAATACCTAAAATCAATTGCTAGAAACACTACAGAAGATTATACTCTTTTTGTGTTAGAAACACAACAGAAGATTATACTCTTTGTGTTAGAAACACAACAGAAGATTATACTCTTTCGTGTTTGCACGCATATGTGTCCATATGAGCACATGTATGTTTCTATATTCGGTGTGCTTCACTGTATTTCAGAGTCAACATTTGTTGATGATGCAAGGGTTGCTATGGTAGTAACCTATTTTTAGTGAATAAGAAGAGTAAAATCATGCAAAGCAGCCAGAAGGGGAGCTTGACTAGAAATATTTCTTCCCTCAAAATCATTTTTCATTAGCAATGCTTTGCTCCATCACCCTCGCACCAGAAGCATTTTTATTATTTAAGTAATCTTGATGAGGAAGGCACTTAAGCATTTATAGCTGAAAGGCTTTTGGAAGTATTGGCTTTGTCCCCTTTGGCACACGATAATGGTTGATGTTATCAATAAGCACTCTCTGCTTGTTTTCCCCTCTGGTGCTGATATATCTTGATTCTGTTATGCAGGGAATGTATCTAAGTAGTAAACTTGATAAAGTCAATTATTGTCAAAAGTAATGTATGTTTTCCAAAAAAAGAAGAGAAATGGGGGTGGGGTGCAGTTGGAGAAGTTGCTGTTAAGCAGAGCAAAGAAATCACCTATTCAAGATCATCTTACCAGAAATGTCCATGTTGGAAATTTTGGTTATATTGATCCACGCATTAGAAGGGACAATTAACTTGGTACTATTTACTGCAGTATCAATTTACTAAGAGGACAAAGAATTTTTTTCCAAAGTTACTTTATAGCACACCCATTCCAAAGATAATAGCGAAGAAACCATTTGCTTCAGCTTTTTGATACAAATTAAATAAAATGTAACATTGTTTAGTATGTAATGATACTTGAAAATTAAAGTTAGTATACCACATATTACATGGTATTTAAGGTCACTGAAGATTCTGGTCATGTTATCTATGTATGAAAGCCTAACAGAATAGATCATAGTGGATATATCTCCCTCCCCACCGCCTGTGATACTGTTAAAGATTTCTTTGGATAGTATGAGAATTAGCTTTGGTAATGGTTTGCAGTGTTGGAACATACTTTAATTTTTTAGAAGACTAAACTGGGTTACATAACTTATTAACGAAGTAGTGATGATTCAGGTTAACTCAGAGTGGATGATTAGAAGAGAGGAGTATCAGGGATTTCTTGATCATTGCTCTTTTCACACATCCATGCCCAGATTTTTTACCCTAATTTCCCTGTAAATGGGCTAATTTTTGCATGGGCAGTTTTCATGATAGTATTACAGGGCTTGATTAGACCCTCAGAAATCCTCTGATACTCCAGCTAATTGAATGTTGAAAACCTACATAAATAAATATTGCTCAAATAATGTTTTTATTTCTTGTGGTTAAAGAGAAGATTAAATGTCTTAAGGGTAAAAAAAAAAACTTTAAAAAGTGTATTTTCCCTCTAAAAATCCAATGATTTTAAAATTGCATGATCTGTTGTCTGATTTAAACATATCAGGCTGGTGGTAGTGCCTCAGGAAGGAGTAGAAGTAGCAGCATAACATGCATATCATTCAGGCTCTGACCTTTTGAGTCACTAAATCATCTAACAAGCTGAAATTTCTTTGTTACAGAAAGAGATAACAAAACTCAACACCACAGTTGACTTGCAGGGAAACTACTAACCCTATAGCTGTGGCACAATACGTGTTACAGCTGCTTTTTTTGATTACTTTTTTTCCTACTTAATTTTTTTTCTTTCGTCTCTTCTTCTCCCCCACTGGAATTTATAAAGGAATGTGGAATAGAATCATGACCATCTGAAGATTCAAGCTAATTGGGGAACAAAAGCAAGTGAAGAGCAGATGTGGTTAGTTAGCTTTGTTGCCATCTGTCACAAATAATCAGAGTAATTTTGACTGTGGCTAATATAGTCAACACAGTAGCATTCACCATAAACATTTCTCCTACTAAAAATCTACCCTATAACCTTGATTAATATTACTTGTTTTTAGTAACCCACCCTGGATCTCTCAACCTAAATTCTTGTTTCTGTCACCATAAACAATGTTTTATTTAAGTTTTACGTAATTAGTACGCATACAATTGGTAGCAGCTGTTTTTAACTGTCACTTTTTACAAAATGGTTCTAGTTTACTTCACCTTGAGGTCAGCTTTCAGCACCATATCTACTGAGAGAGAAAAGCTGAAGCAGATGCTGGAGAACGATGCATCTTCATCTCCATCTGCACAAATAGTGGGCTTGAAGAATGCCTTATCATCTGTAAGTGACATGCTGAAATTCACTGAGCTTCATTGTCATCAGATACTACTTTTAAATTTTATAGTAGATAATTTCTGATTCTTTGGTGTCTATTCTGTGCTAGAACGTGCAGAATTTAATCACAGCAAGTTCTACATATGGTGTTTTTCAAAGACTCTTTCCTAAATGTTAAAGGTATTGTCAAACTATTGAAGTTTGAGAGGTGGATTGATAAAGGTATACAGTATAATCTGTATCATTTGGTGTTAAGAATCAGAGGGTTGCTCTGTGACTATGAGTCTACTTTCTTTCTAAACATTCACTGTTTAATCACCAAGTTCTGGTAGCTTGCAGGTTTCCTTTTCCTTTTCTTTACCTAAACAGCACTTGAGTGTTCACTGTATGACCTGGCATAAAGTAAAGGTGAGAGTGGCTGAAAGCACTCTGCTGTCCCTTCTAATGCACGAGAGCTTCACCATGCTGCACCAAGACACTGCAAAGCAAATTCTAGTACAACTTGTTTACACTGACTTCCAACGTTAATTATCTCTTAGTCCTCTAATAGCAGCGATGGAGCTGGTAGGGCAGAGTTCTAAATGACAAAAGATTGTGCTTGTTAAAAAAAGGGAGAGGGGGAGTGTTTGGCTAGTGTGCTTTGTGTAATTGTTTGAGACCAGAACTTTGAGATTGGTCATGTTTCGGTATGTCTACTGAAGAGTAATCTGATTTCAGGGCAATGAAGGCCATCATTACTATGGCCTTAAAATTTCAGTGTTTATTGCAAATACCGCATCAGAGGCAGGGGAGACTCTCTGACACTAATCAGTGTGATGTAGATCATCTTAGAGTTATTTCAGTATGAAAACTTCCCTTTGCTTTACAAAAGCTACATGTGGTTATAGTTTTTTAACATACCTCTTTGCCTAGACCTTTAAAGGCCATGATGTCTTCATAGCATTTAGAGAAAACTGAAGCCTGGTGCATAATAACTATACTCGTTCACTTGCACTTCTTTGGTTTTGGCTTTCAGATGTTCCTCTTTTGATATTTGAATAGGTGACTTTTATTTTCCAGGGTTATTTGCCTACCATTTTATATCAAAAAATCAGTTTTAAGATTGCTGAACTCAGTGAACACTCAGTTTAGCATGAATTATTTTGGGGTTTTAGGCAGTGAGATTCTGTTGTCCATCTTCATCCTGTACATGTCTTTTAAAAGTAATTCTTTTAGGTCTTATCTGATACTTAAAAAACCTTTTGTAGCCAATCCAGAAGTCATCTGTGAACCTTGGCAGTTTCAGCAGAGGTTAACGCCTCTGAGGGCCTGCAGATCTGCAAAGCCATGATGCCAAAAGAAATGTTCTCACCCTGTACAGCAGAGATCCTATAGGTGAAAGGAATAAGCTTCATTTGGAAACATAGGAAAGATGGATATGATAAACTTGACATATTTTGAAGACTTCCTTGCGAGAGAGTCCTGTGTTGATGACTTTGACTTCATGTTTGTTGTTGTTCATTTTATTTGTTTTCTGTACAGGAGAAACAAAAAATCAGACTCACAGGTTTAAAGCTATCAAACATAGCTCTGTTTTGCTCTCATCAGCCTGGCAGGGGAAAAGTGAACAGATTTAAAGTGGATAAAACACCACAAAATTAGCATCTCTGGCTGTGCTTCTCCCTAATTAAGATAGTATCCTTGACCTACACACAATCTGAGAAAAGCAAATACAGAATGAGAATAAATACAGTATTTTTGGTTTTGGGAGAGGAAGAAGACAGCAGAAGGAAGAAAACATTCTGTAGCAAACAATGAAAATGGGAAGATGCTATTATGGGGCAGCTGTGTAAATTGTTTTGCACTTACCTGATGCTGTGGGTATAACACAGTGCTGAACGCTTGATGCAGAAGTGCTAAACACCTGTATGGCAAATTCAGCCCACATATAGTTAAAACCAGAAATTATTTTCTTCCCTCCATCATCACTTTGAGCTTACTTGTCTTTCCTGCCCCCAAGGTGATTTTCAACAAAAAGCACTTCCAAAATCAGAAGTATCTGTGGGATAACACGGATGTGTAAACAGCAGGGTTCTCCATGTCCTGGTATTGATTAAGATCACTGAGTCTTCAGTGTTGTTCCAAAATTAGTAACCCAGTCTTTTATTTCAGATATTTTCATTGCAGGCAGGGTTGCACTCTCTTCCTACAAGTCTACTTTAGTTGACATTTGTCCATCAGATGCACCCATTATGAATAAATAACATGTAACAAGCATGAGTTTGCAGTAGAGGCTTTTTATTCTGATCATTGTTATTATAATCTGATAGGACATGAATTGTACCTGTACCTGTGAGAATTTAAGTCTTATTTCTCTGTCAGTGGAAGGCAAAGGGAACTGTCAGTATGGGAAAATCAAATGGTTTTGGATGTGGTAAAAACTAATGTTGAGAGAGGCTTGGCTGGAAATGGAGGTGAAGGAAGGGAGCTTGAAAAGAAAAAAGATGCACAAAATTAATTTATAACTTAAGAAATCAGCTTGCAAACCTTGAAATATCCCTACCATCTCTGACTTTTTTTTTCCACTTGTGTGTCTTTTCCCTCACACTGAACAAAAATAGTTTTGAGAGATAACAAGTAAGGTTTGAAGAATTTAAGGTAAATGATTTGCTGAATTGGTAAAAAATGATGTGGTGGTGTTTTATACTGCACTTTAAATACTCTTTACCCCTGTTTACCCAATAAACCCACATTTGAGTTAGTTGAGAGAACTTTATATCCCCAATATCTTTGTTAAATATTCCAGGCAATAGCACAAAATACAGATCTTAAAGACCGGTTACGCAGAATACATGCCGAATCTATGATCCTTGATTCAGCATCTAATGCAAAATCAAGTCCAGATTTGGTGAAGGTGGGTATGGATTTCCTCTTTCAGTGATGTCTGTTCCTCAAGCCCCTACATCTAGATAGTGCTGCATAGCTGCATCTCGTCCTTTCTTGATGTCTCCCCTGTGGTGTATTGTGTTAGCAAATCGAGTCTGCTTTTGTGGTTGTGAGTCATGTCTGATGATGCGTTGTGTGATATTTGATTTCAAAGACTTTCCTTGTGAGCAGGTTTCCTGAGCACACCTTCCGTTGCCTTTTGCTACTGGTTCCTGGTGTTCTCCCTCACCTCCTGCCTGCTTCTCATTCAGCATGAACAGAGCTGCCACTTTGTTACCCTCATGCTGCTGTTTCTATGGCCCTTAGTCCCTTGTTAACTTTCAAGTTCTGTAGACCTTTTGTTGACTGTTGAAGTATTGTTAACCCAGAATGTTGGCTACTGGTGTGGATCGTGTAAGGTTTAGAACACTTTTTAGACATTTCCATGAAAGGATCAAAGTTAATTGGACATACAAGAGCTCTTTCCACCATTTAGTTTTCTTTTTGTGAAGGCAGGAAGTCTTCTATATATCCAGTTAGCCACTTTGAGATGCACTGATGTCCAGACAGTCTTCTGTCTCGCTGCAGAATGCATGTGGATATGGTGTAATTAAAAGTCATAAGATCTAAGTGTTAATGGTGTTAGTGAGGGAAGCCAGAACAGTGTTATTTCTGATGGATTTTCCTATATGTTAACTCATACAGAAACCTCTGCTGCGCTTGTAGTATAAATCTTCCATTAGAACTTGAGTGGATGTAATGCTGGGGGTTTTATATAACTAATTATTTCCTTTTCTTTTTAAAGACAGTTTAGTCATTCCATCTGTTCACTTCTGGCTTAGTTCTGTTTCAGTGGAGCTGTGTGTTGGTCATATTTAGCTGTTCAGTTTTTTGGGTTTTCTTCCTTAAGGTAGTTGATCATTCTAATGCCTTTTGCTTTTAATCCCATGAGAATTTGAACAACACTTAAACTGCTATCCAGAAAAGCATTAATGCACTGTTATTTAATTTCAGGAGTTCTTTATTTTCTTATTTAGTGGACGTCCTTGCAGTGACAATGGATTATTTCTGAAACCTGTTCTGTGCACTATACACACATAGAGACATACATGACAGAAACAGATTTCAGAAAGTCCTTAGAGGTTTCATTCACAAATTCCCTCTGGCAAGGTTTGGGATGGAACTTAAAGATAAAATCACTTATACTGGAGAAGTTTAATTTTAAAATTGTTTGAGGACTGTGATACAGTAGTGCTGCTCTGAGGAAGACAGGGTCACTGCACAAAACTTGTTACTAAATGATGCATCAGGTGCTATGATTGACCTGTGAAAATTGAAGCAGTGTAAGATAGTATCTCAAGCCTTTGCATAAAGGAAAAGTTTAGTTTGTCTGTTGGGTAGTTTAATTGTAATTCATCATGCCAGAGTGGGAACATGGAAGAAGACAACCTGAAACTTATGTGTTAGATATAAAAACCTGCTGTTCTTTTATGAGTCTTTCCTGCTCACTTTCCTTCTCAGATTCAAAATAGTATTGGAAACAATCCCAGTAGCAATGCTTATATGTGTAAGATTTTTTTTTTTATTTTTTTTTTTTACTGGTAGGCTAGTGTAACTACCTTCCCACAGAAGAGACAATACTGAGGTTTCCTCTTTTTTTCCCTGCTGTATCAGAAGGGGTTTTTTTAAGTCTTTTGTATAGCAGTTTGGGTTTTTTCCATGTCACCACAATCAGCATGTGCTGAATAACGTTCCATACAATAGTAAAACCTACCAACAGAAAAGCTTTGAAAGAAGATTTGTCAGTTTGATTATAGATTTATCAGACTGTTCATTATGTTTTTCTGAAAATAAAATACTACAATTCCTGCAAAATTATGATAGAGCAGTCATGGTTACATGTTAGTAAAGCGCCTCATGCCGAAAAGCAGCTAATACAGTCCTTTGGGCCAGCTTCCTTTGTATTGGTGGAGTTATCAGGAAAAACAATAGTGCTCAGTGTTCTCCAACTTTTTTACTGTATCCACAGAATGAGCCAAGTCTCACTGGTCACCTCACCTTTGCTAGGCCACACTTTGGAACTTCGCTTACCCCAATCTGTAGAGCTTCTATGGGAGGAGTTATCAAGATCTCTGTGGCAGAGATTGTGCCTCCAGCAGCAAAAGCAATTCCGCTTCTATGGTTTTGATAGTGTGTTGGTTTTGGATAACATGGGAGATATCTCTGGCGTGGATATAAAGGAAAACTTTCCAAAGAACAACATAGAAAATTAGTGAAGAAAAAGAGCTAGGAAAACACTCTATTATAAAGAAAGCAACTTTACCCCTCTGAATTTTGTACACCATGGTACTGCAGGCTTTGCAATAAGCAAGGCTTAGGGAGGAAAAGACTGATTCATTTGCCAAGATCAGAAAGGAGCGTGAATCTAGGATGTAATATAAAGATGTGGGAGTTTTGTCCTTTTGTGGGCTTTTTGATGATACACTTGTATATATCTGGCTAAATCATTAAAATAGCAAAACATTTTGACATGCAGCACATAACTGATTTACTGAATAGGCATTGCTTTTTTTGCCTTCTTTTTTCCTTCTTCTCTTTGATTTGTTTTACTTTGGTCTTAAATCCCTCTTTGAAACACATGTTACCTTTCACTTAAATTGGAGAGGAGCACGTGCAATCTTCTCCCAGTGTTTTACAGCCCTTCAAGTTATGTGATTGTGGAATTGCATGCATAAATGTTGTTTGTGGTACTTCCCCTCTCAAAATTTTTTATTTCTTTTAAACAGGAAAATTCAAGAGAAGAAGGCAGAGGTCTTGTTCACCAGGTCTCCAATGAAAGCAGACTGTCTATAGCTGACTCTCTCACAGAATTTTTTGATGCACAGGAAGTCCTACTGTCTGCTAGTTCTTCAGAAAATGAGGTCTGAGCAATAAGATGGATATCATTCTGATGTAGTTTCTTATCTGCTAATTGACATGTAGTCTTTCTGAGTGCCAACTGTACATTAGAATTCCAGAAAATTTGAATTTTCAAAACATTTGGAAAGTAATATGCCATTTGTGTTTATTTTCTGTCATTGTCTCTTCACAGTAAGTGTAGCAATTATTATGGAGAACTCTTATATACACATTGAGGCAGATGGCAATTAGGTAGCTACTATGCAGATACTGCATATACTGTATTGTCTGCCTTCAGTCATTATACAGGTGCTTAGGGAGTCACATCACAGAAATAGTTATTCATAGCTGTCCTATTCAGTTGAATTTTCAATGATGATGATATCTCCTAAACTCAGTGGTGTCTTCTTAGGGGTTTGTAGCATTTTTCTGTAGTACTGAAAATGGTTCAAATATATTAAAACGATAATTGCAGTGGACAGTAACAATTTTCTCATGCATATGGGGTTATTTTAATGAATGAATATAATCTTGCTTTTTTCCTCCACACTCAGGTATCCGATGATGACTCGTATGTAAGTGATATCAGTGATAATGTCTCAGAAGATAACCTAAGCAATGACATGGAGAATGAAAGACAAACTTTAGGTAAGTTCAGTTTTTTCTTACACCACGTTTTGAGAATTTTCTTTGTTTCTGTTTGGTTGGGATACTTTTTTTCTTCTCTTACTAGATAATTAGGTATTATAGGTTTTGAGATGTAAACAGCCTGTGTTTTTTCTCTTTAGCCTCAGATTTTTTTTGAACAGCAGATTCTGGCTAAACTGTTTAACAGGGCCTGGCTACCGTTGATTAAGCAGGATAGTGGTTCTGTATCAGCAGGAAAACACTTATTTTCTTGACTTGTTTGGTGCAGCTCCCACTCCCTCTCAGTTTCACATGGCCACAGGATTTTTCAAAGTAGCAAGGCCTAACTGATTTTTTTTTTCAAAAAGTAATTTTCTTCTTGTCACACTGTTTTTTCAGTCTGCAATTTAACAACCCCATTCAGAATTGTGTTGTTTTAGCAGAACTCATGTTTAAAGGAATGTGAGAATAATTGCACACTGGCAGGCCTAGTGCATGTTTTAATCATGATAGTCTTGTTAGTACATATGCTAATTTAATTGTCTTTCAAATTAGAAAGAGATTCAAAAAAAGAGGGAGAAGAATTGATCATAACAAACTGATCAGCTTTGTGCCTTGAACTCCTTTCAGCTAACCACAATGTTCTTCCCACTCTAACAATGTATTTTTATCTTCAAAACTGCTGAACACTGATTTCTCACTAGCAACTGTTTCCTAATCATCTCCAAGGACCCGTAGATCCCTGTGAACCTGGGTAGTTTGATATGCCTGGAGAATTGTTGTATTTTGTAACTGTTCAAAAATGAAGAGTTTGTTGTTTGTTTTTTGGGTTTTTTTTGTAAGATAGGAAAGAATACAGATTTATTTCATATCATGATCAGGACCTTAGAAAACTGTACTGGTGTGACTGTTCATCTTCTTGTAACAAAGGCTGTCACTGAAGCTCCTCCATATCAGCAGTACCTCCGCGTGCTTCTGGTACCTGCTATTTCTGTGCTTTGGGCAGCCTGCCACTGCCATTAATAGAAAACTGAGTGTCTTTTTTCTACAGGGCTTTAGCTGCACCATAAATTGTGTGATTATGGTAAAATCCTCTGACCACTGTAAGGTAGAAGGTCAGACCAGATGTTGATAATGGTCCAGTTTGACCTTAAAGGTCACCGAGTCTAGCTGGAAGTCAGATGTACCAATCTCCTTAAGTATTGATGCTGTCTATTTGTCACAACTCTTGCAAACCAGAACTGCAGAGGCTTTTCTGTAATGGGGGGTGGGCAAATTTCAGTGTATAGAAAATTTGGTATCTGAATATCTTAGTTCTTACTCTACTCTGTTTTTTCACCATTTTACCCCAATTAATGGGCTACTGCAGAATATGTAAATAAGTCAGTTAGTAACCAGAATCTCATTTCTGGGATCCCTTTGTAATCAAGGATAAATCTTTAGCATTTACCTCCTTCTCCAGGTATCTCCTCATTCCTGAGGTATCTAAGGGAACATCCTTGTTTTTGACCTCTTCTGATATTAAATAAATTCTTCCAATAGGGAAGTATAGGAGCCAATCTTTTAATTCTCAACAGTATAATTGTTTCAGATAGATTTTTTGATTCATAGTGCCCATGCCATTTTTATGCAAAAATAAAGATACAGGCAAGGGACTGCAAATAGTTCACCTGTCCTTTTTACAGTAACTCAACCACATAAGCTATTAGGACTGCTAGTTTGCAAGTGGCAGGAAAGATGGAAACTTCTTTCTCAAAATTTTGAGGCTGCTGATTACACTTTAAAATCTCCATGTGAGGTGTGGGCTAGCAGGCACAGAGAAGCTTGTCCTTGGGGTTATCTGTCACTGCTGGAAGCACTGCTGACACCATGCTTATGTCAGTGGAACAGCAGAAGAAATGCTTTTTGAAATTGTGCTTTTAAGGGCAGGGATGCTTTGGGCATGTGCAGCACAGAAGAGATGTGCTGCCCAGTGTGGTTTTAATTCCTTTGAGACAAAGCTGTGTGAGGAAAGCCAGGAAAGGATGGGGGTCGACAGACGGAGGCTATGCCCGAAGGTCTCCAAACAGTAAGTGATTCTAAGGCAGCAACTTACTAGGTGCTCCTAAGGGTGTGTAAAGATAAAATATGTTCCTGTAGTGGCAAACACATTCCTCTCTGAAACGAAAGTGATGTACAGCTAAGCAATGTAATCACTTCAGACTAGTGCCTGTTGCAGAAGCTTGTAGCTCTATTTGGATCCTGCTACAAATCATTTCATGGCACACTTAGAACTGTTTATCGTGTTCCAATGGCCTTGATGTAGCAACACAGACTTCAGATTTTCATTTCAAGGACTCTTGACTCAAGTATTTTTATTTTTTTTATCTTTAGCAAACCCACAGCTCCACAGTTTCCTCAGCTTTTCCACCTTTAAAACACATCATTTCTCCATCACTGTATGGGCGTATCTCAAAGCTAACGTCACTAAAAAAGTTTAAATGCTATAGGAACACTGTGGAAAAGTCTGCATGTAAATTTGTGTGCAGTAAATTTCCCTGGTAGGAGTATGCAAAAAAGTAGGAAAAGATCAGTAGGAGTTGTTATTATCCCTAAATCTGTAAGTTACATCTCGCCTTCTGAGAAGTGTCAATTTAATTGAAGCTCTGTCAAGGAAGGAGGTTTTATGTCCCTCAAACAGATAGGAATCCATCTCTGTTACAAATAAAATGGTTACAATATTTACTCTTTCAAATTCAATGGAAAGTCTGAGTCTTTTCTTACATCCTTTAAGGGAAAGGAAGGTAATTTTTTTACTCATCTTTTGTACCTGGCATTTACCTCAGTTAAAATACATAAAATCCTGTTCTTAATTTTGTCATTTTTATAACAGGCTATCTTCAAACCACAAGTGAAATACTTGAATGAATTGTGGGTGGAAGGAAGTTTTGACAGAAGAAAAGATGGTTGCATTTCAATGTATGTGTGCAAGGGGGATGAAACTAAGTGTGAATTGACTTGTTCTGCCACTTCCTTTTCAGACTGTATTTCTGAAAGTGGAATTGGATGCAATTCTAAACGGAGAACATGTTTACCAGCCCCATGTCCTAATACGAGTAACATCAGCCTATGGAATATCCTGAGAAACAACATTGGAAAGGATCTCTCCAAAGTGGCCATGCCTGTTGAATTAAATGAACCACTAAACACCCTTCAGCGTCTCTGCGAGGAGCTGGAGTACAGTGAACTACTGGATAAAGCAGCGCACACACCGAACCCCTTTGAACGGATGGTAAATATGTTACTCCAAATACTTGGTAACATTCAATATAATTGCAATAGAGTAAATATAAAAGCAGTGCTAAAGAAATGAAGATGTTCGGTTGCATTTTTCTGTTTCTCTCAGCTGAGAGAGGCAAACTCTCCAAATATGTGCCTGTACATATTTACATAGCCACTGCTTTTGACTCCTCTACATCATTTCTGTTGCCTTTTCAGGAAGCCTCTCTTTTCTCAAGTACCTTGCTGTTCTGCAAGTTTAAACAGAAAAGGAGCTTACTTCTGTTTTGCAGCTCTTGCTCTGTAAGATTAAAAATTTACAGCAAAAAGGGAGGAGAGGATTGAGTATAAAAACTGCAATTTCTCTTTTTTCAAGAGTGTCTGATCTGGTAACACATTTGTACATAGAGGATGCTGGATCTTCCAGCCCTACAAAACTGTGATATCTCTGTATTAAATAAATGAGCTCAATATTTTTTATGAACTGGTTTTCTGAAGTTTTGAGGTTGATCCAAAATGTTCAGGATCTCAAAACCAGGCAATACGATTGTATGTTGGGTACAATAATGGTGTCATCTTCTGCCAGTGCAGAACTCTCTGAATTCTGCACTTGAAAAGAACAAAAGAAAAATGCATTTCAGTTGTTCTGCTTCCAGGTGTACAAGATCTACTTAATATGTAAGCCCATAAATAAAGGATTAGAAACTCCCTAAATTCTCTGAAAAGGAAGATAAAGATTTTCCCATAAACTGAATTAAGCTTTTTCAACTCAATATATCCTATCTTAAAATAAGGTTATAAATGAATGTAAATAGTCACGTTACAAATACTTTCTGAAAAGCCTCTTGCCTCATTCTGACAGTCTCAAGGGTTACAATTTAGGGTTTGTTCCCAGGGTGTGGCTGTTCACCGGGGTTTTCCAGTCCATAGTTTTTGTTCTCTTGAGAACATATGCTAACAGGAAAAGGAAATGAGCAGTAGTTTTTCATAGGGGAGCGAAAAGAAGCTTTTTCCCAAGCGTCTGGAAATTACATCAGAAAGGAGTAATCTTTGCCTTTGAGAAATTCCTGAGGCAAAATTATCTCTGGATGTTGTATGGTAATTGCAATAGTTCATAAAAGAGGCTTTCTTAAGTGGATTTGGTTTCTGAAACTGTGAAAGGAGAACATCTACACCTTCATAAGATGAGGAAAAGGAAATGAAAGCAGAAAAATAGTACAAAAAAGACTTGAATGAAACAACCCCAAATTCTAAACCCTCATGTTTAGAAGGAATTGTACTTGAGCTGACTTGGGTTACCTGTGTCTCAGTCCTAGTCAAGAACAGTTTCATGATTAAGTCATAGCACACAGTAGATAAAAGATAATTTAATTCAAACTGCCTTAGAAATAGCAAGCTTGGTGAAAATTCATCCAATGCTTCCTGTGCCATGTTTAGATAAAGGATAGCTGGTAGATCTATGGAATCACAGACTATAACTATAAAAGTCAGTTATTATACAAAATCTAACAGTGATTTTTAAGGTTACTGCTTTGAGCTCTGTTGCAGAATGCTTAACTGTTTCAAACACTTTTCAGAAATGCTTTTTTCGATTGACGAGATTTGCAGTGTCTGACACTAATAATTCCATTCCTGGACTGTTGACTGACTCTCTGAAAACTGAATAATTCTCTGATGTGTGAACTAGGGCTTAACTTGCAGGAGACATGCTTGTGTATAGTTTTGCAAATGATGGGAAAAATACAGAATCCGATGTTAGGATAACTTCTTTTTTTTTCATTTCTGTCATAAATTAGTTAATCAAAATGCAAAACATGTTCTTCCCAGGTGTATATAGCTGCATTTGCAGTCTCTGCGTATGCATCCAGTTACTACCGAGCTGGAAGTAAGCCATTTAATCCTGTACTTGGAGAAACCTATGAATGTATCCGTGAAGATAAGGGTTTCCAGTTCTTTGCAGAACAGGTATTGTATGCTGCAACCCCTAGAATTGCTACTTGATACGTTGCATCATTCTAAATGTGTTTCTGGAATCCCCTGGAATTAATAGCAAAATACAAAATTACTTTACATAACCTGAGCCCAGCAAAAATCAAGGGATGTTGCTGAATTATAAATGAAGGAAATTGTTTTTTTGAGGAAAGTCTGCTAAGTCTGGCATGGAACGTGACAACCAACAGCTGACACTCAAGAAGCAAAGGCTGGCAGGCTGCCTGCTCCAGTAACTAGATAACTTGGTTAAGTAGAGTGCAATTCCTCATGCTGAAATCTGATCAGGACTGCAACAAGCATTTACATTCTTGCCATTTTCTTTTGTGTGTGATCATTACAAATACTGTATCTTCAGCTATTTAATATCATCTTTTATAACAAATATATCCCTTGTGTGAGTCAATCAACCACAAGTATTTTCTACGGCACCATAAATATTTCTTCTTCCTCTACAAATACTTTTGTAGGCTAAGCCTTTCACATCTGGTACCACAACTGAGTAGGTGAAAGATGTATACAGCCCATCATGGTCTGAGTGTTTATGAAGATAATTCCTCAGTAGGAGAATAATTGTTAAGTATGGATGAAAAATATTAAATTTAAACAAGCCAAGTTACCAAAATTGCTAAGCTTGAAACATATGTTAAAGAGGTATAAAACTTAAATATCTGGTGCCAAGGAAAGTAAGAATGACTGAAAGGTGTCTAATTCTGTCTAGACATAACAAAAAAAGTGCATTGTGCAGAGGTGTACAACCCAGAAATTTGATCAGAGAAAGACTTCTAAGAGCCTTTATGAAATGGAAAGTATTTTTGACCAGCTCTGAAGGTACAGCATTTTGCACAATATGTTGTAGAGCTGACAAAAAGGAGTACTCTGTGGTGTTTCCTTGGTCTCAGGAAATGCCACAAGCAAGAGCAAAAATAAGGAGAGGGGAAAAAAAACATTCAAAGCACAAATCAAATTTAAAGTTCAAGCAGTGTATCTGGTTCTTCACTGTGCTACTTCAGTAGTAAGATTACATGCATAGAGCACTGCAGTTACCAGTGTAACATCAAATTGGAGTAACAAAGGTGAAAATGGTTGATACTACTCTTAGCATTACACTGAATTAAAAGGAGAAATTTTCACCTGAATTTTGGATAAATCAGTACGAAGGCTACTTTTTATAAGCAGGATTTTTAATACATGAGAAGGCTTGGGCTGTATTGTTCTAATACGTGAAATAAGTGATGTGAGTTTATAGAGTGGTAAAGTTACTGTAAGAGTATGTGGTAGATAAATATTAGGAAGGGAGGAAATAAATTTCATGCAGCCTTTGCATCAGGAGCAGTTGCTTATTGCTTATGCAATACATAATTTTTTAGTATGGATAATATGTAATCCATAGAATAGACAAAATGTATAAAATAACAAAGATTCTGATCTATTACTAGAGTGAGTTTAGAATAACTCCTCTTAGCACCATGACCTTACTCTGGAATTATAACAGTTTAAGTGAGAGCCAAGTTTAACCCATGTATTATAGTGACATCTGGGGTTAATCTAGGTACAGTATGTAAGAATGAGTGATGCTCTTGGTGGATTAGGCCATAGCTGAGAGTAATTAGTACTTTTATCTTTCTTTTTAAACCAAGTAGAGGATTTCAATAAATAACTGGAAGCCTGTGGAAAAAATGCTCAATAACGGATTTGCAAAGTGAGTAACAAAGAAGAAAGTAAAACTGCATTTGAGCCATGTAGGTGGTTAAGAAATTAAATTCATAGTGGGAAATAGCAATTTGACTTGAAAATAGAGTTGCCCAAAGGACTATAGGCATCAAAGTGCTGGTCCTGATCTGTTGTTAGTGTTCAGCCAGAGGGGAGAATTCTAAGGCAAGGAGTAGTGGCTGCTTTCACTTTGTGGAGTTTTTTTGTTTACTATTGCATTTGAATAGTCTGCATTGTGTATTTGTTTATTTACTCTCAGTCCTTGCTTTGCTCTTTTGGTGGTTGCCCTAATTCATGTACAGCCATCACCCAAAGCTGATGAAATGCAGTGTACCTGGTTAGAGTTTTGCAGTAGAAACACCTGGGGTGTCACTACTGCAGTGGAAGGGGTTGCTGGATGGAATTCTGTGGCTTGATTTCTCCACCTGTGGCCCCCTCAGAGATGCTGATTGCTGTCTCCTCCCTCATAGTCAGGGATTTGTGGTTATTTACTGTACAGAAGCTTTAGGCCCTTTGTTGTGTGTGGGTTTTTTGTTTGTTTGTTTTAATTTGTCTGTGTGCTCAAAGTGTGGCTTAATCTATTAAGAGGTCCTAAGGGTAAATTATCACCTTACAAACAATGTATAAAATATATAGCTAGATTTTCATTCAAACAAAATTCACAGGCCTTTTAAAATAAGTGTTTCCCATTTCTTTCAAGGCTTCTTAAGCCTCAGTACCTTATTAATCTCACTGCCTCCCCCTTCAGGGCACAACTGGAAAGGGAAAGTAAATGTTCAAATTGTAAATGCCGTATGGGAGTGAAAGGGGAAAACACCAAAAAACACAAACCAAAATGACAGTTCAAGGGTTAATATGTTCATCTTTTTTTTCCCCCCTTTTATGTCTTGTTAGGTCAGTCACCATCCACCTATTTCTGCATGCCATGCTGAATCTGTGAATTTTGCTTTTTGGCAAGGTAACTCTTCAGTCTCTCATTTACTTTTATAGTGTTCATAATATTTTCATTTTATGTCTAACACAAAATATGCAGAAATTAGGAAAATTTGAAATTCCTTCTTTAAGTGTATTAGAATGCCTTTAAGAAATGCTAACCTATACTTACTTGCATGCTTCTTACTTGGATTTTCTGCTATTATAAAAAAGTTCAAAGTGTTTTGGTTTGGTTTTTTATATATAACATTGATTATTCTTTTAATGTAAAAATGTCTGCAGTTCTTAAAAATCAGGGGGTTTTGGATGTGTGTGTGTTTTTTTTTAGTAAAGAAGAATTGTACCTCAAGCTATTTATAAAACAAACAATCTAGAAGACAGCATGAAAAAACCTACAAGTTAAATCCTGAACCTTGGCAAATCTTGTAAACCTGTTCTGAAAGTAATTCTCAAAAATGGGCTTAACAGCAAGGGAAAATACATTTACATGCTGGCATTATTACAGTATGTAAGATTTTGTGCTGTGTAACTCCTAACATTGTTTCAAAAGACGTGTGTTGAAGCTTTGTTTGCTGTGTAATGCTGGTGAAGATGTCAGCCAGTAATAGTACCTTGTGTGGTTAGATAATTTTGGAGTGTACACAAAACATAACTATGCCTTTTAACTCAGTTAAAATCCTTCACCTAGAGGTTTGTCAATTCACAATGTAGCCATATTATAATCTTTTTTTTTATGATTGACTCTGCTGACTTGATTATAGTTATTACAGATGTAGCCATAAAGAACAGAAATTGGAACCCATTAGCCTGAGTTTTATTATTCCATGTAATTCTTTGCTTTGTAAGCAAATACAGAGACACAAGAATCCTTTTGTTAGCCAAAAAGCTAAGATGACCAAAAATATATTCAGTAACTGAATACTGTATAAATAAGACTAGATAGCAGCCTGTCTTAATAAAAATAGATGAGACTGATTTGTTTAACAAATCTTGACAACTGTTATCACTCAAATATTTTAACACTTCCGTTTAGAGAAAAAAGGTCTGCTGTAATAATGAGAGCTGAGAATCTGTTTAATGAGAAAGAGTCTGAGATTTGGTCTTGATGAGCACTTGAGAATCAATCAGGGTACAGTAGGGTTTAGGTTTTCTTGTTTGTTATGTTTTTGAATGCGGCTAGCTGAGCTTACCGGAGGTCTAGACAGTGACTTTTTTCCATAGCAAAGGCAATTTTTAAATGCTGTGACCTCTTGTAATGGGGTTATATTAACTTATGTGTAGAAAGATTGACATCAAGTTAATCATAAAGGCAGCTTGTCAGTGAGTTTAGTTCTTTCTGTATGCAAAGATCTTTTCACTTGCTGTATTACCTTCTCAGCTGAAAAGGAGAGAGTACTCAGCAACATTGCCAGAGTAGTGCTGTCATCCCACCAGAAACAGACCTTAGTTCATGTGTTTCAATATCAATAAACCTCTTGATCATTTCTAGTGAACTAGAAGACTGAGTTCTGACAGGGACAGATATTTTGGAAGTAGCTTTTCATGACTTAGGAAGCTGACTCTGCAAAACAGTGTCGACACATGAGCAATGGAAATTAAGTTCCAGCTATTACAACATCTGTGCCTGAATTAGTCTGAGCATATCTTTGAAATAACACTTTGCTTTTCTCTGCTGTCGTAAAATTCTTGCATGATCAAGTTGCACGCTGGTTCCCAAGATGTCTCCCACATACTGATCACTGTGGGACAGCTTTGCCATCTGTGAGAACATAGAATGTGAAACAGTCTGGTAATGCATTTAAACTGTTAAACTCAGCAGGGTTTGCTGGTTTGTTCTTTCTCTTCCATCCCACTGCAGAAGAGAGAAAGCTAGTACAGAATTCAGCTCAACAATGTCATACTCTAGGTAGTGTTGGACCTGTTATAGGGCGGTGTAGGAATCACAACAGAATCGCTGTCACTGAAGATGCTGACTAAGCATCAAACTTCAAAACAGAAAAAAACCCAAAAGGTCCTTCTCTCAACTGATAAGAAAAGGTTCAATTTTTTTTCCATTCTGCCTTATGTCCCATTCCAGTCTTTGCAATGGTAGTCAGCTTGGTGTGGTTCAGTCATCACTTGTACATATATACTTGGCAGATATGTAATCTCCTAACTGTGGTTTGAGCATCTATCTCACAGCCACCATAACAGCTTCCCCCCAGAATTGCATGGGAAACAGTGTTTCATTTTCCTTATGCTAGAACTAACATCTTTTTGAGACTAGAGTTGAATTTTCCCCTCTTTTTCAGATTGTGTAGGAAATGGAGTTCCTGGTGTCTGATATAGGAAAGGTACTATTCCCTTGAGCTCTGAAGTTATTATGGAAGTTACTATCTGATTATCTAGCCCAGTTTAACTCTAAACCCCTTTTGCCATGCTTCTCTATGTTTCTTTCTCCTCCAGGTGTTTTTGCTCAATAAATTTGGTTAAACTTGCATTGAGTTTTCTTATCTTTTGGGTTTTTTTTTTAAGAAATGATGTGACTTGGACGTCTTTCTGTGATTCAGTCAAGATTTTAAAAGGACAGTTAAACTTACAGAGGAAGTTAGACTAAATCCCTCTGTAATTTTGTGATTCTGCTTTTGTTTTTGAAAATGTCTGCATTCATTCACTAACAACTGAATTGTAGACAAGTATATGCTGCCTATAGCTTTTCAAATTCCTTTCTTTTGAAAGAGTTTTTGAGAGGACTTTAAACATCTGTTACTTTGCTATTTTAATAATAATATAATGAAAATCAAACAAAACAAGCAAACAACAAAAAACCCAACAACCAATGTTCGAAGGTCCGCAGCATTCTTTGAGCACTTATGTTGCACTTTGTTATTTTGAATTTCTTGACAATAAAATAGAACTCAGGAACAGACTGATTCATCCATGCCTATGACTAAACCTATCTTTTATTTTTTCTTCTTCCTGTTTCAGATGTAAGATGGAAAAACAAATTCTGGGGAAAGTCCATGGAAATTGTTCCAGTTGGTACAACACATGTAACTCTTCCAGCGTAAGTGCTGCAGTTGTGCATTGCTGTTCACACATAGGCACAGATGTGCTTGCACACGCTGAAGCCACATTTATCCAGATGAAAACAAGCTCTGCTGTGCTTTGTTAGACTTTTAGAAGAACTGGTGACTATGATTTAATTTAAAAAGAAAAGGGGGGAAAGGGGAAGAAGAAGAACCCCACCAAACCAAAACCAGAAGCATAAATCAGAAGCACTAACTCTTCCAAAAGTTGTAACAAACATTGAAAAAAGAATCACTACTGTGTGCCTTGAAAAAAGAAAAGTTGGTATTTTCATACTTCAGTTGAATTTCAACCTTTATGCATTTTAAAGTCACAGAGGAAAACTGCTTGGTAGAGGAAGCTACAAATTATTTTGCTTGAATATGCGTTTGGGGGAATGGATGTTGTTGTTGTTCCTGTCTTTGTACCTATATTTGTATGGACCTTGACACCATGGGGTCCTGGACTGTAGGTGAGGTCAACAGCCATCACCACTGCAGAAATAATTATTGTAGGTGATAAATAGAACCAGTTACATATCTGGTATTTATTATCCGAGGAAGTAAGCGACCACTGTAGTTAAGTGTTGAGTATAGTTTTTTGTTTTGTTTTGTTTGTGGTTTTGTTTGGTTGGGTTTTTTTAATAAAAATCTGCAATGTTCCTATGCTGGCTTGTCAAACTGCCCATTATTGATCAACAATTAAAATCCCTTAAAATTTGGCCTATATCTATCATGTTTGCAGAACCAGAGATCTAAAGGTTGAGTAATGTTCCAATTAAATCTGCTTTCCAAAGAAAGAGTACAAAATTAATTATTTTACCAGTTTAAAAAAAAGGAATTAAAATAGTTCAAGAACGTAGCACTCATCAAACTAAGGGACTAAGCATGCATTTTTCTTTAAGTGGATAAAATTGTGATATCATAAGATGATATCCAAAAGATAATGTATAAACCATGTTATGTTCATAGCAGCTAGCCTAAGTTGTGGAATGAAAGGTTTTTAGGATGTGAATGAGGGTTCAGAAGCAAGATAACTAATATTAGAACTCATAATGGGCTGATGAACTGGAAAACAATTTGATTTATATGTGATCTCCATGTGCTGGTTTCTATCCCTGTGTATTTGATATAGAATTAGGTACAGAAAAGGTGCTAAGGCTATAGGGAAAAATAAAGCATTAGTATTAAGGTTAATTTTGGAGCAATTACAGTTATTTAGCATTTGTGATAGACCATGTGACCTGCATAGTTAGGGGCAGAAAAACAAGTTACTGTGGGGTAAATTGGTCACGTATCTGCTGGTCTGTAAAAACTGTCTTTGTGTGTGTGCTCTTATAAAGCAGTAAGTGAAAGCAAGGGATGAACAGGAGGTAAGGACAGATTCCAATATCTCCATGGAATGTGTGTGAAGCAGTTGCTATGGGGAAACTGGTGCTTTCTAAGTTTATCCTTTACCTTACCAGTAGTGGCTTGGCCATTCGTACCCAGAACAAATTGTAGAATATGTCTTCATGAAACTTCCCTCGATGTTTTATAAAGCTGTTTTATAAGAACACCTACTTCTTTAATAAAAGGTAGAATGTTGTGTTACCTTATTGGCATGTGTTCATCTCTCCCTGTCTGCTATCTTCCAGTGTGCAACTGCATCTTGAAGTAGCTGGTGAGAAGTTTTGCTCTTGCCTAAAGCAAAAACATAGGCTCAGCCTTGAGAGCTTGAGCCAAGCTCATCCCACTCACTAAGTTGTCAGATGACTCTGGTGGCCCATGTCCTTGTGTTTTCCGTTGTCACTGTGTTACAAGCTGTGAAATGGGCATTTCAGACAGTAGAAGCCATTAGAATGATTTCTTTTGGAAACTTAAAACTGGTAAAGAAGGATAAGTAAATTGAGAGAAATCTGAATTCAAGACCAAAGTTTATAGCAGATGCAAAAAAGGTTTTGTGGGAGACAGGATTGCTGTCATAGGGTTTGTTTTGAGAAGGTGTGGAACAAGAAAATGAGGCATTCCAGGAAAAAAAAATGTATTTTGAGTTTCTTTAATTAAGTTTTCTGCAAATATTTTCACAAGTTTATGAGCTCATTTGAGCATGACACATGATTTTTCTTGTGTGTATTTTTCCTTACAGTTTTAAAGACCATTTTGCATGGAACAAGGTGACATCTTGCATCCATAACATCTTAAGTGGGCAGAGATGGATTGAACACTATGGAGAGATCATCATCAAAAATCTTAATGATGACACTTGCCACTGCAAACTGACTTTCATAAAGGTAACCACAGCAATGTTGGCAGTGTCTTTTCTAACAGACAGAGCAGTGGGTGGATATGCTCTCTGATGAAGCTCAGTACTACTGTTTACAAGCTGTAATTACTTGTGATTCTGAGCAACTTTAACTCTGAAGGAATTGCCGTTTACTAGGCAGAGCCTGACAAGAAAGAGAAACAATAGCTTTCTCAGGTGATTTCACTGGCATTAGGGAAAAGTATGGAGAAAGGAAAGGAAGAAATATCATGAAAAACTTACTCTCAGTTTGATGGGAGACATAGGTACAAACTGTCTGCTGACAGTGGTTTACCTCCTGCTAACCCTCTGGCATGTGCTGTGGTTGTATTCATTCAACAGCTGTAGGTTATGGTGTTACTCAAAGCTTTTTCTTCACTACAAGGCCTCAAGATACAACTTCTTCAGGAATTGTCCTTAGAACTGAAATCAAATTTGGGTTTTGGTAATAGATGTCTTCTTCTCCTTCTTAATAAAGGAAATTGATGAAAATACAAAGCAGTGCTAAAATTTCTAACCCGAGAAATAGTTTTGCAAAGCATGCTAGGAGACTTACCTTAACCTGCATTTTCTGTGTCTGATTGCTGGAGAAAGGCTGTGCTTTACACAGAACAGACCATACAGATACAAGGAATTACTTCAGTGTACCTATGCAGCATGGTGCTCAGCAGCAGGAGGAAAGTTTTCTTATTTGTTTTCCTGAATATCTAGTGCTTTCTAAGAAGCATTAGGGTGATTATTTTTTTCAAACACTTATTTGAAAATACTGTAATGTAGTTTCAGAGCTGCAGTAGATGTTTAGAGTTCAAATTTTAAAGACTGAGAGCCTACAAATCTCACGCTTTTGATACTGTAAATTGTCTAAATGGAAGATTAAAGTATCAGTTCCTTCTCTTCCTCTTCTGCAAATTTGGGGAAGATGTAGATAACTAAGTCGTGAGTCCGTGTCAACTGTCATTGGGCAAAATTCAAGATCAGCTATGCTTTGCATAGTACTGTCCCTTAAAAAGTTAAACCACATAAATATGATTGTCAATGTTAGTATTTTAATAAGCTGATTAATAGTAATAACAGCAGTTGTTTGCATATGATATTTTAATGCACACCTAAATTAATAGTTTTAATTTCAGAAAACTGCTCTACAGCATGGTGCTACTGGCATGGCAAAATGAACCACACTTGGGCTCTTATGCACCTTTTTTCCCTCGTTCCTTTTAATTCTAGGCGAAGTATTGGAATCCAAATGCACATGAGATTGAAGGCAGTGTCATGGATAAAGCTGGGAAAGTTGTGCATCGACTCTTTGGGAAGTGGCATGAAAGTTTATACTGTGGAACAACTTCATCTTCAAACTGCATATGGAGAGCAAGTTAGTGATCAGAACAGCTGTTGTACAGGAACTGAGATCTGCTTGAGAAGGAACTTAGTGTTTTCATTTCTTTACTAGGCCTCAATTTCTTTTTATTTCTCTGTAAACTATTAGATTTTTGTCAAGCATTTATAATTTAGACTAGAAGAACATCATTTAAATAATATGGAGATCCTGTGGCTTCCTGCATTTTCTCCATTCTCCCTCATTTTCGTATTTGGGCATGAAGTAGGTATTGAGGACTCTAACAGGAGGGAAATAAAAAAAAAAAGGAACAAACCCCTCCACTGCTTGTATAAAGAAGTGTCATGTATTTCATGTGTTAAACATTGGAGGATAGCCCACAAAGCTCAGTTCTGTAATGACAGCCATAACTGAACTCCTCCCAGACTCGTGGGATTTTGTCTACTGTAGTTTGAAAAAGCACTATGATAATAGTATGGCCTTCATCACAGTTGTGCTCTGATTCAGCTGAGAGAACAGAAATCTGTCTTGTTGCAGAGCAATTATCAAGGGGAATGTTCTCTTTTGTTACATTATTAAAAACCTCTTGTTCCTGCAGAACTGAGGCTGTGGATCAAGGATAAACAAATGACTGAAGGGAGCTTGGAAATTTTATTCTAAAGATAATAACATTTACTTGGAATTCTGAATGTACTCTTTTCTTCTGTAGATCCAATGCCTAAAGATTATGAACAATGGTATGGATTTACTCAATTTGCACTGGAGTTAAATGAATTGGACCTTCAAACTAAGTCATTACTCCCATCCACTGATACACGTTTTAGACCAGACCAAAGGTAAGAAGTTTTAAATATCTTCCTTAAATTGTTCTTAATCTTCCATACACTCACTTTGGCCTAAACTCAGACTATTTTGAGTTAGTTTTCCTTAAGTGCTTTTTGGTAGTGTAGTTGTCTGCAGATGTAGCTGTTTGCCTTTGAAACACTGTGAACTACCTGCCATAAAATGGGGGAGAGGAACACCAATTGTGTCTTGTATTGCTGCTGCTACAGGTTTCTAGAGGAAGGGAATATTGAAGGAGCTGAAATACAAAAGCAGAGGATTGAGCAGCTACAGAGAGAACGACGGAAGGTGCTAGAAGAAAACAATCTAGAGCATCAACCTAGATTTTTCAGGTACTGTATAATATTTAGCATATGCTATCATTTATTGAAATTCCTAATTATAGATCTGATTATGAATTATCATGGAGCAGGCTCCAGTTTTTTCCAGGTTTCTTCTAGATACTCGTTTTTTTATACTTTGGTGATGTAGCATACTCCAGACTTAGTTAAAACTCAGAATTATATATTACTTTTTCATTAGTGCATCCTTGAATTTCTTTTTAATTTTTTTGCCTTGATGGCGATTGATACTTAGTCTACATTTGAATCTGCCTGACTGACAGAATCTTTGATTCTTTCAAACAAGGTGAAATAGCTGGATTTATCTTAATTATCTCTGCTGAACTTCAGTTAAATTCAGTGGGATTGCCTGGTGCAGAAGTGTGCTGAGTTGGAACCTTTCATTTCCAGTGCTGTTTTCAAACAGGTTTCCCCTATTTTATGGGGAGAGAATTATCATTCTGAGGGCACTTTATCTCTTCCTGTTGTAAATTAATTAAACAGGAGACTTCAGCCATTGAAAGACAAAAATGAATGCCAGTGGGAATGTGGTCTTTTGCCCTCCAACTTCTCTCTTCTTCTGCAGTGAAAGAGTTGGAGCCAAGGTGAATGCTGTATGGGCCTATGTATCACAGTTAACAGATTGGGATTCTATTTTTTCTGAATAGATATATACTGTACTTCTGAGGAACACAGAAATGTTTATAATAGGTATAAATAGGTGCAAAAAGAGAATGGTTCAGACCACTAGATATCTGATAAGCTGGTGAGCTAACTCATCATTTGCCAATCACACCTACTAAAGAGAAGCAAATATTACTTTCAGCAGGATAGAGGCAGTCTAATACTTTGTGATTGTATATTCACAATGAGAATTGTGAATAAGGATCAGCATTTGAATCCTTACAATGAGGATTTGAAAACGGAGTTTTGTGCTGTAGATTTGAATAGTGGAATAAAGAATTTAATTACTATATAGCAAAAGTATTAGAGCAGATATAAATTAATGCATTTGGCTTTTCAATAGTGATTTCTCTCTGCCACAAGCCTTGATTTACTTAAAAGAATAATTAGCGATTGTGCCAAACATGTTGTGCACTAGATTGAAAGCAGACATTTTTTGGCTCTTGACTGAGAGCTATAGGCTCTCTTTATGCAATAAACATGGTGAGCCATCTTTGGACAGGTAGAAATCAAGTTTCCCCTCAAAGCTGCCTTTGAGACCATGAAATAAACCTGGGCTGTAGTTTTAAGTACCAAGCACAGACATATAACAGTGAAAGTGAATAGTGGGTTATTGAGGTGCATCTCTCAATGTGCAGACATACCTGTTCGACTCTTCATGCTATACTGGCTTGTTTGCAGGCTGTAATGAGTTGCACTGCACCTGGTTCATGGGCTGGATTGGGTATCTGTGCACAGTACTACACTGCATTACACAACATATATATGGAAAATATAAGCTTTACTTTTAAGATATTTATTTAACCTTTGACAGGAAATCCAATGATGACTCCTGGGTGAGCAATGGAACCTACATGGACCTTAGAAAAGAACCTGGTTTTTCCAAACTGGACAATCCTGTCCTCTGGTGAAAGAGGAGCTAAGTGAAGATATTCTGTGCTGTATTCTTGGATCTGATTCAAAAGACATATATGTAAAATATAACTATATATATCTATATATACGCATATATATATATACACACACACACATAGTATATGTGTGGGGTGTGTGTATGTGTGCAAATGTGCATATCTTCAAAATTGTGCTTAAGTTAGAATCTCATAATTAATTTGTTTCCTTTACTCAACTATTGCAATGATTGTTTGAATGTATAAATACCCTAACTTCTTTTTATAAAATATTTAATAAATAGTCCTGAATGTAAACAGTGAGAGGGAAAAGAGGAGCTTTTACACTACTTTTTCAATGTGTAATAACATCAGCTGTGAGTTAACTTATGCCTTATTAAATTGCATTGGAGGCAGTAGCATCAGCATCTCCTAGCTGTGCTGAGGAATCAGAGTGCAAGCCTTAGTAACTCAAACTGTAGGTTGGATTCCACACTGCAATGAGTAGTTCAGCTGTCTCTGGGCAGGTACAAATTGCTAAAACAAGATTACCAGCTGGTGCTGGAATCTGAATATGATCTTTTGCTGCCTGTAGAAAAGATTTAAATAAGCTTTTGTTTCTAATAACTTTCTTCTTAGTATTATGGAAGAGGTAGTTCTGAGCTTGTGTCAGTGGTTCTACTGCCTTATACATAAATTGTACCAGGTTAAATGTAGTGCTAGAAATTCAGGAATCGCCAAAATTTTCCACTGGGAAAAATTTCCACTTCAAATTTATAGCCCCTAACAGGGCAAGAGGAGGAGATTATTGTATATACTGCTTGAGCACTGAGTAGATGAAGAAGCTCTCTCTCTTTCCAGTACGTGAAATCTATACAGAGCACGAAATCCTGTGCTTCCATAGCTTCATTTGTTTTTATTAACCTAAAAATTGCAACAGTAAGACTTTTTAAAAAGTAAGCAAACTGATTGTTTTAAGCTAGAAATTTTTTCCTAGTATTTTGATATTTTCTACCTCTTAAATAAACAACATATTTTAGATCTTATATTTAAAAAACTACCATCTGCCTTATGGAGAAGTGTATGGAGTCTTTGATCTTCCTCTGTTTGTTTGTTATTTTCAGATAAATATTGAAGTGTCTTGCACTAAATCAATTGCATCCCTTTCCTATAATTTTATATGTATGGCTTGATTTGTGAAGCTACTAAACCATAGGTCAGAAATTGAGCAGGAAAAAAATGTAGCACTTTTGAATGAATATTATAGAGATGGGCAGTATTTTTTGGGTTTTTTTCCATCAAATCACAATGTCACAGTCATTAACAGAATAATTTGCATTCCCACCTATCTGCAACTCAAGCCTGATCCATGATTCTTCAAGTCTGTTCTGTGTGTCTGTGACTCTGGCAACAATGCAGTTTCCATGTGATAGGTCTATATCCTGTCACCACCCCCTTTTATTTTTCTTCCATACCACTGTAATGGCATGAAACAAATAAAAAAGCTGGCATGTTAAACTGGCTTATGACTGGAACACTTGGATGTGGCAGGGATAAGGTAGACTCCTAGGCAGACAGACTAGTAGCTTAGAAAAGCTTGCACTTTACTGCAACTGTACTGCATTGTCCTAGAGAAAACCCATTAAAAATGGATCCATGTAGTATATGTAAGATGAAGGAAAAACTATGAAGGTTTTCCATTTTAAACAAAATCTGTAATGTCAGATTAGATGTATATTTGAATTTTCTTTCTGTTACCTTGAAGCCTCATTGTCTCAGAGGCATATGAATGCTTTTTCACTATTTTTCACTTTGCCCAGGAACTCTGCCTCACTATAATTTCTGTAATTTATTACCAAAGAAGTTAGCATAATTATTTTTATTTAATATGTCTTTTTAAGACTTGACTACCATGCCAACAGCTTACAACAAGGCAAGGTTCCCATTTATATGAAGACAAAATCTGGGCTTTGATTCCAAAGGAAATCTTAACCTTTGGGGGCTGTTTGGCTTTTCAAGGAAAATGAGATTCTTGTCATAACTTGTTCCCTTCCTGTATTTTATCCTTGTATTAACTGTGAAAACTTGGCATCGATTGGAGTGGTTAATTGTAGTTATCTTTGCTGTTGGTAATTACCATTTATACTAAAAATAACATTCATTTAACAACAAAAGAGGGTAGCGGAAATAAAAAAAAAGCTTCTAGGCAAAGGAGCAAAATTTATGGAGGATATATTAAGCTTGCTCATTGTCATATTTGGCAACTACTGTGATACTGACTGATCTGCATATATATCAGTTATATATCTGAATATATTGTTGGGTTTGTATATTCTGTGTGTGGAGAGGATTCCCCCATACTTTGTCATATGACCTAATATTTGATAGCATCTAAAATTAAAGAATTAGAGGCCAAAAGGCAAAGTTAGAAGTTGTAATGCATTAAAAGCAGCAGGTGTTAAACAGAACAAATCTCATTATTTGATTCATGATTTTTGAGAAATCAGACTGGAAGTGTTGCCTTCTATCTTACAGTCTAAACTGTCTAAAATACATGGGATTGATCACAAGAAGCATTGGGCTGAGCAGTGCCTTATATAACATTTTCTTTATCAAAATTTCCATATCAAGAAGGTAAACTGAAGAATTTTAATATCATCTTCAGAAAAACAATGCCTGAGAATAATCTAGGGCATTTCTTAAATGCATGAAGCAAAATCATTGAACAAGTAATAGATCCTTTTTAAAATCTCTAATACACACCTGCAAGCACAATGTAACCAGTTGTGAATGATCCTCTGACCCTGCGTTTCCAACAGCAGTATAGTTTTCCCTGCTTACTTTTTTATTAAATAATTGGGTTTAGTTACTAAACTTCTGTCAACTGTATATTAAGAAGTGGAAGGAAATTGTCTTGATGTTACTTCTGTGTATTTCCGCATAAAAATATATTCATCATTCACAAACCGTAATATATTCTATGAAGTTATTCTTGGTAAAATATCAAATTCTGGTAAGTTTCTTCCCCAAAACTTCAGCTGTGTTGATGGATACCAAATTTATTTTAGTGTTCTGCAATATAATTAAGACAAGTTGTTTTTAATAACTGACACTGGGGGACTTCTTTCCCACTATTTCTACCCTGAATGGTAAAGAGAATGCACGAAGCAACTTAACTGCTACTTTTCATACACAGAAGTGATCCCCATGCTGTGTTAGTTCAATGGATCAGTCTTAAAATTTCCTGATGGCCGTTGCCTGCTGTTATACCTCTCTTATTTCATGACTTTATAACCATCACTTAATATGATCTTGGAGGTCAGTTTGAGAAGAATTCATCCAGCTCTTCCTTTCTTTGTGTGTCTGTTCATAAGGTAAAACCTTCACTGCAAACTTATGTCAAAGTAATGTAGCAGTTCAGGCCTTTTGGTGTTAAAACACTGGCTCAGTTTGCAAATTACAAAGCATAGAAAGAAAAAAAGTCCAGGGAAATAGTGTTCATAGGAACAGAAACTCACAGCTCTACTTCCAGATCTGCAGGCTAGATGCTTAGTTTCTGATTTTGGTACAATGTAAATTTGGAATTATGAAACAGCATCACTGGTTCAGGAGGTGACTCCAGGTAGCATAAAGTGCCCTTTAGACCAAGTGGAACGGGAATGCACCATAAATAATAGCATTCCTTTCTGAATCTCTGTTCTCTAAGGTATGCTTGATGTGTTAGTTTGCCAGCACCGATCTACTTCTTTTAGATGCTTTTTAAAATACAGATCTAGCAGTCTGGACTTAGATTCTTTATAAAGAACTCAGAAAACTAGATGCCTGGAAGGAAGACCAAAACGAACCCAAATTCTGAAAAGGAAACATCCCAGAGATCTGTTCTTCCACTGATCAGTTTTCTTTGGAGGACTAGAAACAAGATTGCTGCTTTCTTTTAAAACCTGGCTCCTAAAGGATGTAGTGGTTGCAAACACAGTCCCCTTACTGTCTGCTAGTTTAGTGTTGAATCCAGATCACTGTGCAGAAAGGAACACCATTCATGGAGCCAGAACCAGGGCCCAACCAGCTTTCAGGTTGCACAAAGGTCAAGTGCTGGTCTCAAAACAAACAAACCAACCCCTTCCAAAACCCCAGCCTAACAAAGACCTCACCCCTTTCCATGCCCCTTACTTTCCCTCAGGTGTTTACAATCCTGTTTAGGTTTTCTATGTGGTCCCTTATGTCTTCAAGTCCTTATTCAATGTCCTGTTTTTATTAAAAAAAATCTCTGAATAGGAAAACAGTCCATTCTAAAAAGCTTTTAAATCATAAATCATGCCTCCAACCATAGTTAAAATCTCTCCCCATAAACATTGTGACCTACTTCTGTATCTTTTCCTTGATTGAGAACAAGACTTTTTTCCCACTTACACTCTGGAATCAGACTTGGTAAGGGTAGTGTGCTGGGGAAAAGTGCAGCTATACTGCTCAGCATACTCCTAGTTATTAGTGTCCTTGCATCTGCTTTTGTGTGAATCTCTTGTGTTGTCTCTCCAAATGACCAGCTTGGCAGAGCAGGAAACTTTTGGCATATCTTACTTAGTTCAATGCAGCATTTTTTTGGTATACAGCTCAGAGGGGGCAAGGTGAAGAGGAGTGCAAAACTTGGCCCACAGTGCATATATGCTAGAGAGAAGGATGAAATCCAGCTTCTCCACATATCTGAATACATCTTGCAAGGGCTAGAATCAGACGGTGCTATGCAAAGGAGTGACATTAAAATAAAATGGTTTTTTTGGTTGAGTGTGTTTTCATTCATGGATTATGCTTATTATAAATAAAATCCACAGTATTCAGTAATTCATTCTTTCTATTTTCTAGCTACTGGTGGATGCAACTTACTCCAGCAACTGTGGGTTCATAAGAAACTGCACATTATCTTGCTTATCTGTTGAAACTTAGTAAACACTGTAACTTATCACCAAATGTATTATTGTACTCCTCTGTTCTTAGATACTGTTCTTTCTGCAGCTTTTGAAAGCAATAAGAGAAATTTTCAACATAAATAGTTGCCATATGTTAAAGATTTATTTAAACGGTTCATTTTTTTATATAAATTGTGGATTTGGTGTTTTTGTTGTATAAAACAAAACTGTATTAAAGCTTATGAGAATGTTTCGGAGGTTGATCCACAAGAGATGATGAACTCCTTTAACTCCACACCTTGGAGATGGTTGGTATTCCCGAGAATCAGGCAGTCTTGTATCTGTGTTAACAGTATTTTATTAGTTCCAGTATTGGAAAAACATACCACCTGTATGACGTATTACACAAAGCTGCTAAATGCTGAATTTGTTGTTTGTTTTGATAGAGCATTAGTGATTTCAAAATAAGGAATGATATCTTATACATTAGAATGATCACTGACTTTCAGATTATCACTGACTTTCAGATTTTTAGGAAATCTTTCTGTAATCAGGACCATTCCCAGTTTTTGCTTCACTTACTCCAAAAATTTATAATGTTGGAGCACCTTGATGCACAATTTGATTTATTATTTTTGTCTCTGTAACCAATTTAGTTGGATGTCAATAAATCATACTTGCAAAAGGTCATAGAGCACCCTGACTTTTTCCCAGGGGTTGTAAGCACCTTTTTTCAAAGGTTGTTAGTGACAGCTGAACCAAGTCTTGCTGCTGTGCTTTTTACAGTTCCCAAAATGGCAAGTAGGAAAAAGCTTCCATCTGCTAGAAGCCTTATTTATCATTCTTACAATCTGTCTGGTTATTGTATAGTTGTGCAGTGTTCCAGTTGTACTGCTCTGTGCAGCTCTGCTTCATGGCTATCATGCCAGACACTGGTGCAGGGAAAGGGGTTAGCTGATGGAATCCATTTACAGCTGGAAGTTTATTCTTAAAAGCAGCTTTTAGCAGATAGATGTGCAACATAATGTTATGCTTTAGCATGAATGTGGAAACCACAAACCAAATGTTCATAAAACAACTTTTAAAAACAAGGAAACATAGTATTTACTGGATAAAATAAATAACTGGAAAGAAAGGAGATCAGTGTGGTGGCTTTTCCCTTAGCAATGGTGATTCAGGACAGGTCTTCCAGTCAGATCTCAGCTATGTCTCACAGTCCCACCATATGTGTATAAGATGCAATATGGATGGACTAGGATCTTGAAAAACATGGGAGTACAGTGAGTGTAATTCCTGAACAACATGAAATTCCTGACTGCAGTTCTCCAGCATTTACCAGGCTCAGTGTCTACAAAGATGCGGTGGGAGGGAGCATGGAGGTTCCAGAAAGAGCTGGGAAAACTGGATCTGTAAATCTGTTACCACACAAAATATCCTCAGCTGTTGTACATGGCAGAATTAGGATTGAGGCCAAAAGAAAAACAGCTTTTACAGTGGGCAAGAATCAGTTCCTGTTTTTTGAAATCCAGCCATTTTGGTTCTATTGAGTTAAGAACTTTGGAACTTTCTCATCATGTCAGGGAGAATTACTTTGTTGTTGATTAATTTAATAGAGCTCTTATATGGTTTAATTGGTATCTGAAATAACAAGCATTTAGTTCAAGTTGCTGGGAAAGTCACTGTTGATAGAAGCAGTAATATTTTTTTATAAAAGGGAGAGAAAGATGGCGTGGGATGCTCATTAGTGCCCTAATTGTGAACATGGAGGGCAGCAGGAACTTGTTTCAGAGATAAATGGATATGGAGTGAATTTCTCATGTTCGCTCCTTGAGCTTATACCATGCCAAGTACCCACAGTGTGGTCAGTGCTACCCAGACAAAACAGGTTGTTCTCCCCTACAGAAGTGCAAGGTGTAAACTTGACTCATTCAGACCTTGCATCCAGCTTGTGTTTTAGCTCAGTTGTCTATTCCTTTACATTAATCTCTATTTTAAAGTCATTTTGCTGGCTGCAAAATGATTCAAACCACCACAGTGTGAGGAAAAGCACTGACAGGTAAGCTTGCCCTACACAGTAACTGACACATCTTGGCTTTTTTGGTTTGGTTTGGGTTGGGTTGGGTTTTAATGCCTATGTTATATTTCTTTTATCTTGCAAATGTTGCTCTCTGTGCTCAATTTATTGATTTTTAACTTAGACCCCTCTGGTGTAGCAGATGCATAAGAATTTATAGAGTTACTCTATGTTTTTAAATGGGGTTAAAAAGCTGGCCAGATACCAAATTCTGCCGTATACTTATGAATTTGTATCTTTGCCTACTCTGTACCAGGGGAAATATTTGAAATTACAATGTGTAAACTCTCATTTGAGGTAAATCAATGCTGCTCTGCTGAGCTGAGTATAACTGAGGCTTAAGTTAACTGAGAATTTGTCTCTGTGGGTTCAATGGCGTAAGTTTTTACAGACTCTTGAAACAGTAATAAATTCCTGGAACACAAGATGTTGTGTATGAACATCAGCTGATGTTTCTGACTGTAATTTCAAGAATTATTGTCTTTCTCTAAGGCACTACTTCTCTCTGAGGATTTTTTTGAGCTGATGTTTCACTTGCTATTTTACTAAGACCAGTTGTTAGAATTTGAAAATATGTTTTATTTTGCTTAGTTAACATTGTTCTTCTTTATTAAAACTTCTCTATAAAAAGTTGTTTTCCTAAATTACCAATTTCTTACTTTTCATTTTGTATTAAAAAAATAAAAATAATGGCTCGCTGCTGTAAGTCTACTTTGAATGACTGCAGTACATGCCTTGAAAAATCCTTTCCTCCTTAGATTTTTATGAGGATATGTCTGCAATGCCTAGATTGCTGCCTAGAGCAAGGAAGATTATGTAGATTTATCAATAGATGAGAACTTGTCTAATAGCAGGAGAGATTTACTCTTTTGTTTACTCTTAGATTTGTTATCATTTCAGCAATTGACAGACTGAAGATGAAGTCAGGAGATCATCCTAATTGTATTCATTGTTTGTTACTTGCACTTCAGTCAGTGAAACAAGTCCTGTGATGGCAACTAGAGCTTTTCAGGTTTTTTGGATGGAAAAATCAATTTTCTTATGAAGTTTGAAAATAGCACACCCAATTCTTAAATCCTTTGGTGAGACAAAAGGATGGTGAGCCTAGCCCCTCCTTAACCTGTGCCCTTTCATTGTGGAGATAAAGCTTCTGTTAAAGTTGATGGAGGGTAGAGAACTCAAGGATATTACATTCTCACCTTTTGTGAATATCAGGAACTGAAAAAGAGATCTGGATATGCCACATTGCAAGAAAGGCCAGAGTAAGAGCTCCACTGTTTTCTGTCTAGCTGCAAAGCTTCCTGAAGCTGATGCTCATGTGAATGCTTTGGTCTGAATACCAGCAGGAATTGTTTGTTTGACATGATAGGGGAAAGGGATGAGAAGAAACAATATATATTGTTGAAATACGATTCTCAGTATTGAAGTGTGCAGTCATGAGGTCCTGGCCAAAAGAATAACTGCGGTTCCTGCTTTCCCAGTACCAGTTGCTCACTGTTTCCTTTCCTACTAATGCTTCCTCTCAGGACACAGCTGGTCTTCCTTCTCTCCTACAAACTGCATTGCTCACATTGTGGTGTGTTGGCAGTGGTGAGGCCGGACAGTAACTGCAGAAGGACCAAGTAAGCCCCAGCTCAGGCTGACTGCGAGCAGTTTTTCAGGAGGAAGTGCGTTCCCATCTTCCAGTTGGCAAGAGTACCCTCCTTGTCAGTAAGAAAGCCATCCACCCAAGGGTACTCGCATCATCTGTTACAGATGCTATTCACCCAAATCAATACATCATTCAGAAAAACAAGGGCAGTGCAAGGAACAAGGACACCAGTTTTAGTCCTGTGATAGAGCAAATAAACTACATTTTTAATTGTCAGAGAACAGTCCAACACGTTATTTCATACATGAGGTTTTTTTCCAGCATAGCAAAGACCTGGGCTGTGTGTATAATTGCAATGTAACAAATAATGTCAGTAACTCAGAGCTGCGTGACTATCCCTAGCCACCACCAGTATAAATTTGCAGGACACCACTGCTTTGTAGTGGTTCCTGCCCTGTTCAGAGGGACAGATGCAGCCTTTTCACAGAATCACAGAATGGGTCAGGTTGGAAGGGACCACAGTGGGTCATCTGGTCCAACCTCCCTACTCAAGCAGGGTCATCCTAGAGCACAGGGTACAGGATTGCATCTGGATGATTCTTATATATCTCCAAAGAGGGAGACTCCACAACCTCTCTGGGCAATCTGTTCCAGTGCTTGGTCACCCACATAGTACAGAAGTTCTTTCTCATGTTCCAGTGGAAGGAACTTCCTGTGCATCAATTTCTGCCCACTGCTTCTGGTCCTATTGCGGAGAAAAGCCTGGATCCATCCTCTTGACACCGTCCCTTCAGGTACTTACAGACATTGATGAGGTCTCCTCTCAGTCGTCTCTTCTTGAGACAGGCCCGGCTCCTTCAGCCTTTCTTTCCGGTCCCTTAATCATCTTTGTTGCCCTCTGCTGGACCGGCTCCAAGAGCTCCATCTCTCTCTTGTACTGAGAAGCCTGGAACTGGTCACAATACTTTTGTATCTACAAATCTGTTTTGACCCACAGCGCCCCCTTTATGGTACCTGCTGTCCTTTTGGGCAACACTGTTGCAAAGCATAAAAGAAACTCCATGCAATTACCAGCCCACACACTTTTCAGCTGCTTGCCAGCCCTTGCTCCTTGTTTCAAAAAAACCTGTGTTCTTTTTCATGGTGTTCCCTTTAGCTGGGAAAACCCAGGTATGTTCTTACCCCACTGCCTGTAAGACATCGAAAAGACAACACTTCACATGCTGAAACTAGGATGCAGCAATAACAAGCTGAAAAATGAGATGGCCTTGAGAAGAAACACAGGGCCTGCCTTAGTCTTGGTACCCAGTGGGGCTGAACTATCAGCCCTGTGTGAAATGGGGTGGGTTTTTTCCTTTTGTCCTCCCTTGCAGTGTGCATTTCTACAGCAGAAGGTGCAGACAACCCCTGGCACTTCCTGCTGCAGAGTCCCTGGGAAGCTGACCCTACAGCAACCCTGACTCACCTTGCAGGAGCAATGCAGACTCACAGATCCTTAGGATCCTCTGGAGCCACTAGCTTCTTTGCTGTTTGTGGTCTTCTCCTCAATGCATCTGCTGCCTGCTTCAAAGATCTCTAAACAAAATTCTCAATTTCTATCTTCGGGGGCATTTAAAACTGCATTTGTTTTGTTCTGGAGAAACCTCCTTCAGATTGCTCTGGAACAGGAATTTCCGTTGTTCCTGAGACTGAGCTGACAGTTAACAGGTAATGAGAAGGGGGACTATGGAGTTGCAAAATAACTGGGAAATAAAACAGAGGAGGCACAAAAAACAAAAGTGAGAGAGAAAATTTGTTTTAACTCGTCATCTACTACAACATTTGTAGCAATAGCTTTATTACAACATGAATCTGGTGTTATTTAATGAAATATTAACGTTAGCAAGGTTTGACTGTAGACATGTTCCGAAGCAATGCAATACAAACACCATCGAGCTGGCTGCCTCGAGAGAGACTGCAATCACATACTGCCAATTCTTTGGAAAATTCTGCCCAAATAATTTGCTCCTGGGGTCAGATAGTGAGGGGTTTTTGAGGATGCTTGTGCACACATCAGAGGATGCAAGAGGAATTCCGTGAAACAGAACAAACCTGGGGAGCTGATCAAAGAGAACTTTCTTACTACAGGCACGTTCAGCCACGGGCTCTTTCTCCTGGATCGTTTAACTCCTATCGCTTTGCTAGTTTTGTCCTGAACTTTCTATGTGTTCTTTAGATATGCTTTCCTTAGTTCTTCCATTCACTGTAACTTTAAGGTTGTCTATAAATAGCAAAATCAATATGAATTGCCCTAATTTTTCACTGATCTGAAAATGTAACAGTAGAACAATTATGAGTGGAAGTACAGTTTATTAAAACAATGCATATTACATAATCATTTACAATCAGTTGTACCTAGCTGTCCATAGTACTAGGTGCTGTACAACTGTACTTTAAATAGAGCCATGTGCTGTACAGTTCGATTTTAAAGAGAACACTTTAGAGTGCTTACAGTCTGAAATGTGTATGTGTGCAGAGATACAAAGATGAAGGGCCTCATTTTTTGGAGTCATAGTGACAAGTATCCTCTGTTTGCAATGTTTTATTGAAACACAACCCCTTAATATTTGTTATTTAGATGCAGTTCATCATTTGACTTTGTAGGTCCTGTTCCAGCTGGCCAAGAATTAAAGACATAAAAAAAAACGAAAAGAAGAAAAATTAAGATGCATAGGGAATATACTTAATTCGAGATTTTATTACTGATACATTTTTTATGCTTTTGTAGTTTAATGTGGAAGTTTATTATAGTTTAATACTTTTTAAATAACTGTTTATATAGGACCTACATAAATGTTTGGGGCTCCTACACAATAGTTTAATAGCCATTCCTTTAGGCTAATTTATAAGGAAGTTTTACAGCTAAATAGCTTGAACAATATAGCAGCCAGATGGTTTTTAATAAAACATTAATGAGACCAGATGGTTCATAACAAACTATTATGGAAGACTTTTGAGACATCAAAGAAAAGTTATCACTTCTTAAGTCTTCATTTATCATTATTGTAGAAAAAAATACAGTTCTGTGACTGCCATCCAATCTACAATTTAAAGTTAGAAACAGCAAGTTCATGCAGACTCATGCAATCTGTTCTCCATATTATTATTGGAGACATCATAGAATCATAGAATGGTTTGATTTGGAAGGGGACCTTAAAGATCATCTAATTCTAACCCCCTGCCATGGGCAGGGATATCTCTCACTAGATCATGTTGCTCAGAGCACCATCCAGCCTGGCTTTGAACAATTTCCAGGGATGGGGCATCCACAACTTCTCTGGGCAACCTGTGCCTCACCATCCTCACAGTAAAGAATTTCCTCCTAACATTTAATCTAAACTGTTTTTCAGTTTGAAGCCATTCCCCCTTGTCCTGTCACTACAACTCCTGATGAAGACTTGCTCTCTGGCTTCCACGCAACCTTCTCTTATCCAGGCTGAACAGCTCCAACTTTCTCAGCCTGTCTTTGTAGGGGAGGTGCTCTAGTCCCCTTATCAACTTCATGGCCCTCCTCTGGACTTCCTCCAACAGAAGGGCCACATCACTAGATGACTTCTTAGGTAGCCACAATCTATTAGACAAGATCCTAGTCTACCTCTTCTGACGATTTTCTTAAAATCATGGGAAAATCATCAAATAATCACAAGGTTTTCATAGGTAGATCTTTAAAGATACCAAAAACACTCTCACTGCAGGGTTAAGAGAGCTTTTACAATGGCAGGGAGGAGCCCTGTGCCACAACACGTGTACTACAGAAAGGTGGATTAATACTGCCCTATGCCAACATCAATATTTGAGGCAGCAAGATCTGAGTTACAGCAAACAGGTTATCCTGAGCATGTCTGCCTCCTTCTGCATCTCAGCATGGCAGTCTCCAGTGGTCCTTCCAAGGGACTAAAAGGTCCAGAAGTCAACTGGTTTTTCCCATATTGGACTGTAAAGGTAGCAGAGATGAACCTGGCAATACAAGATGGCCTCTAAATAGAGGCCAAACTCATCTTACAGGCAAAATCTTCAGTCAGTTAAAGGTGTCAGAGCAGAACAGACAAGAGCTCACATGAGTGGGTAGGGAAATGCAGCAGAATGGTTTTCTGGCTGCTTTGAACTCACACAGTCCCTCCTGGCTTACTGCACCATCCCACTCACCTCCCCTAGGCACAACGCAGTCACTTGCACTTTGTTAAGCTTGTCACTTGCTGCTGGCACGGTGGCAGGGCTGGTGACAGCTGTAACAGCGGGAGAGCCAGAAAGCTGTTGTTTGCAACAGGAAATGTTTCAGAGGACTGAATGGTATAGGCGAAAAGGACAGAGCATCCCACCAAAACAGGAGATGAATTTTAATGTGAAAGACAAATGAGGCTGGTTAGTTGATTTGAAAGAAATAAGGAAATAAACAAATAAAATGCTGCTCAGATCTTTTATTCTCACGAAAGGAAATGGAGAAAAAAGAAGTTCATTCGTTCTCTGATGATTTGGTTTATGTTGCTGGATACCTTCAAAAAGATTTGCTACGCCAAATATCCTTCTCTTCTAAATAGAAGCCCAAAATAGTTTCACACTTTCTTCCCACTTCCTCTTCAAAACTGAGGCTAGCAGACCCTTCTCCGGCCAGTGTGAGGGTTTTAAAAACAGCCTAGCATTGAGCAAGAGGCCTTTGGATGACCTCCAGACACTTCAATATGCAGGCAAAATTTGAGCGAGCACTTTCTAGTCAGGCTGGATGCAGCCTGAAACAATACACTAATGGCTACAAGGCATTACATACCATTAATAAATCTAATACCAAATGCTTATAGAATGCAAAGACCTTTTCTGTTCCTCATAGGAATAACCATTCTGCAATGCTGACATCTTGTGGTGACTTGCTAAGTGATCTCTTATCTTAAATATTACACCTGAGGAATTTCACACAGCCATGCTCAAAAGCATACAACTATTTTGTTGGGGGACTTTTTTTTTCCTTTCAGACTACTGTCTTTTCTGTTATTTACTCACTTATTATGTGCATTACTCATTTTTTTAAGTTGCAGCTGTGAAGTTCTCATGTAAACGAGGTAGCCAGAACTTGTCCCATACCAAAACCAGTTTGTCCCAGAGGCAAAAGTTTCAGATTTTCTCCCTCCCTTCCTTCTGCAAGAGGATTTTCTTATGCAGGAGAAATGCAGAAGGATCTCCTAATGCAGCAGTGATGCATTTCATACTTCAGCTCAGGAGATGGAGCATGTGGCAGACAGATCCCAGTACAGACCACACTCAGAATGTGTATTTCTCTGATATCATGTTCTCCCTGCCGGCATCCCAGCTGATCACAAAGTAACCATGGGCTCTGAATTTTGTCTGTGCAGTGCACCTAAATAACATTTCCACGAAGACTGAAGACTCAAAGTGGGTGTTTAATCCTGAATATCTCCTATTTGCAGCCAGTTTTGGTAACAGTCTTTGAAGCCTCTAAGTTAATTGCTGCATATCCCCAAAAGTGTTTGCTAACACCCAGACTTATGTTTCTCTCTCTTCTAATGAGAAGCATCTGAAAACTATCCTACATCAGTGTGTGTCTTTGAAGTGGATAGAAGATTTCTGTTGAAGATTTTTCTTGAAAATGTGGAAATATTCCTAGTGTGGACACCCTTTATTTGGTGTACATGCAACTGCTGGTAATGTCCTTAAAATGACTAGCAAGATTCACTAAAGATTCACTAGTTTTATTTCAGTCATCCCTCCCCAGTGAACATTTCCATGGCAATGTGGTTCAGTGCAACTTCCTGCCTTGATTTCTCAAAATATGCTTTAGCAGACTCTTGCATGTGAAATGGATCACAAAATTGCCACTCCCTGGAAAAACACATGATAGCTTATGAAACATGTGCTATTACTGGCCAGATTATTACTGGAGCTAGCAATTTTGCAGCTCGATGCTGATCCTAAAAAGACATCTCTTGAGGATGTGTGGGTGCTTTTTCTCAGGATGAGGCTCTAAGAATGGAGCTTTATAATTTTTATTAGTTCATTAAAATTAAATTATCACAAATGCTGGTACTTAGTTCCATCCTGGCTATTTTTTCAAATTTCTGTAAGCAGGTGCAACCCCAGAAGGAAAAATCTATTTTATCATGGATTCAATAAGGGTGTCACCTCGGGAAATCAGAAAGAGACAATGGATTAGAATCTGCTGAAATTAGTTGTAAGGTTGAGATGTTGTAAGTAGCTAAGGAAGAAATGGATCTACTTCAGCTACATGCATTAACTGTTACCTCTCACCCAGGACTGTTCATTTAAGGACATTCAGCTTTCACCTTCCCTTTTTTCCAAAGCCTGGGTGTTTGTCCATCAAGATCTGGTGATGTGATACTTGTCACTACACCCCACAGCCTCAAATGCTCTCTCCTCAAACCACAAGGGAAGTACCCAGCCTGTGGCATGGTTCACATGAAAAAAAATTTCTTTGATATTTATTAACTTGAAATACTACTTGGGTTTCTGCAGACTCATCTGTTTCTCACTGTATCACTCCTTTGGCATCATAAACAACCAAGTTGTTTTATTGTGGTGTTGCGTTGTTCTCAGAGAGCTGAAATATGGTGATGGAGCTCAGTATTTCATGCTGAGGTTCACGAACCTGCCCTCCATGCTCCACTGACATTTCTCATTTTCTGTTCAAGGTCCCTAGACTAGGGACCTTGGATTGGGAGCTTCCATTCGGACCACGGCAGCTTCGCAAGGCCCACCTAAGGTTGGCAACTTAAAGTTGCAAAGCTGCAACCCAAGACATGGCAGGGCTGTTGCTTCCAGCAGACTTTGCATTGGCTCTGTGCATTTCTGACCACAGGCGACCCGAGCCAGGTTTGAAAGGATGTCATTAAGACTTCCACCTCAACCCTGTCACAGAACATCGCTGTCAGGCAATTGCCTGTAGGGAAAGGCCTGTGTAATGTGACAGGACGTGGGAATGATCCATCCCCGCACCTCAGCCCGTCACAGGGCAGCCCCACACCGAGACCTCCCGCTGTGCCGGACTGCTGCCCGCCGCTCCGGGACACGGCGAGCATGGCCAGCGGCCCACCCCGCCATCCCTCACGGCGGGATTGCCAACGCCCGGGGCAGCTGCGGGCAGGGATGGCAGGGGCGGCAGAAGCCGCCGCGGGGGCTCACAGGGTGCACGGGCAGCGCCCCGGCCCCTCCCGCTCTCCTGTGCCGGGGCGGCGGCCCCCGCCCAACACGGCGGAGGCGCCCCGGGCGCTGCTCCGCGCCCGCCCGCTCGGCCGGGGCACCCGGGCGGGGCCTGCGCTCCCCCCGCTGCGCCGCAGCCCGGCAAGGAGCCCCTCCGCCGGCCACGGGAGCTTCCCGGGGCTGCTCGCACAGCTCCCTCCCCCCGGGGCGCCTCGGCCAGGGCGCGGCTCGGCTCGTCACGCCCGCGGGCGGAGCGCGCCGCATCCCCGGTGCCGGCGGCGGGGAGCGCCGGGAATGCCGTGAGTACGGGGGCGGGCCCGGGGCGGCGGCAAGGCCCGGCCGCGCCTGACGCTCCCCCGGCCGCGCCTGACGCTCCCCCGGCCGCTACCGCGCCGCCCTTCCCGGGGGGCTGGAGGAGCCCCGCCGTCCTTCCCGCCGCGGGGGCGAGGCCGAATGGCCGCAGTTCCGAGCGGTGGCTCTGAGTGGCGTTTCAGCGGGCCCGGCGGGGCAAGGCTCGCCTGCCCGAGCCGGTCTCCGTGAGGCGGGCGGGGCTGTGCTCACCCAGGACAAGGGCAGCTCGGCCCCTTCCCAGAGTCCTAGCACCCGGCAGGACGGCGCCTGGCATCCCAGGGAAGGACGCCGCGTCCCTCCACGGTGCTCAAGTCTTTGGAGACACGTGCTGCGCAGTCCTTGAGGCACAAAAGAGGGCCACATCCAGGGCTAAAATGTGTTGGATGTGTTTCTGGAGACCACGTGCGTCCAAAGACTGAAATGCATTGTGTGAATAGTCCTGCTAGGCTTTGTGTATTAGCTCTTACGGATGCTTTTTTTTGTAATGCTTAATAGCGCTTCCAACACCGCGGCTCCTGCCCGGTCCTCTTTGGCCTTCAGGAGTTGTGTTTCCTTACAGCTTGGTTTGGCAAGGGGTATGCCGGCATTTGGCAATCCAGTTGCCATTCTGTACCCTAATTCCCTGTGTACTGTGCCCAGTGTGCTGTGTAACCTTATGTTAAATAGAAAAAAAACTTTTGTATTTACTGTAAAGGATATAGACTGTAAGAAATATCAGCCAACTGCTGAGAACTTGCTTTTGTGCTGACAGAGGTAAACACTGATTATTCATCAAATGTTGCTTTGGATCTAATGCCCCACTGTATTGAGTTAGGGAGCTGTGATAAAGCAAAGGAACTGGGTGAGATTATTTAAGTAAACAGTGAAGTTGCTGTAATTATCTTCACTTGATCTCATCCCCGTCATTAAATAATCCTTCTGTAGCTTAGGTTCAGGCTAATTTTAAATTTCTCAGTAGGCAAGAAAGGTGCTCTTCCTTCCTTTTCTGCTTTTATGCCTGGCTATCAATCTGTAAGAGTGAATTCACTCTGACAGGCATTTCTTTGATACCTTCTCTTTTAATTCTACCAAACCAAGCACACTAAAATTTCCAGAGGAAGAAGCTCCAGAGGCAGAGTTTTCTTAATACTGGGTCCATAACCAATCCATGTCCCTTTAGTCAGGACACTGTCAATCCTGGTGGCTGCATAGGAGTTCCCTGATCCTGGCTAAGGGCATATTCAATTCCTCTCTGCCTTTGTTTTGTGAACTTGGGAAACAAGATATTTGGGTGCATTGTCAAATTTGTGTTAAAGGCACTATATCCAAAGAGGCATAAACAGCAGTTTGGATAGAATATTCTTGCTTTGCAGGGGCAGCTGCACCAGCAACTATGCTCCCTGCAAAGACATTCCCAGCACAGCAAAGTGTGGAAGACACTGACATGCCATTTTGAGGCTGAAAACTGTCCCATTTCTCCTGCCTGGTGAGTCTCCTCAGTCCTCACAAGCACAGTGCTCTTTCCTGGTTGTTCTTTTTGCCCGTCAGAAGTGTGGTGCCTAGGAGTGAAGCCAAAATACCATGAATTGGAAGTTTAATAGAATGGTGCAGTGGTTTTTCACATGAAGTTTAACAATACTAGGAATTGGTTTTTGCAATTTCTTTTATGATAAACTCCTTAGCAATTGGTGGCCTTTTTGTTTTCAGAGACTATGCCCATGTGAGTTGGCTGTGTAGGAAGGTGATCAGAATGAGCAAGCAGTCATGTAAAGCACAAGAATGTTTGAAGAAGGTTATGCTAGGGAAAGGCAGCTCATGCATTCTCCCTCATGAGAATTTTCTTGGTGGTCCCCTCCATTACAAAGCAGTCATCTGGCTGTTTGCAAAATACAGTGTCCTGCGAAAGAAGTCCCAGGGATAAAGAAAACTAGTTTTGGTTTGGTTTGGTTTTGTTTTTTTCTTCTGCAGTGGAGCTTCATTGCTTTATTCTGTTAAAGTGTTCTCACTGAGATTAAAACCAGGGAAATTTAAAGAGGAGAAATGCAAAAAATCAGTCGTGGTTCAGTTTAGGAAAAGGTCAGAGAACAAGAAAGTGAGTGGAAGTATTCCCAGTGCATACGGCTGAGGCTGTGCTGCAGGGTTTGTTGCAGCTGCAATTACAGTGAAAGCCCCAGAAGACTCTTTAGTAAAATGTTATGTGACTTTGACATTGCTCAAATCCTTTTGAGGCAGGTGTTGTTGGAAAACACCCTTTACTCGTACACCCTTTACTCCTTACATAGACTAGGCCATGGAGGATTCATGAGGTGGTAGCTACCTCAACAGGAATTGGTAAATACTGTGCGAAATATCCAAAATGGGATTTGGGAAAGACTAATGGAAAGGTAAGTTTCCATCTGCAAAAAGGCTTTTTTCCCCCTCCGATGCTAAAATATGGAGGCTGTAGTCCAAGCAGTAATATCTTTATTCAGGTTTCCATTTTCTGTTAATAATGCTGAGTGCTCACTGCAATATCCATTTTTGTTTGAAGTCTGTTCTGTCTTACTCTGGCCTGTACTTGTCAATGACAAATCTAAGATCTCTGCAGAACGAGGCAGGTAATTAATCATGAATGTGTGGATAGCCAGCTGAGACAGCTTATGATCTTAGTTGAACTTTGCAGTCAGTGTCAGCTGGGGGATTCAAAGGAACACTGCCAGATTTAAAAAAAATTGATTTAGTTCTGGAGATACCATTAGCTCAAAAACCATGGAGTTGAAAAACTAAAAAAGATGAGATTTCTTAAGAGGTTCAAATATTAGTTTATTAGACTTGCATGTTTAGCACTTGTGAATGGTAATTTTTACAATTTCTGCTGTGCATTTAGCCAGTTTCCCTTACTGAAAAAATTCCTTGTAAATACTGCAAAATGTGTTGCTGGGGATAAAGAAAATCTTACATGATAAGAGATGCTGATATTTTTGAATTAAAATCATTGAAAAGTTACAATAAGATGTATGTAGCTGTTTAGTGGATATGAATAGCACTTGCAAACAACATATGTTCAATTTAGCTGTAGTTATGTAAATGGAAAATAGAAAATTTGAAAATATTGGAGATAAAAAAGGATTTCATAAAGAAAAAAATTAATTGAAACTTTCCAGGGGTGTAGTTCAGAAACAAAACTTAGTAACAAGGATACCCGCTCAAATATTTGTTGCTTTTTATGGAATAATTTTTATTATCCCTATATGTGTTTACTCCCTGTTTAAAAAGATCAGGATAATTTGTGTAATAACTAACTACGTAACTACCTTATATGGAGCAAGATGGTTTTATGTTAGGTAATAAAAGAAAAAAAAATCCTTTGCCACTGCCCCAGTGCTCTCCTCAGCCCAGCCAGTCTCTGCAGGGAGCTCATTAGTAGAGGCTTTTTCATAGAATTTCAGGTAGGTTGAGTAAGTTTTTTCTTCTCTAATAGATTAATTACCTGTGAATGTTCCTTTTAACTAAAATTCTTTCATTAGTTACTGTGAACATTTTTTTACTTTAGGATAAATTGTTTGAACTGTCATTCCCAGGACAGAGTGGAGAAGGTGGGATGAAAACACTACCTGTTCTTGCATTAATACCAATACTATGAAGAACTTCTTGAAGTGACAGTGTAAATATTTGTACTTTCCAACTGTAGTTGTTTGAGAGCAGATGTATTCTTTCAGGCTTTAATTGATTCCTCAAGATGTTTGCAAAAGCAACAAAGAATTTTGTGAGAGAAACTGACAGTGGAGGTGACTTGATCCCTGTCTCCCACTTGAACGCCTCAGAGAAGCTACAGCTTTTGAGCTTAGTTACGAAGAGGAGGAAATTCTGGTGCTGGCAGAAGCCCAAGTATCATTTCTTGACAGTCACCCTGAGTGATGTGCTTATTGAAGACAAACCGATAAAACCAGGTAAAGCCATACTCGGTCAGCACTATTACTGCAGATAAAAAGAATACAAACCCTTATCTTTTTTGTTATTATTCTCAGTCATGTTACTAGAGGGCTCCTTTCAGAGGAATGCTCTGAAGTGTTCTCCATCTGTGGAAATGAGTGCCTCTTTTCTCACTTGACTGTTTATTTAACTAAAATAATAATAATAATAATAATAGTAAATGTTTGCCTGTGTAGACTACTGAAGTTGAGTGCTGAAGCTTGTCAGTCCTACTGTTTAATAACACTGTTGTCTGCAGTGACAGGAACTCCCATATAATATTTTTGGGTGGTTCCAGTATGTGATAGCAGTGTGAAACTATACCGTGCTCCGGGTCAAAAAGCGGTGAACAGACAGTGTCCTGTTGGTGACAGTAGCCCAGGGGATGCTTGCACAGGCCAGGCCAGGCCAAGCAAGTTTTACCACTGCTTCCTTTCAGCTTGCACAGACTGTTAAAAATGGTTGACTCTTGTACTTCTTTCTTCATCCAACTACATCATCCAGGTTTTAGGATTAACAACATGGAATCCTGTATTTCTAGACATGTCACAATTCCATACAGGAAAATAAATAAGTCTGTAAGTTAAGATATTAGCTTGGAAGATTAGCTGATTCTGAGTCAGTTCATAGGTTTGTAGGTATATAAGATTCCGAGTTGTTTTAAAACAGTTAGATGCTTCAGTTTGTTTTCAGAGAGCTTTGGGACAACACTGTAAGGAGATATGCCAAGGTAATGCCAAAATACTAACCCTATTGTACAAGTGCGTGTGCTTTGGTTTTGTTTTTTTTTGTAGCTGAAATAAGTTTCAGTCCTTCTTTATAAATCTTCCATAGCATCTGAGCGCAGTATTTCAGTAACCTTATGTTTTCCTAAAATGGCAAAAATATAAAAGATAGCAGAGCAAAGATGATGAAAACATGAAGGAAGCAGAAATAAGAGTTGCAGAGCTGTAAATTTCATTATTTATCTTTCGATGCTGTTTGCTGCCTTCACTAACTTGTCATATTAAGTGTCTGTTGTTCCAGTCACTTCAGGACCGTTTCAGTACTTCCCTTCACAGGTAGAAATTACTTTTATTGCTTTCCTAGTGGTTGTGGAGTCTGACTTTGCAAAATATATGGGGAAGTTTGAAGACTTCCTTCAAGGAAGTATTGAAGCATCATTTGCAAAGATCAGCCTGGGAGCTGGAAGGAAGGGCTATGTGGAAAACCAGTCCTCATTTGGAAACCTGAGGAAGCAGGAGATTGACTTGCAGCAGCTTATGAAAGACGTCAAGGACAGGTATGTTTCTAATGTTGGCATTGTAATGGCCAGGAAGGGTCAGAGCTGAAAAGACTTGGACCAGGTACAGTCACTGAGCAGTCAGTTTTATAGTGTTGCTGTAGTTTGAAAATGATTTTTATTGTAAGCTCTCGTATTCAGGCGATCAATCATATATACAAAACCAAAATTTTCCGTAGTTTGAAATCTTGATGATCAAACTTTCCCTTTCATTTTAAAAACATCTCTCTGCAATTTCATCTTACATATTTGCATGAATACGTTACTCCCTTCTTTGTGGGACTGTGCTGAGGTAAGAGTCTGGAAAAAAATGCATTAGTGTCTCTATGTTACTGGAGCAAATGCTGTGGAAACTGAATTCAGAACTATTAATATTCTTGTAAGCAGGTTTTGTAATTGTGTGTGTGTGTGAGCAACTGTGCTAAAAAATTGGATTACTTGAAGGAATAGCAAAGGTGAGCAAACATGGTCAACACATGTTCTACTAGTTGAACAAAATACAGATCTACTTCTCCCTGTTAAATGCTGTATTAACAGAAGGGAACCATATTCTGTATTTTTCAAGATACACGACACTTCCTCACTTTCTGTCCTACTCTGAAATTGGATTTATTTAATGTTGCAATGAGACAGTTATGGACCAAAGTCTATTTGGCAACCAGCTGACAAGTCAGGGATCTACTCTGTATTGCAGGTCCTGACTCCTGGGAGATGAGGGTGGTTTGGTTTTGACAGCATTGTACTCTAGATCTGCAGCAGGGGGTGTAATGCAATTTAATAACCTTTGCTGATGCTCTGAAGATACAGATGATAGCTTTTTGTTATCAGTGCAGGAGTTGTCAGAAGCAGTGTAAATTTGCTTTAGATACACTGATGTTCTAGAAGTAATCAATTCTGCATTTTCATGGGAACAAATGGGTGGTGTTCTTTTTATTATGAGCATTCACAAGGCAACAGATTTATTCTAATAAGGCACCTTGCTCTCTTTGTGCTAAATGCCTTATTAAAAGCAGAAAATACTGGACTAAATGTGTGTACCAAGTCTGTAAAATTAATATGCATCTAATATCAGGAAAATAGTGTCAGTCAAGATTGTTTCTAGCACTAGAAAAAGTCCTACAGGGAAAGAAACTAGAGCAACTTTGATTCAGATCAATAAGCAGATTCACACACAGAATTCTCCCGTAGCGAAGCAGCACATCTTGGGGTTGTAATCCTGAGTGTAACTAAATACTCAGAAATATGTTATCTTCTTTTGAGTAAATCAGTAGCTCTACACCAATCTATATGTAACTGTAAATAAGGCTGATGTGTGTGCCACTTTATGTAAGGAGCTAGTTCTCAGTTCATAGACAAGATGCTCATAGCTTATTAAAGCTTATGATGCACAGTGTATAACTGATATCGAGTCAGTCTGCCTTCTGCCAGGTCACTGAAAATGATGATGATAGCAGAATTCAGGTTTTGTTTTTTTTCTTCAGCGTAATGCAGAGGCTCACTGGAAATGGTGGTGGTGCGTTATAGATTAAATTCTGCTTACTTGTTCATAAATATTCTATGATTTGTGATTGATTGTGTCCAAGCTTCAAGCTTGCATCTCGTTCATGGAGCTTTTTGTGGAATTTGGGAATGCTGGTGCCTACAGGTTAGTGATTTTTTGGATGCAAAACACTAATGGCAGTAAGAGGATGTTTACCTGTCAGTCCTTGTGAAATGAGCATCAGCAAAGTGTTCTTGATGTCATTAAATGACACATGGTGCTTATGCTTGTTTGATCAATCATTGTTTTATTTATTATTTCTACATATATAGCCTAATCAAGTTGCATTTTGAATATGTTCTTGTATTAGGCTGATTAAGTCAAAGTTGCAGATGAATAGCAGAAAACTCTAAAAAGTCAAATCCGTTATGCCTTTTAAACTAAGTCATGTGAGTCTTCAGAGTTCAGCAAGCTGGAAGTGCTAGTGACAGCTAATCGGTTTCCTGTCACTTCTTAGGTGAACCTTCTGAAGGAGAATCCTACTGATCTTTTAATTAGATCCCAGACGCTGCAATGGCTCCTTTTTTTGAAAAGGGATGACAGCTGAAGGATGAGATCCTTCCTGGTTTGCAGAAGCAGTGGCATTGTAAACACAGAACATATAATATGCAATATTAAAATAAAGTTAAGCAGTATTTGGCATATTTCATTTTACATTAGTCTTGGTTTTGTATTACATCGTGCTTGCTAGTTCACACAGTACTGTAACATACTGATTTTGGGTCAGAATCCTGTGCCTTTAACTTAGTTGGATTGCTGTGGATTTAAGAGTATATTCCATCTTCTATTTTAAGGCATTCAATGCTGTCTGCCATAAGATCCTCATAGAGAAGTTGATGAAATATGGGCTGTAGAAGCAGACAGTAAGGTGGATTGAAAACTGGCTGAAGGACTGGACTCAGAATGTGTTGATCAGTGGTACAAAGTCTAGTTGGAGGCCAGTGACTAATTATGTACCCCAGGGGACAATGCTGCATCGTGTCCTGTTGAACACCTTCATTAATCATCTGGGTGATGGAGTCAGTAAGTGTATCCTCAGCAAGTTTGCTGATGACACAAAGCTGGGAGGAGTAGCTGATAACACCCAGAGGATCATGCTGCCATGCACAGGGACCTGGACAGGCTGGTCTGGTGGGAAGCTCATGCAGTTCAAGGAAGGGAAGTGCAAAGTGCTGCACGTGGCACAACCCCAGGTGACAGTACATGCTGGGGGCTGACCAGTTGGAAGGCAGATTTGCAGAAAAGATCCTGGTGATCCTGGTGGACATCAGGTTGGATATGAGCCAGCAATGTGTACCTGCTGCAAAGAAAGCCAGTGGTATCCTGGACTGCATGAGGAGGACTAATGAGAGGGAGGTGATCCTTCTCCTCTGCTCAGCACTGTTGAGGCCAAACCTGGAGTACTGTGTACAGTTTCCTACTACGAGGGAGAGATGGACATACTGGAGAGAGTTCAGTGAAGGGCCACTATGGTGATGAAAACAGCTGGAGCACCTCACATTTGTAGAAAGACTGAGAGAGATGGGACTGCTTAGCTTGGAGAAGAGGAGGCTCAGGCTAGGAGGGAATCTTATTAATGTATATAAATACCTGAAGGACAGAGTCAGGCTCTTTTCAGTGGTGCCCAGAGACTGAACAGGAGGCATTAGGCACAATCTGAAACGCAGGAGGCTCTGTCTGAACATCAGGAAAGACTTTTTCACTGTGAGGGTAACTGAAGATTGGCACAGGTTGCCCAGGGAGGCTGTGGAGTTTCCCTCCTTGGAGACATGATCCTGGGCAGACTGCTCTAGGTGGCCCTGCATAAGCAGGAGGTTGGACCAGACCAACCTCAACCATTCTGTATTCTTCCCTCCAGTAAAAAGGATTATGAGGAGGTTATAATCTCTGTAGTTCTCATGGATTAACAAATTTGCTTGTTTGCTTTTACCATTTCACTAAAAGTCATGTGAGGTGATTGAAAGAGAAGTTCTGAGATGACAGTGACGGCAGAAATAGGACCGAGTGGCAGCAGCCAGTCACTTCACATCAACTGCAGAAAAAATTGCCTGTCACTCTTTCATCATACCATGTGAATGATTCCTAACTCTGTGATTAGCATATTAGGAAAACAGTATGTTATTAGCAGCATACTCTGGCATAGTTGAAAGATACTTTTACACTATTGCATATTGCACTGTAGTTAAATCAGTGAAAGTGCATATTATTGTCCACACTGAGACGAAAATAAGTGCCTGTTCTTAATCTGAGTACCATGGAGATTCAGACCATTTTGTTATTTATTAAACCTCTTTGAGCATTTATGAGTATGGTGAGAAAATCATTCACCAAAGGTGCTACATGGTAATATGAAGTCACAGAATGTTATGAGACAGGATTGAATAAAAGCAATTGTGTGTGTCTGTGATTTATAACATAAGGAGCATGCCTTATAAGGAGAAAGGAGAAATAATAAGGAGAAAATAGAGGAACTACCTGTCTCTTGCAGTCTGAGAAGTCTCTGGTATTCTTGGGGAAGATGTTCTGTGAAGTAATTGTCAGGTTATTCTGTAGGGAAAATAGTGAAATGCTGTCAATAAACTGACTATTGCAGGTGCTGTGTTCTGTAAGAAGTAGGTCAGAGAGATTATATTTGAAATGGATTAACAAAATAAATATTATGCCATCTGTGTTTGGCGGAAAGTGGCAGACCGAGGTCTGGTGGATTTTACTCCATGGCATTCATCAAGATGTCTCTATTAGAGCAGGATCAAAGCTGGCTGAAGGCTCTCGCTGTGCAACAAGCAGCATTTGTATGGAAGACATCAGACTATTGGACATTATAAATACAGTGGAGGCTAGAGCCAGGAAAGGAGGTGTGCTGCAGTGACATTGCCCGGTGCAGGACTGGAAAGGTTTTCACTCATGGGTAGTTTGGACTAGTGAAAATCTGTGCAGGCATGCAGCAGTGCTGAGTCCAATGTGAGGATAGAGAGTGCTCACAGCAGTAACCATTCTTGGTATTTGTTGTAAACTGGCAAGTTTCTTGCTTTGAAGATTCCTGGGTGGGTTACTGAGAAGACTAGGCAGGATTTGATGGAAAAATGGTCCTAAGGCCTGTCCTTTTTGGACAATTTGATCAAATTCTGTGCCTAAAGGAAAGACCCTCAGTCTCAGCAGTGGGGTTTAGACCAGGCACCTGCTCTCTGCTTTAACTGTGAGTCTGCTGTATTGCCAAGTATTGTCTGTTTTCTCTTATCTTCATTTGGTTTCTGCCTTTCTCCCTTCTTTTCTGCCTTCAGTATGCAGAAAATTGCCTTTGTGCTTCTGTTTTCCACTACTTTTCTCATGCAAGAAGAAAAAAGTTGAATGAGGGTGAAGGAAGTCTTTACATTATAGGAGAATGGAAGTGTTTAATCCGGTTAAGTGGGGACTGAGACCAAAACTCAAAGAGATTATTTTCTGTACATGTTTGACCTATAGAGCTTCCAACATAGTAAATCGTTGACCTCAGGAAGGTTATTTAAGGAGAACAAACAAACAAGCAAAACACTATAATCCTTTTAAATGATCTTTATTTATACAGGCTCATACTCTGTGTGTTGATAATGAGACTTAGCAAACCAGAATTTCACTGTATTTTATACAGTGTTACTTTACAGTCTTTCAGCTCAGGAGTACAGTGATGTGGGACAGGTGGCACAGGGTTGGTGAGGGCTCCCGTGCAATAGATAGTGGAAGAGACGGTGATGGTTGTAGAACAGAAATAAAAGCTCTAAAACATGACCTGTAACATAATAAAATGAAATGCAATTCATATACCTGCATGCATGTATAACTCATCTTGTATTATTCGGTGTTATGCTAGCAAGTAAGTTGAGCTCTTGCAAAAATACAGTTACAGATTGTGGCCATTGCCCTGCAATACTTGAAGCCCTGCTCTGATTGTCAAACTTTAACCCTGTTGCTTTTTGCTCTTGATGACTGCTTTCAATGATAATTTAGATAAGCTGGGTATTTGCTTACCTCATGTCATCTCCTGCTTGACTCACTGAGAAGAGCAGAATGTTTTGCCTTCAACAGGCTGTGCCCCAGTAGTAACTCGTGACGTGTCCACACGCAACCCTAGAGTCTGTTTTATGATAGAAAATCTAGAGGAGAACATTTTACTATGCTGCCCTAGAACAAAAGGTATTTGTACCTGTGGGTAAGGGTATGTGTTTTAAAGCTCTGAATTCAGTAGACACTAAACTTTCTGGGCAGAGGAGAGCATTTCTGACAGCTTTGCAATTGAACACAGCCCACTGAAGTCACTCAAACCTTGGGACTGAGGCAGTGGCCACGTGTCTGCCACACATGCAGCTCTGTGTGGAGGACCCCAGTCACCTTTGAGGTGAGGGTGCTGCATCAGGGGCCAGGCAGTGAGCTCTGTGCCCTTGTGTGTTGCTGTTGCTCTTTAGCCTCTAGTGCTGCAGCAGCTCCTCCAGCACTGTCTCCTAAATTTGTTCACTATGCCTCTTTGCATGTTTAACTTGTGTCTTCTGACTCTCCCACTCTGCCACACTCCTGTTAGTTCTGCATCTGGACCTCAGAGCCAGGAGTGTGACAGGGTCTGAGCCAGTCCTGCCTCGGGCAGAATGCTGTAGAAGCAGATGGAAGAAAAAAGTCTCTTGAATTATTTTGTAACTCATTTATATAGAGTTAGGTCATGCTTCTTTTATTGACATTCATTCAGAAATAGCAAGTCTCTATTTAATCTGTATTTTTCTACCTTACATTGTTTAGGGTTTTTTTCCTCTAAATATTAGGGATATCTAGCAAGTTTGTCATCCTCTAAAACCGACCAAAAATATACCTTAAAAAAAAAATGGCTTTTATGCTTTTTCATTGTATTTTTCCCCTCGTAACTTCCTAGGTCAAATGTTAGAATTGCAAAGTCTTAGTGCATTAATTTGTATTTTTGAGATGCTTAGCACACCACTTCAGAAACATAAATAATTATTGTGAAGTATATGATAGGCTTGATGGCTTGTTATTGTGATAACTAATGGCTCTGGTTTGGCAGACACTTCTGAGAGCAGTGATGTTTGTGATTGCTTGACATTTCTTCAATCTTTGCTTAATCCAAAGATTCATTGCATTCCAAGCATAAAGCATGGCTTTGCACCAAAAGAAAAGAAGAGTTATATTAATAATCTGAGGAATGTTTGGGGGTGCTTTTCTAGTGGCTGCTGCACTGCTTCAGAGGTATTTTCTTTCCCTTGTTTAAACAATCAACTTTAAGGTTTTCAGACAGTTCATTCCAACTGATTGAACTTTCATATAAGCATGTAACTCTCCAAAGATCAAAAATTGCCTGAGGATATTTTTAATTCAATAAAAACCCAAGCTGACTTCAGGCTTACGCAGACTGCATAAATTCCAAACTCCAGAATCTAATAAATCTAAAACTTTTTAATTAAAAGTGGAGATATCTCGATTTAGATGAAGTAGAGTCAGACATGTCTTTCTGTCACATTTTTGGGGAATTGCCATTTAACTCCGTGAATAGCCATTTACAGTAAAAGGGAGGAGAAGAGACTGAATAACTTGAGCCAGGGATAGCAATCCTTTGATCTTCCAGCTGTCTTGCTGGACTTATCTGTTCACAGAAAATATGACATCTCATCTGAGGACCTCCAGTGAGTATTTTGCAAAAGTATAATATAATTGACATATTTTAATCAATTAAATACAATTAAGAAGTTGCTTTAACTACTACCAAAAATCTGTTAACACCCCAAAAGACAGAGGATTTTGTAACATTTTCTTAGAAAATAAACCTTCTGTATTGTTTCTGGGAAATCACTTTCTGTCTTCTGCTCATTCTAAGAAGAGCTTAATGTTAGAACTATCTCCAGCAGCATTTAAAAACATGCTGAATTACATTGTTCAGTAGGGATGGCTTGTAAAGTTGGGGCATGGGCTAGAGATTTGAGGTCCCTCCCACAGTTAGTTTTTCTTTTGACTGCGACAGTCCTAGTCACTAATTTTGAATTTTGAGTCTATACACAGGATTTTGTAGCAGGTGTTTTTTTCAGTGATCTTCAGTTTTAAAAACCATGAAATCTTGTGTTTTCTCATCCAGCCCTTTGAAGCACTTGGTCAGTGCTAATCCCACTCAGCCCATTGAGGGTTTAAGAGAACACTGACACAGAATGTAGCAAGCAGTGAGGTTTGGCATTGAGGCAACGCTCTCTTAGTGTGGCATCCGCTGCTATGGCCGTGGTAATTTCAGAGTAGGAGAGGATTCAGTCTAGTGTCCACAAGCCTGGCTGGTTGTTTTCATATTATCCTGGAAGCTTAAAGTTGTCTCAAGTTGTGCTTTTTTGTTTGCTCAGAAAGTAGCCAGACAACTGCCATTTGTGCTCAAGAGTAAGGAATCAAGACTTCAGCATGTGTGTCGGGACTTACTGTGGAATACAGATATTTACTGCTACCAAATAACAAAAGAGGACATAATAATTTTGAGGGGACTGCTCATACAGAAACCATTGTTGTTTTTACAATAAAAACTTCTTCAAACAATTAAGAAAATATTTTTTTTTCACAATTCTAGTATTTATGTTGTTAATGGTGTCTTTTCTTTTTCAGAACAATAGATCTAAACAGTAGTTTACTGCAACAAGTAATAGAAAGAAAACGGGAAGTGCTGTGCATATTGAGAGAAAAGATAATAACAACTCAGAGGTGTACAATATTTGAACATATCCAGACAGAAGAAAAAGTCAGTGGTGTGATGGGATGCACTGCAAAAACAGTAAAGGTAAAAGTTGTTAAAAATGTGCAAGGAGTGGAACATTTGCAGATTATCTGAGAAGAAATTTTGGGTTCTCCAGATAGGCTTCAGAGTATTTTTTGTGCTTCCTTAACATGTTGAATTTGCTGTACTGCTTAATTGTGAAACTTCAGAAAGGCAAAATATTTTTTTCTTTTGCCTTTCTGGCAAAAGATGCCATCTTTTAGTGTGAGTCTGGAATGTAGTTTCCATCAACGCTATCAAATTGCAATTCAGTTTCTGTGTAGATTCCTGCCTACAGCAGAACATAAAGCAAATGTATAGCAATTCATTGAAAGTTGAATAGAAAATGCATTGCTGAAGCAAATTTATTTGAAAAGCCAAGTAATCATTCCTCACAAATGGTTGCAGTGTCTACTGAGTTTTCGTATTTATTGGGAAGCTATTTGGTTTCGATCATGGGACTGGAGATTAACTGCACTATGAGGATATCTGAAAAATTGCCTATGAATTGAGAAGGAATTACCAAAGCCAAAACATATACTTATTCATTTTAGGGTTTTTTTTTAATGGTAGAAATGAATCACTTCTGTGTACAGGGTGTTTCCAGTAGCAGAAATCCGGGAGTTGCAGGACAACCACCCTCTGTGCAAGTGCCACCTTCTGGGTAGCAGTCTCCAGCTGGGCAAAAGATATGTCAAGATAGAATTGGGCAGAGCAGGATACTGAAGTGGGTGCCCATTTCCTAGTGACATGGTGTTTTATGTGTGGCAAAAGCTGCACCTGGAACTCAACTTCATGTTGAGACAGGGTAGCTAAGAGTTTGAGAGCTGCTCTTGGCATTGTGCTCTCCCTCGCTCTTCATCTACTTCCTTTTGCAGATGTCAAATGTTACATGCTTGAGTTAGACATCACAGAGAATACAGAATTCTTTCTCTGTATTTTTCACCTTAGTTATGGGTTTAAGCTATGCAATAGCTGAATCAGATAAATGGTGAATAAATCTGTCTTCTAGGTTTCAGTAAGTGAAAACGGAAGTATGGTGAAGGATTCTAGTGTGATTCTTGAAATTCCTCCTGCAACCACTATTGCCTATGGTGTAATTGAACTGTTTATAAAGCACAATGGCAAGTTTGGTAAGTGAAAGGCTCATTTTCTGTGGCACCCAGTTCAGCTGTGGGCAAAGCTGTCCGTTGGGCAATGATTTTTGCATTTCCCTGTGCAAATGAAGGTGATGATGTTATATGGTCTCTTTTGCCTTGATAATTATTTGTGCTGGAAATGCTGCACTTCTGATTTAGTAATGCTTTTTTACTTGCTTGAATACATTTTAAACTCAGAATTACTTAGGTTTCAGAGGAAGAGGTCATCTAGCTGGAGCGCCAGCCAAGGCAGGGCCAGCTTTTGAACTTAGATCTAAATTCAGAGTTAGATCAGATTGCTTGTCTATTCTAAAGTTTTGATTATCTCTGGAAACAGAGATTCCATCACTCCTCTGGGCAGCCTGTTATCATGTGTGACCACCATGATGGTGAAGGTTTTTTGTCCTTAATATCTAATGAGAATGTCCCTTTCTTTAATTTGTGTCTCTTGCCTTTTGTCCTGTCATCATGCAGAAGAATCTGGCTCTGTCTTCTCTTCACGCTTCCACTGGGTAGTTATAGATAGCAGTAAGGTTCTCCCTTAGCAGTGCCTTCTCCAGGCTGGACAAACCCAGTCTCTCAGCCTCTCCTCATCTCTGATGTTCTCCAGCCCCCAGCGATCTTGGTGGCTGTTTGCCAGATTGCTCCATTATGTGCATGTGGGGCTTGTACTGGAGAGTCCAAAACTGGGCACAACACTGAATGCAGTCTCCCAAACTGAAAATTCAGTTTCCTCAATCTGCTAGCTACACTCTTGTCAGTACAGCCCAGTATGCAGAAAACTTCAGTAACTGCAGGGGCACGCTGCTTATCCTCTCAAATTTGTTGTCCTGGTCTTTTTCTGCAATTTTGCTTCTAACTAGCTGGCCCTTGGCTTGTACTGTTCCCTTCACCTGTTGGCAGGAGAGTGACCTGAATGTAAATCAAGGGCCAACCAGGAATGTTTAGACAACAGTCGTGTTAAGAAAAGAATCGTTCATACAGGACTGGAATTTAAACTTTTCTAACTTACACTTTCATATGCAGATTGCCCTCAGAATGTTTGCAGAAATGTCCTTGTCATGTTTTCTGGTCATGCTTTACTTATGTCAGGTCGAATATTTTTCAGGGTAAAAAAAATGTTGAAATTGGCTTTGGGGGGATGTAACTTTGCTCTGCAGAATCACTTGGGTTTTTCTTTCTTGTCTGTCCTCATTTAAACTCCCTGACCTAAAGGAGGTTTCAGGGGATTTTATGCGAGAAGAAAGGAAATCAGATGGACTGGGTAGAGCTGGAAGTTGGGAAGGACTCATGTGGAGAGAAACAGGAGATACGTTGAAGAAATAATTGAAGTACAGTTGAGATTTGAATCCAGGATGCACTTTATTTGGATAAGAAATGCAGAAGATAATTCTGCATCATTCTCCTTCAATTGACTTCTGATTTTAAGGAAGTCTATAGGCTTAGGAATAGAAGTAAATATTATGTAACCTGTAAAAAGTTTCTGAAATGTGGAATTGCTCTGACGTAGACTGAACACAGAGATAATGGCAAAGGACATTGACTTCATGGTTATAATAGAACTGTAATTTAGAGTAATGAGGTGCAGTTAAGGCTGTCTGACTACATAGGTGTGTAGCTGATAACCTAATCACTTAAGTGATTTCCAGATGAAATTCCTGTGTCCTGCTAGCTGATGATACATGGGTCTTGTTAATGATCTGTATTTCTCTGCTCTTTTTCCACTTCTGCTTCTTTTCCCACTCTTTTTTTCGTATTTAATGTTAATATCTTTCAAGCTCCAAAACCAGCACAGCTTGTTTCATGTTTTATCTCAAACAACCTATGTCTTGCCTCTTCTTTTTTAATTTGAGCTACTTTCCCTTGGCTGACTATCATTGAGAAGGTAAAGGGTAGGAATTAACAACAAAATTAAGGATTTGCCAGCAAGAATAAGTATGGTGGAGCCTAAACTTCAGCTTGTTAATGTCTAAGCAGCAGTGATCAGTGTCTGTTTATGGAAATAGAAATGGCCTTTGAAGTTAAATCCAGGGCCTAATGTAGTCCTTTCTCATGAGACTGAAAGTCACCTGTAGCAGGTGTAACCTAGTGGGATTCTCTTCAGAGATAATTACGGAATAGGGGGCATATAAACTTTTTACTGTCTGATTTTCTCTGCCAGTGGCAGTGCTTGAGTTATTGTTAGGAAGAATGTTATATGAATTTTCCTTAAAATGTTCTGGCTGATGTGACGTAACGTGCTTGGACATTTTTATACGTAAAATGTGTGGCTTGCTTCCTCTTAAGTATCTGTAAATTGAACAGTCCTAATCTTTTCCACCTTTTCACACAAAGGAGTCTCTTTAATTGCTTTCATTGATCATCTCTGGTTTTCGTGCATTTTTGTTAACATTTCTGAATAACTAACAAGTTCTAACTGCACTGTTGGAGGTTTGTCATCGATTAATGTGATAGCACTCAATACAGAATTCATTAACAGTCCTTTTAATACAAAATTTTGAGTCCTGTGTTTTCCTCTGAATCGAGTCCCGTTACAAGAGTTAACAGCAGGGTCTGTGTCTCTCAACACACAGCATCATCTGAAAAGTTTGATTTCCCTTATTAGCATCATTCTGCCTCAGGAGGGGAGTCAGTTTGTCAGCACTGTCCTCCTCCTCAGGGTTCATGTGAAAGCCTCGTTATTATCAAGGAAAGTAATATGAGTGAGTTGGCCTGATGGTACCTCAGCTGCTGTCCAGAGTCTTGATGCTTTGGGAAGTTCTTAGCTTGTGTTAATCACTTTCTGCTTCTCTGTAACTCGCTCTTCTCTGCAAAGGGTTATGCAAGCATAAAGGTCTGTCTTCTTTCTTCCTCTGTGGCAGAGATTTCTTTGTCTGCTTTCCCTTTGAAAAAGCTTTTTGCTGATGGAGTGCTCTCCATGCTTTCTCATCTCCTTTGAATGTCCTTAATTTAGTGAGACAGAGTCTTACAACTGCAGGAAGGTTATATTTAGGTTTTGTGCCTCTACTGTCAGGTATTATTTTAAAATTGAGTTTCTTTTGCTAGCCTGCCTGTGTTCTCCTCAGACCTCCTGCAGTGTCCCAGGGGAACAGATTCAGATCTTGCATTTGAACCAATAAAAGATGATCAGAATATGCATAGAGCTTTGATTGTACTCTGCATCTTTGGGGCACAATGCTGGACACATGAGCACAGAACTTGATACTCCGGCTTTCTCAGCATATTTCAGAGGCTTCCTGTACCTTGCAGGAGTCCCTTAAGCTGAGGGCACTGGGGTGGCAGGAAAAGGGCAGTTCTGGTTGGGTGAGGTCAGTCAGTGCTTGCCACAAAGATGAGGCAGAAAGGATAATCCAGCCAGGACATGTTATTTCCTCCATGAAGTTACTGCAAAGAGACAGTATATTGCAGTGACTCTGGGAACATGCCTAGGTGATGTCCTTTCGAGACTCTCTATTTTCCACTCATCTGGAGAACTTGAGGGTGGACCTGTGGCTTAGCTGAGAAAGAAGTGTCTTGTCAGTGCCATGACCAAAAGAAGCTCTGTGAAGGAGTCTCAAGAGTTCTTACGAGTCTCAGAGAGTGCTGTCATGTGTCTCCATCATGAGTGGATCAGCAGCCTGCATTCCAGCATGTCAGAAATTCATACCTGCATCTCCTGTATGCAGCATTCAGGTTTTACTCTGTTGTTTCATGGTATTTGCTGTCTACATTACTTTAGTTCACAGGAGCTGGTGTCACATTTTGTAGGTGGCAGCTGCATCACAGGACCTTCAATCTGTACACACTGTACCAAACACCAGGGCTGCAGCAATGCTCAATAATTCACATGCATAGCAACAGCTGGCATTCTTTCCATCTGGAAGAGACGAGACATGGAGAAATCACATGCAAGAACACTAGAAAATACAAGCTAGCATCTTATTTAGTAATTGCTTGTGTATTTTATTAATTATTGTTTTTAATTGAATTTCTAATTACAGAGTTCTGTCTGCTAGATGAACAGCAAGGAGGTTTTGAAAAAGAAAGCACAGAAGGCTCGACTTATCCCCATTCAGCTCTGTTCAGAGATGCTTCATTTCTCTATCAGCCAGATGCTGTTGATAATGAGATGTACTCTGGGGCTAAAAACCTTGTTCCCAGTGATGCTTCTATAAGTGTATTGAAACAAGGTATTACCAGAAATGATTACATTACAGTGAATTAAGCAACATGATAGGGAGAAATAATCTAGTACAATAGTACATAAGAAATCTCGTTAGTTCATTTTAATAACTCTTATCAGGAACTCTTGGGGAATGCACTAAAGGATATAAAAAATCAGTTCTGCAATAGGTATATGCAGTGGACTGTTCCTTAGGAACATCCTGAATCCATTTGTCGTAAATATGATCTTACAAAGTCAGGTGTTTATGTCAGCTCTGTTACATTCCAGATAACCTCTATAAGATTAGTGATGATTTATGCTTTAATTCATAAAGGGTCACTGAAAATACTTTTTCATATTTGAAAAATACTCTCTGTAAAGCTTCACAGTTAGAGGTTAAGTCTCAAAATTACAAAGACTTAGCCTCATTATTTTCAGAGAAGCTTTATAACTGACAAAATTAAAACAGGGCCAGGTACAAGTTGTTTGTTGTAGGACTGTGGAAAGAAGGGGCAGGAGTGTTACTGGAGGAATGAAAAAAGGGAAAACCAGTCAAGGCCTCAGAACACAGTTTGCTTTTCATCGGTTCTTGGTAGAGTTCTTACAGCTGGTTCTACTGATGAACATCACTTCTGTTATCTATAAATTTCACCCTTTGTTAATGGTTGTTCAGTAGACTGTGGCCAGAATAGATATTTGTTGTCCCTATGTAAATTCTGTCATTCTCCTATGTAGACTTGCTTGAAAGGAATAACTGTCTCCATGTGTATATAGAACCCACTTACTTGTAAAAGAATGGCATGCCACAGTTCTGTGTTTTGTTTTAGCTTGAAATACCTTTGTGCCCTTCTTGCTTAAAAGGCTTGGAGATTTCTTTTAATTAATTAACCTGCACAGTCTCTTGGGGGGAAAAAAACCTAAAAAAAATTTGTTTTTGCTAAGGAATTTGAAAGTAGGTTTCCTTCTCTGTTATTTGTATAGGCAGTCAATTGCATCAGATAAAAAAATATCTGCCTGTGGCTGTTTGTTTTTTTTCCCCAGTGAAGTAACTTTTTAGATATAAAGGACATCTTTTAAAGAGAGCGTGTTTTTGACCGGAGTGACATGAAGGAAAATTTCTTTTAAACAAGGTTGAGAACACTTGCATGCCTATATTTTTGGAATGTGAGAAAAAACATTCCAACCTTCCAGCTGGCATTATTGATTTGAAATCTTATTTTCTTTTAGCAAAGTGGTAATTTGATGTCACAAAGTATTTAGTTACATGATCATAGTTGAATTGTGGTGAAAGAAGTGCAGTGCACTTCTTGTACTTCTATTGTATGTACTGTAATGGATTCGGAATTTCAATTAAGAAGGCATTTTTGTCCTGGCTATTTTAATAATAATTAGGTTAGGGGTGAAGGGCTGTAATTCTTTCTTTCACCTGATGAAATACGAGGACAACAATGTAGGATACTAATGGATCTCTGTGTGGATTTACACCATTGACTTTGTAATTCATACTAACCACAGATCAGAAGTAAATTTGCCATATAAATGTACATATTTTGGAGATAAATTTCAAGTGAGAAACTTAAGATGTGATTAGTTTGGTTAGCATTAAAATACTGATTTTAAAATATTAAAAATACTGAACACCAAATGGTGATCCTTGGTAGCTGTTCTTCTTTCTTAGCGTTTTCATTAAGGCTTCATTGGCTCCTTAGGAATTATGATCAGATCTGTTTCAGCCTTGCATTATAACTTATGCTCGTGGAAATCAGGTAGTCAGGGTGTGGTGATAAATGGACTTATGAAACACATAGCAAAAATGTTAACTGTTTTTACTGGCATTTGTGTAGAAGTACTTAGTTTTACTTTTTACTGCTTTCTTGGGAAAGATCTGTCACAGTTGAAGACTCAGTTCCAGCCCTTTGTGAAGCTTCCAGAAGACAAGCAAAGAGCTTTATATAAAACCCTTTGTGAACTCTTGCTCCATGAAGAAATGGTGACTGCCCTGGGGGATGTGGTAAGATGAAGAAACTTTGGCTTGCTTCCTAAAAGTAATTTCAGAATAGCACGAACATTCTCTTTTGCTTGAATTTTTCTCTTTTCAAGAAATTTTGCTTATTCTTTTGCTTTCAGTTTGATGATATCTGCACAGGAGACAAGCCAGATCTGGAGGAGTTAAAACTTACAGAACAAAGAGACCTCCTTGACTTCTTGCAGCTCTTAGGGTGCAGTTTACAGAGTGAGCTGTTGTTGCAGAAATATCAGCCTCAGGATGAAGAACTTTTCTCAGCTGCACACCTTCTCATCAGTGCTATCTCTGGTACGTTGTTAAGAGCTCTTTTTTTTTAATTTGATTTTCCTTTTAGAAGCTCCCTCCATGCTAAAGCATTTATGGCTCTCTTTGAGCAGTTGGTGGCTGAGTGAACATAAATTGTTCTGTTCCTTTTTTATGAGTTTGGTATACTATGCTTAGCATTCCTGCCTGTGAATTAAATTCAGCCCTCAATCACCGACAGATTTTGTGTGTAAAATACACATCCCCTCAAGACTGCTCGACTCTGCTTCTGCTGAGTGTGGGCATTTGAAGTTTGGCAAGCTAATTTCTGTGCTTATTGCATGCCAGAGTTCTTCCCGCCTAAGTGCTGAGAATTACAAATTAGGTGATGTCTCCTGTGTAACAGTGGATATTGTTGAGGTGCAAACTAAATTTAGCAAAAATGAGTTTAACATAGAGACACTGCAATTAGAAGGTTGTTTTGCAGCTACTGAAATGGGAGATTAAACATAAAGGTCAAATAAATGCCATCCTCACAATCTAGTTGGCATCAGAGTGTTAATTAAAAGCTACCTGCAAAGTCCACGACAGACTTCCCTGGCTTTTTCTCTTCTCTCTCATATATAAAGAATTTCCTGACATTAAGGTAACGAAGGGAAGTCCAGTGTAGATGTGGCACTGTGCAGCAAAATGTCAGTGTGCATCCATATACACACAGTACCTAGGTAGGAAGGATAGTTTAACTCATCTGTAGAGACAGAAAAGAAATAGAAAACAGAAACCTGCTGATGTGGTAAGACTTCTCAGATGCTATTAACAGCAGGGTGCAATTAACTGAGTGTGTTGCATTATCACCTGACTTTGGACATAATGTCTGCTGCTAAAGTCCAGGCATAAGTGTAGCCGGATCAAGATTCAAAAGCTGTATTATCCCTGTTGCCTGTTAGGAATTACAGCCTTTTTGTTACAGAGTTGAAGGGCACCACAGGGATCATTTACTCCATCTCCCAGCCCGAAGGCAGTCTCAGCTGTGTCATTTCCTCTCAGACTGTGGTTTGCAGAAGTCAGTAGCTCGTATAAATTTTGAGAGTGTAGGTTCTTGATTTATTCAAGGCCTAAGTCATTTATTCAGCCTGTAGATGTGGGGTGAAACACTGGGGAGATACTTAGGGAGGAGAGAAGGATGATGGGAAGGAAATCCCCTTTTCTACTAGTGCCTTTTCTCAAGGGCAGAGGTAATCAGAGCCATTGCCCATCCCATTTTATTCTTCAGGCAGGAAAGGGTTGGATCAGCCTCTTCCAAACATCCAGCTAAGGAGAATCCCATAGCAGAGCTCCTTGTTAAAGGCCCCCTTCCAGCAGCCAGCCTCGTGCAGCCTTCACTGGAAACAATCTTTCCCTGTTAATGTTTCCTTCGCAGAGCTGTCTGATTACACTCTGGTCCTGCTGCGTGCCTGCTGTGATCTTCAGGTTGTTCCAGCGCTGTGTTGTTTGGTGAGTAATGGAGAAGTGGCTGTGTGGCATGTGGGCCCAGCAGCAGGAATGACCATGTCATTGGCCTCACCATGTTTCTCACCCAATAAAGGAGATGTCAGGCTCCAGTGCGAATTTCAGCCATAGGCAGAGCTTAGCCAAGGTCAGTCTGACAGTGGCAAATGAAGTCCATAATTTACTGCAGGTGGATACCTAGCTTCTAAACATTTCTGTATTTGGGAGGTTTCGTGGGTTGTGAGCAAAAGAAAATTGTAACTTAAGCTTGAATTTTAGTTTACTAATAGTCTCACTGTTTTAAAGGCTCAGTAACAGTAATCACCTCCCTTGGGAAAGAAATTCTCCTTTGACAGCAGCAGTGCTTGAGCCATGTCAAACTCTGAAGTCCCAAAACTCTGAGGCCATTTATTGAAACCGCTGAAGGAATGGTGCAGGGCATTAGAGGGATGGAGTGCCTCACCTATGAGGAAAGGGTAAGGGAATTGGGTTTATTCAGCCTGGAGAAGAGAAGGCTTTGGGGTGACCTAATTGCAGCTTCCAGTACCTGAAGGGAGCCTATAAAAAAGCTGGAGACTTTTTACAAGAACTCGTAGTGACAGGACAAGGAGGAATGGATTCAAACTGAAAGAGGGTAGGTTTAAATCAAGGTGCTCGTAAGAAATTCTTTACTGTGAGGGTGGTGAGGTTGCTCAGAGAAATTGTGGATGCCCCATCCCTGGAAGTGTTCTAAGGCCAGATTGGATGGGGCTTTGAATAACCTGGTCTAGTGAAAAGTGTCCCTGCCTATGGCAGCAGGGGGATGGAACTAGCTGATCTTTAAGGTCCCTTCCAACCCAAAACATTCTATGTTTTTCTCATTTTTTGAGTTTTTTAAGCTCACTTACAAATACAATAGTAAAATCCTTTAAATATGTAGGGGCAAGAGGAGTGATACTGTTTGCTCAGAGTGAGAGTTAAATGTGATTTGTAGTGAGAGAAGTTGAACTAGGGGAACAGATGGACAGTAGGGAGGGATGTTTCTCCTTAAAGGATGCCATAGAGCTTTGGTTCTGGATCAGTAAGCCCAATAGTAAAGGGAATCTTGCCCTTTTGCTGCTGCCTTGTAAGCTCTACAGTGGTTTTGTATGAAAGAACTGAGCTGTGCAATGACAGGAATAGCACTGCTTGGAAAATGTTTTCATGTCTTTTATCTTTTGCTCTCATAAATACAGCCTGATGTTGCTTCAGCCGATGGCAGTGTGGTGCTGAGCAGTCCTTTGGTGGCCACTCTCACTGACAGGAGAAGATTTGATGTTGTGAAAAGGCTGTTTGCTTCATCAAACATTGATTTGGAAATGACAGAGTCTTCTGTAAAAGCTGTAACTATGAAAGAACCTCGATTCTTCCCACTCGTTCTTTATGTTGCGCTGTGTGGGCTTCGTGCTTTAGGTGGGAATGTATAGGAGCTTTACTGAGTATCCAGTTTTTGCTCTAATCTGTTCTTTCTTCTATAGCTCCATAGTGTTGGTGTGTTTGGGCTAAGCAGTAGAGCTGCTCTGTTGGGTCCTTAGGGCAGCACAGCCAGGGGTTAGGGTGGTCAGGGGGCACTCGGAACACCCAGGGGTACAGGCTCTGCGCTGCCATCAGGTGTGCCACCCCTCTGCAGTTCCAGTGGAAAATACACAAATGAAGGATGAAGGGGGGGAATTAAACAAGAGAAGTGAGGAACAGAAATTGAACAGAGCTGCTGTGGTAGTTGTCAGATCTGCAGGGCAGTAGAAACCTGATTGCTTGCATTAATATGCGTGGGAGAAAACAGCAAAGTACAAACTGCTTTTTTCAAGCAAGCAGACAAGCAGGCTGTGGAAATCCAGGGTTCTGCAATGCAGCAATTGTTTTGCTCCTTTAAGACTGGATGTACAGAATCCTTCGCTCTGGAGCAAGTGGAATGGAGGGCTCTCAAAGAGGTACTTGATTAGGTTGTCGTATTGTTGTTTGGTGTTTCCTGCACAATGCAGGAAATATAAAATCCTTTTTTTCAAAAACCAGGACCACCTTAGTGATTTATGCATCGGTACAGCATTTCTATTTTCTAATAAGTTTTTACTCACCTTAGCAAGCTTAAATTGCATTTGGAACTTTGAGGTGTGGCAATGCCTTTTGGTGTGTGCACAGGAAGGGTCCCTGCTGCACACCACAAAAATGACCATTTCACCCATAGGATATTTTAAATGCAGATACTTTGCTCATTTCTTTGACTAGTAGCAAAGTGTCAGTAAAGCACTCACTGCATGCTTTGAACTATTTTGCCTTTTTTTCCATCATAATTTTTTGTAATTGTGGATGGAACAGAAATGCAGCAGAGATCACTGCAAATGTGGGCTTGGGAAGATGATGTTCCAGGTAAGTGGAATATCGGTGCTTGCAGATAAGACTCTGAGATGGCTGACAAACAAGCAGGAACCTGTGTGATCAGTAACCAGGCCCTGCAGTGTAGGTGGTGGATAAGAGTCTGGTTGTTTCCCGCTCTATTCCCACATGATCTTGAGCAGATTGACTAAGAAGTTATCAAAAAGTCACCGCAGTTCAGCTTTCCCTGAGGACATGGACTTTGCAGAAAAGCACTGTGGAGCCTTTCCATACCCCAAGAGCCCAGGGTAGCTCTGCATGCTGCGCCGTGGGCATTTCTGCGTCTCATCTGTTAAATGAAGCTGATGGTGTTGCCTGAACCTTGCACTGGTGTAGATGGAAAGATCCTTTAGGAGGATGGAAGCATGTAACTCTGCTTCTGGAACGATGTGTGTAAATGGGAAAGTCTTCTTTTGCCAATCACTTCTCAAAAGTTGCCTCTGTAACTAATTTATCAAAAATTTCTGTTCAATGTTATGTCAAAACAAGAGAACAACTTATAACATCATGAATATAATTTCTGTTGTTTTTCTTTTGGGGGTTCCCTTGGCTTTGAAAGGTGGTGCACAGATGGCAAGTGGCTGTTTGGGCATCCACACAGTGCCACTGTCCATGTGCTTTGATCTTCCTTACAGAGCTTTGGTGTGAGCCTTCTGTGCACTATATTGTGTAACTGCTTTCAGGATGTGATTTTGTCTCACAGATGTAGAAGAGGGAACTTGTTTAAAGAGGTGGAAGACCCTCCAGAGGCTGGATGTTCTATGGAGACATCATTTAAAAGAAAAGGTTTTGCCTCAGCTCAACCCACTGAATGGGCAGCCTCGGACTCAGGCAACAGGAGAGACACTTGGCCAACAGGAATGTGTCCCAGGCAGCCCAGGCTTCCTGCTTGTCGTGAGGGTTGCTTGGGTCTCTTGGGTCCTCACCTCATCTGCTGCTGTGCTTTTAGGATTGATCAGTGCATCTGCAGAAGTCATTGGCTGCACTTCAGCCTTGGCTTTGTCCCATTAGGTGCTCTTTGTGGAAGGGTTTCCCAGCTTTCCTCCATTTGGCAGCACTCCTGTGACCACAGAAGCACCTCTAGAACAGCAGGTAGGGTAGAATGGCCTTTTTAGAACTTGGTGAGCAGCACAACTGGGCAAAAAAAGAAACACTAAGGCAGGTTGTATGATCACCATTTTCTCTCCGGTTCCTTCTTCCACGCTTTTGACTGCAGGATTGTTACTCATGTACATTTTAAAATTAGGTCAAACTGGAAATAAGAAGATCCAAGGGAGCAAGAGAAGCAGCCTGTCTCTCAAATAACTCCTCTCTTGCCCTTCCCTAAGCTAAGAGCATACCCTCCTCAGGGACCCAGCTGAAGCTGCGCTGGCCCAAATTAATTCAGAGTCCACCTCAGAAGAGCTGGATGAGCATCTACTACCTCTTGGGCAAACCAGCAATTCCTTGTGACAGGCTGACCTCATACAGAAAATGCTTAGATGTGGTCTTCCCTAGGAAAGGAGTTGGTGAAAGAGCTGGAGGGGAGGGTGCTTTAGAGAAGGCTGAAGCTTGTCTCATAAAAGATTTGATTCCATATCCTGACTTACCTCCTGAAAATACCGCTTCCCTTTGCATTCCCCAGGAGGAAGGGGCAAGAATCCATACCTTTGCAATCTGGAAGGAGGTCAGCAGCCTTTTTTCAAAAAGCATGTGCTATCTCCAGAGGCCAGCAGGCTCTGCCGTGCTACTGCCAGGAACCAGCACTTTCCTCCTTCAAGCTGCTCAGTCCTGAGTTCCCCGGGCTTCTGTACACTGGCTAATTACAGTGCAGGCCCCAGAGAGTGACTCCCTCAGTGCTGCAGTGCTCAGAAAACAGGGCACCCAGCTTCAGCAGTGGTGACGTTCACAGGGTGGCCAAAGAGGCCCTGAGGTCTTCCTGCACATGGAATGGGGATTTGGCATATGCATGAACATGGAGCTAAATAAGACCAACTGAAAAGCTGCTTTTCTGAACGTGGAGCACTTGAGATCTGAAGATAAAGAGGCAAAGGTGCACTGACTGCTCCTTGATACCTTATGTGGCTAGAATTCAAGAGTATGACCAAAAACAATCAGGAAAAAAGCCAATTACATTTTTTCAATATTAAATCTTTATTATATACAAAAATATTTTGTTGGGAATTAACAGAATTTCATCATTTGTACATTAATATTTTTATGTTTGGCTGTGTTTATTGTGAAAATATTAGCTGTGAAAAAGACAAGGAGGGGGGTCTTAGAAAACAAGTCACAATTTAAAAACATCCCACGTAGTAGCTGACTTTATCAGTATGAAGTCACAATGCTAAGAAGTCCCATATCCTAGGCCTGCTCTACAGTACAGTATTCAAACAATTAGGTACTAAATAATTTTCAGGTTTACATTAAAAGTCTAGCTAATAGTTAACTTTTTTTTTGTAGGAAGTTTTCAGCTAAATAAACTAATTTTTTTACAGGAGAGCAGTTTTGAAAATTTTACAAATGTCAAATCCAGTTTAATTTAATATGCTGTAGAAATGAAAACAAACAAACAAACAAAAACCACAAGAGCTTCCAACTGGCAAAACCAGTTGTGAGAAGAAGCAAGGTAAGGAAACACAAAGTGACAGAGTTCTAACAGACATTTAAACCCAAACACTTAACCAAGATTCTACAGTTCTTAGCCCAGTGTAGGGTGGGAGAGAGGCAAACTTTCTTGTATTTTAAAATCCACAGAGGTGGTTCCCCTCCTTATACCACAGTGCACAATTGTTACACACGGGCAATATATGATGGGGGACCAGGGGCAGGGAAGGGATGCTCAACATGCATTTTCATAGGGGGAAAAATGTATTTCAACAGTTATCTCCATATATAATTGTGTACAAGACCTAAACCAACCAAACAAAAATCAGTCAAGTTTTTCTTAGCAACCAACAATTTGGCTGCCAGCCTGGAACTGTACAAAGCAGTGCCATTCATTTTGCACTACACTACGTATCGTGAGAGGTCAAATAACGGAGAAGTTACTTGGGGTTTTGGAAGAGGCTCTGCTGTGTTTTAGGTAAATGCTGGCTACTTGTGGAATAATACTTGGCTCAGCCATGAGGACAGCCAAAGTTGCACGGAGAAGCATTGGCATGGAGCTGCTGCTGTAAAAGGGAGAAGGCTAAATGGGAAAAAGTGTTTCCAGGACTACTTTCAACTATGTTGTCCAATGACTGCCCTAATAGCAAAAGGAACTCCATACCCAATGAAAGTAAGAAATGGTTCCAAATACTGAGAACAAAATTAATTTACTTCAAGTGTAATTTATTCCATAAAATATAAATATTGCTGAGCCCCTGCTGAATAAATTCTTTTTGTAGGTGAAATTGCTTAACAGCCTTCACCAAGCTGGGGTTTGTTTTTAAGCCTGTACAGGTAAATCTCAGCTGCAATACCAGCAAATGAACTCAAGAGTTCAGCAGTTGAAAATGGGACCATTTGTGGAATAGCATCCCACCATGGAGAATTCAGGTAATTAGCAGATACTGCCTGAATTACTTGCAGTATTTACCCCTAAGTTTTACATGTATGTGTGTGAACATGAGCACACTTTTAATATGTTTGGAAGCCAACACTGCCTGTAAAATAACCCAAACTGGTTATTTTACAAGCATTTTTTACTCTATTTTTAAGTGTCTCTCTTGGGCCTAAACCCAGTAAGTTACACTAGTCCTAAATACCAATGTTTATATTGACTATTATTTCCCCTACAAGACATGAGTGGAGAATCCCAGACGCTTTCCATCAGAAAGCCTGTTAAACATACCTGAAAACTGAGAAGGAGAGGCTAAAAAAAATAAAGCCGGAAAAAAAGAACAGGGGGCCAGGACTTCAGCACTGTCAGTCATGACAGTCCACCAGAGAAAGCAAATTAAAGTACCTTTAAGTACAGAAACCCTTTCAATGGCCCAGGAGAGGTTCTGGGGGGCAGCTGGGAGCTGAGGGGTACTTAAGGCAAGAGGCCTAGCAGACTACAAGTCTTTGTATCCAGTAACTGCTATGTAGACATCAATAAAGTGATCTCACCACTTTTGCAAAAGTAGTATCATGAAGTTTGGCAATAACAATGTGGTAGTTGAACCCTTCGGAATTTGGGTGAGGCAGGAAAGAAACCCTGCATGAAAGAAACAGTCTGTACAGATTTGTGTGACAGATGTGACAGAGCTCCAGCTGTATTTGTTTTAGAGCTGCATTGAGAGGCACAGCGAGCGAGGAACAGCATCTGCCTCAAGGTTCAGTCTGAACGGAGCAGTAAGCTAGAGGAAGCCTGGATGGGAAGCCAAGGAATAGGTGAAAGAAGTTTGAATTTATGTACACAATATTAGCTCATGCATAAGGACAGGTAAGAACCCATAGTTCCTTATTTGTGGACTGCTCTGCTTGATCATCCTCCACTGGTCCTTAAGCATACCAGACAGGCCAGCTGGGCTCAAGGGGGTACCCAGCCAAGGATTTTCTGTGTTTCAAAGAGAAAAAAAGTTTTCCTTTTTCTCAGCTGAATCACCCTTTTCAAAACAAAACCAAACCCAGATGACTTCTGAGCACTGAGCTGCAGGCAATTTGTACAGCAAGTCACTTAGGTGTGATTTTAGAAGATGCAGTGAGTACAGAGGATGGGGAAATAAATGTCACATTTTGAGCCTATCCAAGATGTGACAGTTTATATAAACACAAATTCAAAAGCGATGAGCTGATCCACCATCCTGCTTCACAAAGCTTCTGTATGACTAAGTACACAGAGCTGCCCTGATCTGAGAACACGGCACAAGTTACAGATACTGCGTCGGTTATAAATTCAATTTTCCTTGCCTACAAAGGTCTGTGATTGTGCTCTAATTTTACCTTCACTGTATATTTGCAGAACATTTTGAAAGATTTTTATAAATCTATGCAAGATGACATATTCCATTATAACTATCCCACTTTCCATTATAATTATCCCACTAAACTTGAACTGCATCTTGTCACATGATGCAGAACCTAAAATAGACCTGCTAGTAACATTTAGAGACAGCAAGGTAATCACCTGGGTACACATGCACCAGGGTATTTACATGAAAGTTGAGATTGGTGCACGCTTAAGGGAATTTTTGGTGAATTCAGGGAAATAACTTACAGGTCTTGGCATACTGACTGTACTTCTATGTATAACTTTTCATTCACAGGGCAACGACAGTGTTTCTTCTATAAGTCTCTATATGTACAGAATTTTACAGCACCTCATGCACTGTCCAAAACAGATAGAAATTACAGATAAATATAGAATTTTTTAGATTGAAATATCTGTATATTTAGAAAAATATACATTAGTAAACACAATAAACCAGGTAGAGAAGTGTACCAGTTCTAAAGTCTCACATGCAGGTACATTTCTGGATTAAGTCATGGTAGCTTAGTAATGTGATAACCAACATGAGCATTTTTTGTTTTACCATCCACATACATACATATACACAGACAACTACTTGATAATTTACTTTTCTAAACTACTTAAATATTTATCTTGTGATACATACCACATATCTTAAACATTTAGCAGCATCTTCACCTCGCTCAGACACACCTATTGTAATCATTAACAGTCAATGTAAAAAGTTTTCCTGTTAGTATCTGGAAAATAATTGTTTAGTACAGAATGAGATACATGAAATCCCAGTTATTTTAACTCCTCTGAAATACTTCAAACAGCTGTTCTATGAAATGTTTTCACTTGCTCAAAATGAGCCTTTCATAGTGTCTTTCTCCCCTAATTGCACAATATACAGGTCCCTGTGTAACAGCTGATCCAGCACACCCTGGCAGGTAGGGACTGTCACTGCTGTGGATGTCACTGAAATGGCACCAGCACTGTAAGAACCCCCAAGAATGCTTTTTTAAAAAAAGTAACTGTCATTCTCATGCTAGTCATCCTACCAGGTAGTGACAAACTAAGCAGAATATCTGATGAAAATCTGTTTTTGCTAAAAAACAAAACCAAGACCCACCACTGCAAAAAAACAAGCCAACCTTTCTCCCTCTCTCAACATTAAACACGCCAGTATGAACCCTCAAGATTTAAAAGATGCAAGGAGTGTGGTGTTTGGGTTTTTTTCCCCCTTACAACCTGGCATGTGGACATCCAGATAAAACCTGCAGACACTTCCATACAATCATTGCCTGCAACCTAAGCAAGCCATCTTCTCTTATTCTTAAGAATTGTACTGCTCATTGGCATCTACACTACCACCACCAATGCTCAGCCACCAGGCTGCACTGTGCTCACTGCCTGATTTAAACACACAGTGTGAACCTGTAGCAAATGCTAAAGCTTTAGGCTTCAGCAAATATATGGATATTTTGGAGACTGCTAACTAGGAGACTCTTTCGACAGTGTTCTCTCTGAGATGGAAGCAGAAGGAGCAGAGAGCTTATCCTGACTAAACCTTGGTGTCCATGTTTCATGTGTCTCATTTGGTTAAGTAAACTTACAGAAAAAGAAGAGATAAAAATAAGTGATGTTTGCAATATAAAGTACTACGGTGTGTAAACTGAAGAATCTTCTCATTCCATTCATTAGGGAAGAGTGAACTCAGCCCATTTTTGGCATCATAAATAAGAGTATTTTTCTAACTCATAATGAAAAGGCATCATATCTGTCCAGACAGCACATCTTATTTACAGCATATGGAGGTCTCCTATGACACAATACACAAACACAGTTCAGTCATGTTCAGCATAGAGTGCCAAAAGCAAATCATTAAAATAGCCAAGCAACGGCCCTGCTATCATTTACTGCTACATACAAAACTTGATCCATTTCTCAAAGCAGCCTCTGAGTGATAGGATCACAGAACATGTTTCCTGGGAAAGGAAACTAAGAGTCCCATGCTGGTGCCACATTTAAAAGCTCTGCCAAACTTAAACAAAACCAGAGAAAACACATCCTGAAAAGTATAGCAGTAAAACAAAGTAGTGGTACAAATTTTCCTTTGAGAATTTCAGATTCCCTCTAAAAGACTGAAATCTCAGTATTAAGAGCCACAAAGATTTCCTGTGCTATACACAAGTTTGACTGACATTTTCCACATACACTGCAATTTAAAGTCCCCTCTGCCCTTTTTCCCCACAACAACCAACTTCATAGGCTTTGTAAAAATCATTTGTAGTATACGGGTGTTTTGAGGGATTTTTTTTAAACACACTTTTCCTGTAGTGCATCAACTACATTTTTTCTTTTCCTTGTGCATATAAAAGTCTTTTGAGAGCCCCAGGAAGCAATACTGTTTTTCAGTGTCTAAGCCTGTCTTCCTCCAGAAATAGTTCTGAGGAAGCTGCCTTTTGATAGCACTCCATGTCACACTTTGGTGTTGAGAAAGAATCCAGAAGCCAGGTGCCTGTCACCAGATGGAAGAGAAATTAAACAGATGACTTCAGTTTAGACACCTAACCCAGTACATGATGGTGAATCTGACTATATACAACAGCTGACACTATAATATAAAACATGGTCACAAAAAGAGCTCGTCTGTGCAACAAGCTGTCTTTTTGTTCTGTTCTCATTAAGCAGAAATTTACATCAGCCTAAGTTTTGATCGATGAACTTGAACCTAATACAAATTATATCAATGAGCCTACTGAGGGGAGAACTGTCACTAAACAAAATACATTGTAAAACAAAAAAGGTATAAACAACATTGCTTTTTAGTAGTAAGCTTCCAATTCACAAGCTATCTAATGAAAAATGCAATTAAAAACAATGTGAGAAAAAGCACAGTAATGCCATTACGCAACACTCATAAAATACAGCAGTTGATCACACACAAATATTTAAAAGATAATTTAGAACCCAGTCAGACATCACAGGAAATGAAGCCACAGATCACTATACAAATATAGAACAATGTTCTAAGAAAAGAAAATGCCTTTTTTTTTTTTCTTAAAGCAGTCTGTTTTCACAAGTGTGAATAAATAGTCCTAAACATTAAGTGTCACTTACAAGGCTCCACATTATCAGGTTCTCTCTCAAGCTACTTCACCTTTATTCAAATTGCACTGAATTACCTGGCATATGACTTTCTAATATCAGTACTTCAACTCTAATGGGCTAACAAACAGGTTGGCTCCCAAGAAAGCTTAATAAGCAGCTTGCAAGGTATTGCTCTATGTTAACTTAGGAGACAGATATAGGGGAACCTACATAAAAGTTACCTAAATCAAGAGATATCAAGAACTTGTGAAACATCAGGAATGCACCCACATTAAGCCGAAAGAAGCTGGAACAATGGAGCTGTTTGTTGCTGCTTGTAATATTTAAAATTCTGCTCCCATGAAATTTTGATTTTTTAAGGAATTTTAAAAAAAAACGAAGAAATTAGTGTTCTTTCCTAATAAGAGTGATAGATTTTTGATCAGTTAAACACTGACATTAACAAATTTTACAAAAATTGTTTCAAGTATCCTTTTTTTAATCACAGTGAAAATGTAAGACCAAGATGTAAATGTTGAAGTGAATGACTGAAAGTTTCTTAGATGAAAAAGGTAAAGGTACTAAATCAAAACATAGAAAAATGCTTAAACGCATTTCCTTTATGTGATATGAATAGAAAGGTTATCTGTAAAAAGTTAGAAAAATTAAAATAAATTACATATTTAAGTACACTTTCTCGTCAACATTTTTATAAAAATTCAGAACAGTGTACTTTTGAATATACACAGAGTAAAAATGCACAGGTGCTGTAGGTTATCATCAGTATGTACATGTCACATTTGCTGCTGTTGATTTTATTTGTTACTTAAGCTCCTCTCCAGACATCTCAATACACCCAGCTGATGGGGACCCACTGTGGCTCCAGCCTCAGTCTCTCAATGGCAGTCTGCAGCTTCTCGAAGGCTTTGTCCAGGTTGTCATTGACAATGGTCAGGTCAAAGTAGTGGTTGTACGCTCTCTGGATCCGGGCGCTTTCATCTACTGTTTTTTTCAGATCAGTGTCCTGTGGAAGAGATTTTGAAGGATTACTAAATCTAAATCTTACTAAAGATTTGATGATAAGACTTGGCAAATCCTTATAAACACAGAAGAATATCCCTTCAGTACATATTACAAAGCTATATACTGAATATATTTAAAAAATAAGAAAAGTTTTCATTTATAGTAAATCCATGCAGAACTTTAGTTAAAATACATTAAAAGGGTTGAAAATGTTACAAGTTGTGCCGATAATGTTAAATATGGTAAGAAAATGTTTGCCAGTCTTGCAATTTTGAATCATTAGAATCACGTGAACTTGGGCTGGTGTGCACAACGGGTAGTTAATCCTTTTGTACGCACAACTGATGATCCAACCAGAATAAAATTAAGGCTTTAGGAATGACTGAGTCAATCAGTTTTGTAAACATATTTGTGCCCCTTTTACTTCACAGAAAGCACCAAAAATCCAAGATTTAAATCAGTATGAAACAAAACCCAATGAAAGATACATTTCTATCAGAATAAAGCTCTAGAATACTATATGGCTTTTGGAGGCAGCATTTCAGCCCTGCTCACCAGACACTGGTTTGTGAACTACTGCTGCATTATTGTAGTTCTGACATGAGCTACAAAATATGCAAGAAATTTATATTCCTACATTATGAAGCTTCATGAAGGTACCTCTGAGTACATTTTTGTGTTTCATTAGTCCTACATTCTTCAAAAATTCCTCTCCGCTTTTGCACCATAGAAATTTTTTTTATGAGATTTGTCCCCCTTTACAATATTTACTTTCATATTTTCAAGTCCTGACACAGTTGTCAATACAAAAGCCAAAATGAAAAAGTAAGTTTGTGAATAGCCTTTCCTTCACAGTAAATGAAGGAGACAAGTAAATGTATGACTACAAGAGCCAAAATTTTTGTAATGGAATGGCTTAGAATGCTAGAAATAATACAGACAGACCCACTAACAAGCAGAATATCATACTTAAAATTACATTTGTTTTTCATTTGTTGAGGAAGCACAAGAATATGAAATAGGAAATCATACTGTATACACGTGCACAGATACAATTCAGAATCCGTAAAGACACAAAAATGCATATTTGAAATATAACTATGCTCTTTATTATTCATAAGGAGAAGTAATAGAGAGGCAAGGATGTCCCTAAGGGAATCAAATATTAGAAAGTGCAGGAAATCATTTTTATACTTGTCTGGACAGTTTTTAACACTGGCTTCTTGTATATGCACCACAAAATTCAGGGGACATTTGGGGCAGGGAGAAGGAAAGGCTGAGCATCCACGGAGATACTAGAATACAATATAAGATAACCAGAATCCATAACTAAAAATCACACATTCATTTAGTGGAATTCTAACCCACCCCCCATTTTACTGCTTTGAATGCCTTGGCAGCATTATTCAAGATATTGCTACTAAGCTGCAGCACTATCTTTGTGAGTCGTCAGCAAACCTCGGCTTTTCTCCGATGGGGAAGTGGCCCTGCTGAACACAGAGGGTAGTTTTCTTAACTGCTCATCTGGCTTTTTCCCTTTGCTCCTGCAGCTGGGAAGTTCATGCCCACACAGAATATTTATAATTTGCTGTGCCTGAGGAAGCATGTCTCATTTCCCTCTGCTACACACATTGTCTCAGAAAGGCAGGGAAGATCTAATTAATAAAATGGGCCACTTTGCTTTATATGACAAATCCAAGGAACTTCAGGGGAAGAGAAGCTGTTCAACATTTCCTATTCTGGCAGCTCTCAGCCATTTCTCAGTGCAGCATGTGCTGCTGCAGCAGTTGAAACAAGGACTACCTGCATTCTTAGTTGTTTTTATTGGGGGGTTTCTTTGTTTGGATGGTTGGGGTTTTTTGTTGTTTGTTTGGCTTGGTTTACAAAAGCTGCAATATCTTTCCCAAGGATGACAGATTCCATTTTTAAGGCACATGTGTATTATAAGACAAAACTGAACAAAGATTTTTGGGGGAGAGATATGGAAAGTGAAGGAAAGACGTTTGCATAAAAGAACAATTCCCACCATGAAATATCAACCACTTCCTACAAATAATCAAAGGTGACACTTTCCAAAGAACACATTACATATAATTTTTGTAATCAACACTTCCCTGCAAGAGGTCTATTTTTAAGAAAGAAGCAATCTTCCTTATATGTAGCATTTGATTAACTTTTACTAAGTAATCAGCAAAAATCTTGCCTAATTTTTCTTATAAACATTAATTTCAGAACAAATTCAACCTAAAATAAAGGTAAAAATTTTTTAAAAATCTAAGAATAACCTGTTCAAAGCAAAAGCAAATAAATAAGAAATAATCTGCTTACAGTGAGAAGTTTGGTTGTAATTCCAGCATCTACCACAGCCTTGTGCATAGCTCGCAAAGTCTCCAACTCTGGAGCAGCAATAAACACTACATAGGGCATGAATTCTGAAGTCCTCAGTATTTTCAGGGCCTAGAAGTAAAGAAAAAGAAAAAAACCCCAAAGTTTGAGAATGACTCACCACATATCCCCTTTACTTAAGGGGCACTGCAAAACTAATCTGTTACAATGGACAGGAACACATAAGCAAACATTCTTATTTCTATTTTAGAAACTCCTACACAGCTTTTTGAAATGCTCGACATCCTTCCTTCCTTGGCTAAAAAGATTATTTACTACTCTGCAAGTCTCCTTTTTCATGCAGAATCTAGGCTGGGTTTTTTCCATCTTTCTCTAACTCATTCCAATGAGGTGGCACAAAGGCATGAATCCAGTTGATATTATAATCAGAAACCAGATAAGAAGCCTTCAAATTTTAACGCATACCTCTTTACCTCTTCAACGTTATACTCCTACATTTGTAGTGGAACATTATAAATGACATACCTGTGGATTTACGTCCAAGATGCAGGTCCTTCCTGTCTGAACAACTTCAAGGATGGAATCAATTTTGGTGCCATAAAGATTTCCTTCATATTCTCCATGCTCTAAATATCTTCCAGCTTTAATATCCATCTCCATTTCAGCTCGTGACACAAATCTGTATGCTTGCCCATCTTTTTCATCATCCCTTGGTTTTCGTGAAGTAACTAAACAAAAAATTTAAAATATAAATTGAATGTTTTCTTTTTATATTTGGAATAAAAATATGGGACTGGTCTGCCTATTAAGTTAGGGAGAATATAATATACATTAATATACAACTGTAATTGTTCTATGTACAGATTAATTCATTATTCTAGTGTAACTTTTAAAACTGAACACAGCCCCTCCTGTTCCCTTTATTTCTATTCTTTCCTCTATGTTTCTTACTCATTTGCCTATTTCCTTTGTATTACTCCTTCACACAATATACAATACTCATTCATGTCGTATTTTTAGTTAAATAATTATTTAAGTGACTTGGAAATCAAATGGAAATTTAACTCTCAAATGCCAAATGTACTTTCAGAAAATAACTGAACACACAACAAGATCTGCCTCATCCCACCCCCAAACCTTTGCTCACTGTATTTGCCCTTGCTATTCAGGATAGAATTACCTAAGCTAGCTATAAAGAAAGTTACTTAAATATCAGAAGCAGCCCAGCCACTGTTGCAGAATCTTAGAGGAGGCCAACTGATGCTGCTTTCCAGGACAACTTACCCTTTAAAATAAGGTAAATTCCCTGCAGAAAGATTAAAGCCAATATTTAAGTAAAGCATTATCAATTCTCTTGGGTATTGACTAAACTGTACAGTACAGACATTATTTAAGCAAGAAAGTAAAAATAAAATAAAATGCCCTATTGAATTATTATTGACTTTGTAATCCTATCACCATATTAACTACCCACTACTTGTATTTAATCAGATTTGAACTCTTGAACATATTAAATGTAACAGTGAATGGATTCCTTTGGTCATACTTTTATCAGCACTTGGTGCAACTTGGTGATACAAGTGGAAGGCAGTCTCTCCCTTCCAGTAATTCCTATCAATTTCAATATGATAGAAAACTCAAGTCTCAGGGAAAATGATCTTCTGAAGCTATTAATGATAAACAATATTACTAGAACATCTGGTTTTAGTCATAATTCTACAGAAACATTAACACTATAATGGTTAATACAATACAAAAAAAAATATTATCATATCAGTTTGAAATAAATTTTAGACAATGGGATTTAACAGTTTACAGTCAGAAGATGACTTAATAGTTCAGGTATCTCTGTTGAAGAGAAACCACAGCAGCATGTGCTGGATTAGAGCTCAACACCAAGAACATGGTTGTCTCCATAGCACTATGGATCCATTTCAGCCATTTACCAACCCCTAAAAAATCCCACATATACTAGTTTGTGAATAACCTGGAGAATTTTCTTCTAATAAAGAAACTGAGACCAACTAAAATTACTGATTACTGATTATCCCAGTTAAAATCTAAAGCAGAGAGGAGAATCTACATATAATAAACTAGGTACTGCATGTGCATGATTAGACTGTCAAGATTGGGAAAAGTTAATTTTTATGTGTTTGAAGTGTGTTCAAGAACTCCAAGTATTTTAACACTGTTATATTACTTATATATATTTAAGCATTTATATAGCATTTTAGAGAAACAATTAATTCTGAGGGCTTTTTTAAAATGGAATAAGAATTTTAGAAGCAATAAAAAGTCTATTACTATTTTGCCAATATAAAATAATGAGGTTCCCAGGGTAAGATTTCCTTAGAAAAGTAACACTGAGAAGTCGACCTCATTATCAGTCCTATATACCAGTTCTAAACACTCTGGCTAGTTTTGGTGTTAGAGATTCAGAAAATGAGTGAGACTGGTTCTCTCCTGTTTCACAATTAATTTTTCAGACCTGTCCCTCCTCCCCTGTTATCATCAGATCTACTTCTTCCCACTGCAAACAGAAGGGAACAGACTGGTTTTGGAATTCTGAAAAGCATATGGCAGAGAATAATAATGTAGCTAGGGTGGACTTCTCTGGTCAGCAGTCAAACAGGAGGGAGCAGTTAAAAAACATAAAGGTCTTGAGAATGAGCAAAGTATCTGAAAGGTAGGCAAGGAAACAATACTTCAGTAATGGAGGAGCATTTTTTCTGCAGCTGACAGAGAGAAAAAATGAGGACCATGGACTTCAAGCTAGATATATAAAAACATCAGCTTGTTATACAAATCTTGGAGAGTACAAACACTTCAGTTTTATTGGACGTTTCTTGCTATTCCCTACATTTCTAATACTAAAGCAACAATTTATAATGACTAGGATGCTTTCACAGGTGGAAAACTAAAAGGCAGACCTGAGAAACTCCACTGGCTGTTCCTTACAGAAGGCTACTAGAAACTTCTAGAATCTCCCCAGTAAGGGATTGTGACTGACACTGAAGAAACCCACAGACTGAAATACTGCACAGACAAAAACTGGTTTTCTGCAGCATCAGTAACATTTAACTGCTAGTTACAAATATTTTCACAGTCATCATATGTTAGTTCAATTGTCTGAAAAGAGGAAGTGTCTTTCATTTTCCCACTCTATATAATTTTTATACTCTGACAAAAGTAATCCTACACTGAATCATTGGGATAAACATCAGGTATTTTCCAGATAATCAGAGACCTAAAGTATGATATGATGATAGGAATGCTGACAACTTACATGGCACTGTAGTTCCAAACCTAGTAGGATTCAGTACTATGAACCTGTTCTTCAAACTTCTTCGCCCCACTCCTTGGGCCCCAATCAAGACTAGTGTTTTCCTTTGAAAAGGAGGCATTTTGGCCACTTCCTCATAGATCTGGATTTCATGGCGATCAAATTCTAGATTGAGAAATGTACAAAAAAGTTTAATACACAGTCAGTGCTGTAAGAAAAAAAACAACTAAGCAGTCCTGCTATATTTCAAAAGACCCCATGTGAATATAAATAGTACTCAAAGGGCAGTAAGTCTAATATGAGCTTTTTTGCTTTAAATTGGTTTGGGAGTGAGATAGCTATCCCTCCATGGACAGCATCAAGGTCAGATTCTCACATTTACTTCCAAAGAGAAAACTGGAGTTTGATCAGAAGGGAAAAACTGTGATTAACAATTGAGTTTTTACAGAATCACAGGATGGTTGAGGTTGGAAGGTACCTTGGGAGGCCATCTGGCCAAACCACAATGCCCAAGCAGGACCACCTGGAGATGGTTGCCCAGGACCACATCCAGACAACTGTTGAGTATCTCCCAGGAGGAACACTCCACAACTTCTCTAGACAACCTGTGCCATTGCTCGGTCACCCTCACAGAGGAAACAGTGTTTTCAGAGGGAACCTCCTGCGTTGTTGCTTGTTGACTCTTGGCCTGTTACTGAGCTACTCTGAAAGAGCCTGGCTCCATCCTCCCTTCAGGTATTTATACACATTGATGAGACCTGCCCTGATCCTTCTCTTTGCCAGGCTGAACAGTTCCAGCTCTCTCAGCCTTTTCTCACTGGAGAGATCTCCAGTCCTTTCACTACCTTTGTATGCCCATGTCTCTCTTGTACTGGAGAGATGCTCAGGTGCTCAGATGCCACATTTCAGGCGTGGCCTCACTGATGCCAAGTAGAAGGGAAGGATCACATCCCATCAAACAAAGCTTTTGCTTTTCTTCTCTTTTAACATCCAGTTTTTCTCTGACTTCCACCTATCAAATGATGCACTCAGCACAACCATATCTTCACTGGTTACTATTGCTTTTAAACCATAAAAACTATCTGATCTATGAAATTTATGATCAAATATTTTACTGCAAATCTTTAGATACATTAGACTCTGCAAGTTTAGAAATCTAGACAACTTTGACTCATATGTAATATTAAGAGATACCTGCATTTCTTGTAGTGAGATACATCATCTTTTTCTTTTTTTTGCTGCTTATTGTTCCACAAAAAGGCCCTAAAAATAAAAAATGATATGAACTAGCAATTTTTGTTAAATATGTTTTTCCAAAGCTTACTTATACAAATATATGAAATTTTAGATTAATTTAATATATAAGGACTATTTTAGAATTCTGTATGTTCTAAGGCAGGAGATCACATCTATTTACATACACATCAAATGGTCTAGGAAGAACTGAACACAAAGAAAAAAATATTTTCCTACAAAGCTTTGTAAAAAGCAGCAGGAAAATCCATGTTTTGTTAAGTAACTTTCAGTGCATCTAAAAATCCCATAATTTAAAAAAAGAAAAGTTAATTCTTATGCCTGTGTCCCACCTCATTCAGGTTTTCATCAGTACATGGCAAAACTGATTCAGCTTTGAATCAGTTCATCCCTGAACACTAAGCAGAGACTCTAGCCTTTGTCCTTCAATCAAAGTCAAAATATAATATTTAGCGTTTCACAATATTCTGTGTAATCTCACACAGCAGTTTTTTATTATTTCTGAAGGCAGGAAAAGCAAAACGAATGGAGCCAGAGCAAAAGCTACTCCTGAAATTCACTAAATCTCACCTGAGTTGTCCCAGTCCCTCCTAACAAAGGCCTTTCTCTTCTCTTCCAGGAACTGGCTGGGAATTAGACCTGCACTTCCTCCTTCTTTGACATGACTAGCCTGGGGGAAAAAATAATACAAAAAAATTATAACTTGTGAGAAGTACTGAGCTCATCAACATGGTGTTGACTTGACTTCCATACCACCAGAGTTTCTCAGTGGTGAATATTGACACATTTACTACTGAAATTTGGAAATTCAAACTCAGATGTGGATATTAAAATTCTCCTTTACAGGAACACTGTCTTGCCATTGAGTATTACAATTCTGGAAACTTAAATAAAATAGATACAAGTTTCGTTACTGGTTCCCATTAAGTTAGTAAGCTCCTATAGCCATAAACCTTTAGCATGAAAATATAAAATGGAATTCTATAGCTCCAGATATTGAACTCTCAGGTGACAAAACAAGATTTTCTAGTACACAGTACACTTATTTTGTCTTTTGGGCTGCTACAAACAGGTTCCAGTGCAGTTTATTAACTGTCATTTCACAGTGAATGCCATTAACACGTGCCTAACTGTGCCTTCAAACTCCTTTCACTAAGTAACTACACATTTAAAATCTTAGTAACTCAAGTATTCCTTGTAATGAAAATTTGGCTAAGATTCTCTATAAAATAATTTCATGGCAAGCTCAATTCTCAGCAAGCTTAACACGTACAAACACACAGTTCTGAAATGTTATAATTCTCCATACATCTTTCGCTTGCATAAATCTTTCATTTGCTAATAGGAAATGTTTGCTTTCCAACTTGTATGCTTTTACCTATGACTAACTCATTTTTTACAGTATGAAGTTTTCATTAACAGTCTGGCATTTCTAGAAAGCACAAGGAAAAAGTAACTTTTTTTTCCAGCGGCATGATCTGCATAGCAATACACTATAGCGATTTAATACATTTCAATTTTGCCACTGATCAAGTATTGAAGATTTATTTCTCTTGGACTCCCACAAGTTACAGCTGGAGAATTTGAAAAGCAATACAGAAGTCAGCATGGTAGCTAAATGTCAAACTACTCCAGAATTTTGGAGTGTCTAACTTCTGAAACTAATTAAGTTGGCAGTAATAAATTTTCTGCCTTCCCTCATGCTTTTTATTCTCTTTCTGTCACTAACAAGCAACAAAATTCAGCAGGTTATTATGCATGCTCAAATATTTCTGTTGCTTTTAAAGAAGTCGTATATATTGTTCTCAAGTAATGTCTGGCTCTCTACTGCTTTTTACCTTGCAAAGGGTGAACAATGTAGGGGTAGCAAGGGAACCTAATAATGCTAAACTCTTTGACACTTCTAATTCTGAGTACCTCAGTTGAAAAAATCCTAAAGGTTCACTCGGCCCACTTTCAAAGGCACTCATGATGTTTAATTCTCTGTATAGTGTCTTGGAAAAAATCAAAATAGCAGAAGCACTGGATTACATTTCTACTAAAGGACTGAATGTAGAAATACAACCTTAAAGCAGGATGAACTGTTAATATTTGAAGTAGTGCCAAACACTAGGACTATGAACATGCATGATACAGCTCACAGACGCTGATCACCACTGTAGAAATAAAAGATACAGCTTCTCCAAATAGCTATTCTCACCCTTCTTCAAATCCATAAGATTAATTTGCCTCTTTCTCTCCTCAACTCTGAGCACTCAGGAAGGGGTCCACTTCTTCCACAGTCGCTGTCAGGGAAGGCTTACCACAATTAACATAGTCAACCTAAGACTTTTTGCTAGAAATTTTCCACTTAAACTGATTTTGGAACATCCAGGTTATGATAAAAAACAAGTAGCCCTAACGGCAAAATAAGCCCTACATATACAATTTATAACATTTCATTTCCTCTAGTTTCAACTGTTAATATCTTGATATTAGCTTGAAACTGAATTGCAGTGTAAATATTTTTTCTTGTATCTACTGCTAAATAGAAGCAGATCACAATTTAAAGAGCTTATTATTAAGGCAACTACTGATGCTTTTCAGTTTTTTATTTTATTTATTTTAATATTTTTACCAACCTGCCACCAATTCGGATCTTCCCGGTTTACAATCTGAAGAATTTCTCCTTTAGAAAATTTCAAACCTGCTTCTTTGCATGGAATGAGGTTGTCATTATATGGATTATAATCAAAATGACACTTCACAAAAACCTGAAATGTGCAAAAATTAACAAAGCTAAGACATTATAAAATACATTCTGACTAATTTATCTGTCAAACTGAAGTAATGTCTTTAACCTAGAGCATAAAAAGCTTGACATGATGAAAGTTGCATTTGACATGTAAAATACAAACTAGGGGAAAAAAGGCATATACCAGCTGAGACAGAATAATCAACAGTGCAAACCTTGGCTGAAAAAGCTTCATGATAAAAATAAAAAAAAACGACTGCTCCATTTGGACAATGTATTACAAAACACTCATTTTTGCATTTCAGTATATACAATTAGTATTCTGACTTTTAATTACTTAAAAATATAGAAAAATTCTCAGAATGTGAGCACTGAATTCAAGGCTTGCGAAATCTTAAGAATTATTTTTGCCATGAACTCAATGTTTTAAAACAGATAAGATACATGATTGCTTAAGATTCAAATTTGCTGCAAGGGAAGAAACAGTAAGGTGCATCAGTCGACTGGAAACATCTTTTGACTTTCTTTGTATCAGGCTGGGGAGCAGAGGAAGCACTGCCTCGAACACAGCACATCATTCCCTCAGCCTCTACTCAATGTAAGCATAGCCTGTTACAGTCATGGGCATTAAGACCCACTGAAGGAGCATCTTAAAAGGTGTTTCAAAGGCACTGATTTAGAGCAACAAGTTACTTCTGCCATTGGAGAAACTGACAGCCTGCAGCAACAACGAAAGGATAAGGAATAGCCACCATTGAAGTTCCTATGTAAATCAGTGGGTTCAAGCTAATCTGTTGAATTCAGTATGTTCCTGAATTCCATGAAACAGATTACTTGGACGCCAAACATGTTATAAACACACACGCAGAGTTCACTGCATGTTAGTGTGATTGTGGCTGGGTCATTAGAGGTCACTGATGTCAAAGAAACATGCTTTATATGTAATATACATTAAATTGGTCATCAATTTCAGATATGAGATTTTTTTTCAGGCAGGCGTATTGGATGTAGCACATTAAGGTAAAGAATAAACACATTACAAAAATATAATTAAATTAATACAGGTATCTACATTTTAGCCTTCTTCCTAGCACTATACACACAAAATAATCAAACTATGTTTAATCCAAAATCTTAAAATAACCTTACATAATACAGTACTAAGAAGAAGTTCTTTTGACAGAACCCTTAGAAATGTGCTACTCACCTGCTGAGGAATAACGGTGTCTCTGTAGCTGGGAAGAATCTTCAAAGTGACACTGCCACTAATGTTTTTCAGCAGTTCTTGCAATTCTTTTGGATTATTTCCAACCTCATGGCCATTCACCTCTTTAATAATGTCACCTACATGCAGAAGACCTTGTCGATCTATCATTCCTCCATGAAGAATTCGTGCTATTACCAGATCATTGTTCTCAACTCTAAATGTAACACCCTGAAAGAGAGATGTGACAACCAATTCACCACTGTTTGAATCTCAGTTTCATTTTACCATTATCTCAAGCAGAAATACACAGCTATGGGATATTCCACCTACTCCAATGAAAACAGACAGTAACAGTTACTACAGAGTAAGAGCTCCCAATACACAGAGAAGCATCAGGTGACATAAAAGTGCTTTCAGACAGGGTTTCCATAAGACTGAAAAATGACTGTGTTGTTCTCAACTGCATGTGACCCTGCCATCTTGTCTCGGGACCAAACATGTGTTAGTCAGTTATGCTAGCAAGTCCTTCGGCCTAGTGACTGCTTATTCACTACCCTGTTATATCTTAGAGAGAGAACACATAAGTATCATTTATTTAAATCAATTTATCATTTATTTCAACCTCTCAATACAGATCTTATCACCCGTTAAATTACACAACATAATAATGTAAATAATTAAAACATAATGCAAGAAATCAGGCACATGCAAACATTTTCAACTGTACTAACCTAAAGAAAAATTCTTCTTCAGTTACTTACCAGTGGTTCTCCTGCTCTTTTGTGAATTCCAAGGATACGAATAGCATCTACTGGAACAACCTGGTTGTTCACTGAAGAATTATTGACTTCCGGGCTAGAAGGAGGGGAATCGTAACATTTTGAAGCGACAATATCATGTGCTTCCAAGAGTGACTGCAAAGGAACAGAAAAGGTCTTTCTTTAAATCCTGAAATAATCATTTGCAAAAGGATTTAGTGCTGAATAATCTTTCGGGACCAGATCATAAAACTCTCACTTCACATGGAATGAAGAAAAAACTGACATCAACAGTGCTCACATGGACTGATAAGCCTACTGTCTTGGCAAATATGCTTTCTTTTGTAAATGCTGCTTCTTAAGGAAGTATAGGAGAAATGTAATTAATTTGGGAAGAATGTGTGACCTTGCCAGGGAAGGAGACAGAAAAAGGAGTACCTAAAATAGTCTTTCACCTAATGAGAAAGTATCCCAGCAAATGGTTACAGTAAATGAAGAACCCACTGCAAAAAATGAAGACAGCTCATCATTTAGATACTTGTGTTTAATGTAGTAAAATTTTCCTCACCAGTAATTTGGATAATTACAGGTAAGTAAGGATTTCTAGCAATCTGCAGAATGAATGCTTCCTGCTTGCACAAAGCCAAGGCAGAATGCTAGCACCAAATGAATCCAAGTTGACAGAATTTACTTTCTGGAAGACAAGAGCTCAGACCTTATAGTTAAAAGTGTTTTCACCAGTCCACACAAATACAAAGCCAAAAGAGGAGATCGAAATAAACATCATCATGCTTGGAAGACAATGCAATTTAGGCATGATTTTCTGATAAAAGATACCTTAAGATTTAAAGAAAAGTTTCTAAGACAATACATACAGGTAAACCAAGATCGACAGTGGAGACTTTATGTCTTCCTGTCACCTTCTAGTGGAAGGTGTCCCTGCCTGTGGTGGGTCAGTTGGAATGAGGATCTTTAAAGGTCCCTTCCAACCCACACTGTTCTATGAATCTACGAGAAAAATAGGGACACCCAATAGCTATCATATACAGTAGTTCAAGCTAAAGCCCCTACAGCACAGAGAGTCACACTGACAGATACAGAGAGAAAAAAAGAAGTAAGCAGAGGAGATGCCTACTAGCCTCAAACAATGTAGCTTTGTTTCAAACAGTGACCTGGTGAGATACAGTCTTAAATCAGCTTACTGACCGGTGTCACATAAGTAGTTAAAAAGGGAAGACACACGGGGACTGTCACTGATACGGACACGCACATGCCAAAGGAAGACAGAGAACTACTATAAAGCAGAGCAGGCAAGTAGGTAATGTTAATGATTTTGCTATGCAGTCCACTCCATCCTTCTGTAAGCCACCTTCAAGCTAAACATTGTGTAACCACATTAGTTTAGTGCTAAGCTCAGCATACAAGCCCTCAAAGGGTCACAAACCTGAACAGTCATTTTAATCTGCCCATTACACAATGAACCTGCTGATATTTCAACTTGAGGTTAGAAGGAAGTATTAATTCACCAGTTTTGCCCCTTCCATTAAGACTGTAAAGACGGTTGCTTATTGTGGATGCTCTGATACTCTGAAATCAAATTAAATAGGAAAACCAATCATTTATTTAAATCAAGCAGCTGTCAGATGGTAGCAGTTCCTAATTCTTCACTATCCAATCCAAACCAAGAGAATAATTCTCTCTCTGCCAATGTTTGCAAGCAACGTTTTTTTTGGATCTTTCTGTATTTTCAAAATGAAACCAACTAGCATCAGCTACACATTTTTTAACACATTACCACTGATAAAACCAGGTAGATACATCACCATAATAATTCCAGTTTTCTTTTGGTCATGTGCTAGAATAAATTGTTCCCAAACTTTCCAGCCGCAACCACTATACTTTTCATGAAGCCTTACACATAACTATGCTTGTACAGCTCCCTGCCCTTTAATGGTAATGCAATTTATGGATTATCATTTGATCCACAGTCAAAATGATTACTAAGCTAACAGTCTGTGTTATCCCTTTCAAATTAACGTGCTCTGTTAGATTCCTCAGTTCTTAAATCTGATCCCATTCCACATTCTGATACTTTTGAACCACTCAGTTTTATGGATCAGCAAAAAGTCTTTTAACTACTACTTAACCATCTCTCAATCACAGGATTTTTTTTTGCTATTTCATGGCTGGGTCACAGAAGGACTATCAGGAACTGTACACTGCTGCCCAGAACTAAAAAGTGGTTTCTTTAAGAAAAGTAGTTCATTGGTTTCCTTGCAGTCATAGTTCACTTATTATCATCCCACCCCCAACTCTCAGATCTGAAACTGAAGAATCTGTACCAGTTTTATGAGGCTGTTTCCAGCCAGCCAGGTCATGGCCTACAATCCTGAAGAACACTTAAGCACAGCCACCTGGCAACAGGGGCCATGTGTCTGTACCACTGCAGGACCCCTCACCAACTATGTCGCAAAGTTACTTTCTTATTTCAGTAACGTGGTTGAGTGATATGAGAAATACAGTTGCATGAACTTCTCTTGTTTCTTTCTTGTGGTATTGGAAAAAGTGATATCCCGTGCCCCTGCAACTCCAGAGCTCCCCTGGAATCTGACCTTTCCATATTGGTCCTGGAACACTTATAAAACCACTGCCAAAGTCTGCAAAACAACATAGACCGAACAATTAACAACCATAAAACAGTTCAAAGTTTCCTCCATACAAAATTTCCTCCTGTAAACAGGATCAGCTGACTATCCAAGACTGGATAGCTGTAGAAAGGTTCTCATGGGAAAAAAATGGCAGTGTTGTCAGAATAAGACATTTAGAAGAGCTCTACAAAGCACAAGAGATATCACACAAAAGACACACAGTCCTGTGGCAGACAGTATGATCCCTTTATGCAAGATGCTGTCATAAAATAACCCATAAACTTAAGAGATATTGACTTCCTTACAGTAGTTTTCTGTGGCTGCACATATTTAACAGGTAAAAAAACTATTTCAAAAGTAAGTAAAGACTCAGAGGAACGTTAAACATCCAAGGTTCTCTGCAGTGCTGAAGCCAAGTTCAAATTCAGAATTTGTTTTTCCTAAAAAAATTCTCAACACAATGTATACATGTTATGAAGCATTTTTAAATGTTATTCTGAAAACATGAAGAAATCATTTATGATCTTAGAGAAATCAGGTAGGCTGGTAAGGAGACAGGAATATGTGGGGGAAATAACCCTATAAATTAATATCTGGGTAGGAGGCAACTTAAGATCACTTTTCGATATGAAACATTTTAAAGGTATGATCACCCATTATAAACCTAACTATTAGAATAATACATTGGCTGCTTTGCAGATTAAGTATTTTATTGCCAGCAGAATCTACTATTTAGGATGAATGGCTTGCCTAATTCTTGAAAAGGTCAAAGTAACTGAAAAAGGTCTTCCATAAGCAGCAGAAGTGATTCTTCTGCATGTTTAACCACTTCAACAGTCTGCTAATTTTCAACTGCTTCCTCTTCCCTTAAGGCAACTTCTCTTACCACTCTTCTCTTCTGCTCTCCAGCCACTGCCTGGTAAGACTTGCTACAGCCTTTGCCATGTGCTGCCTGTGCCAGCTGGCTCTTCAAAACATATGGGCCAGCCATCAATACTGTGAAACTCATTAGAACTTCCACACTTTGACCCCTGAAAGGTTCAGTTAAAACTAAAAAGAGTTAAAACCAGAAGGGAAGAAAAGGAATGGAATGAAAGGAGAAACAAGAAAAGGAAGGGAAGTCAGGCAAACATAATCCTATAGCCATGCATGCACCTGTACTCCTAAGCTAGTCCTTCCCAAATGTTCTACTATAAAAATGTGTAAAAGAAATTAAGTCCTGTAATTTGATATTTTTAGCACTAAATGATACATTCAAATAAGCTATTGCAGTGATGATTTGTATACCACATTTGATACTTGTATGCTAAGGTAGGTTACAACTGTAAGGTGATGCTGTGATTAAGTGGCACCATTCATTTGTAAAATACAGAATCAACCTCTAAACCTGTTACACAATAGTGTCCATGAAACTTCAGAAGAGTCAGGGTGGTTTGTTTACACATTTACTGAACTGGAGAAAGGATACAAATGACATTTTCTATAACTGCAATTGACATTGTATTTTTCCTTTTTCCCTTCTTGCACAATTTGGAATATGCCACTTTGCACCAAATGAGGCATAAAAGAGAGCACTTATTTCTTGAGTAGTTAGGTAATTTTCTCTTTCCTTTTCAGAGAGGGAGACATATAGCTTCCCCAAGCCTTAGAAAGAATATTGTATCCACAGTTTGGTCTGCAAATTGCCCCAGAAGCTCTTCTAGAGACACCATAACTATGATATCAGTTAAATAAAAACATTTAATCAAAATAATAGTACTTCAGCCTCAGTTGGTTTTGTTGCCTGCCTCACCATGGGTGATGGAAGCACAAAATGAAGGGCCAAAAAGTATGCTCTAATTTTAGGCTTCAAAATTGAATCACAGCAGATATACTTCAAAGTAGTTTTTTGCCTGTACACAGCAGCCAGAAGTGCTCATTGTTTCTGCAAATGATACTGAAGGCCTCACAACAGGCACTTTGAAAATATATTAAAAAAATACAAGTTAAAGCTGCTTTAGACTTTTTTTTTTAAAGGAATTCTGACAGAGTGATTAATAGGTTAGTTCTCCAGGGCAGTATTTAACTATCTTAACCATCAAATAGTCTTTTCTCTTCCTTTCACACTTTTTTGTCCTTTCTGTGCTATCCAGGTTTTGCAGCAAATGAAGTTGGGAGCTCTAGAAATAGCGTATTGCTCTTACATACCCATGACCCACCCAGGAAGCAGCAGCATGCAATAATCATGACATGAATTTTTAAACTGGGTTCCAAGGAAGAGTCAACAAATGGCAAAACAGTAAGTCTGATGTTGATACTAAACAAATTAGAAGCTTCTATAAAAACCAGAATGACTGGACAAAATAGATCACAGGAAAGCATCAACATGCTTTAATAAAGGGAAGACATGCTTCTCAGATCTCGTCAGGTTCCTTGGAAGAGTCATTAGGCACAACAACACGGCAGTTTAAAGTTGTTAATACAGATCAATTTCCATAAGGCCTTTGATAGAAGTCTTTTAAAGAAACAAAACTACAATAGGATAAGCAGTAAGACACTCGAGTGGAAGAAAATATCGGTTAAAAGACAGAAAAATTGGTGCCAGGAATCTAGTAGTATTAGTTTCCAGAATTCATGTCACCAGGGGATTTCCCACAGGCAGCTGTGCTCAGTCCTACACCTGTCGATACACTGATATGTCAGATAAATGATCTAGGAAACGGGGATGAGAAGTGAAATGACAGGGTTTGCTGATGCTGCTGAGCTATTCAAGGACTAAAACTACTGACTGTAACCTGCAGAGGCACCTCATGAGCAACAGAGCAAATAAATTCAATACAGACTGCAAGGGAAAACATAATCCTAGTTTAACATATTAACTGACAGACTCAGAAATGGTATCTCGGAGATGCAAACAGTACAAAACCAATCCAAGTCTAACAACCCATCCACTTCTATGTTTCTGACTCTAGAAGTACCTCTTCTTTACTGAAAGGGTGGTCAAACACTGCAACAGGCTTCGTAGAGAGGTGGCCTATGTGCCATGTCTGCCAGTGTTTAACAGACATTTGGACAACACCCTTAATAACATGATTTTTAGTCAGCCCTGAATTGGTCAGGCAGTGATTGGATGATCACTGTAGGTCCCTTCCGGATGGGATCACAAGAGAATTAACCAAAATGGATCCCAAATATACACAAATAACAGAACTATTCCAGTATTCCCAAATATTCCAAATATTCCCAAATATTCCAAATAACAGTACTATTCCAGTCTATTCATCAGCTGTTAAAAAGGCGAACCAAATACTAAGAACTTTTAGGCCATGAGTAGGAGATGCAATGGAAATTATGACACCACTTCATAAATCCACACTGTATACAGCTTTGCTTCCCTTCATTTTATGTACTTGAGACAGACAGACACAATGAGATCTCTCAAATACTGGTAACATGGAAAAGCTGATTAAGAAAAACTGTTCAACTTTCTTCCTACACAAAAGCAAGGGAATATTAAGTTAAATTGATAGGAGACAGTCTCAAAACCAAAAGAGCACAGTCTCCACTCTGATGGGGGATGCTGTGAGTGACAGACTTTCATATGGGTTCAAAAAACAACTGAAAAAAACAACTCAGAAAACAATCTCATGGAGGAGAACCATGGGTGAATGATACCACTTCTCACTCAGAAGTCTGAGCAAAAAAATTACTAAATCCTCACAAAACATTTTGGGAGGTATCACAGTTGGCTTGTCCTAGCCTTACAGTCTTCACTACGGCTGGGACAGGGAAGGAAAACAGAAGAGATGTTTGTTAAATGAACCTTTAACATGGAATCAGGAAATACTAACAAAAGATCGGAGGAAAACTGTAAAGTTAAGGTAGCAATATGCAATTTCACATCTGCTCCCATAAAGCAAACAACAAAAAACATACAAGAAACAGCATAAATACTAACATTTTAATTTGCCAGCTACTTTGGAACTTTTAGATTACAGCACTTCGATTATTATGTCCTTTTCATCTTTTGATTCATCCTCTTTAACTTTCAGCTTTGGTTTCTCTATCTAACACAATAGATCGTTGTCAAGTGTGTCACTGCACCAGTTGGCCCCCAATTCTAATCCTTTTACATTTTAATACCAGTTCCTCAAAGCTCTTCCTCTCCTATTCAAGTATCAATTTCTGCTAAGGGATCAAAAACTGATTTGCAGGTTTATTCACCAGTAAGTCTCCAAATCGTACCCTTTGATCACTTAGCTATGATGCCTTTCTGGACAGGAGGCCAACACACTGCTCTTCAGGAGAGGCAGTGGAACTGTCATCACTCACAAGAGCTACTACCTCAAAAGCTGAGCTCTTAAAGTGTTCCCTCTTCCAAGAGACCACAATACAGCTTCACAGTATTTCCAGTGTTTATCCATGTTACACAGTAAGGCACCTCACTGCTATGTTTGTACAGTTTGTAACTGAAAACCTAGGGAAAAAAGTGTGTTTAAACTCATATACCCCAAAAATGTCTATGACTCCATACTCGCGTGCCAAAAGAAGCTCATTTGTACTGTACAAAAGGTTTGCTTCTGTTCTTCTACGGGATACCTATAGCCAAGTACTACAGTCTGCTGAAGCCCGCCTAGAAAGGCCAGAATCTACCAAAGATTTTCAAACCCAATCTTTAAGAGTCAGTATGGCAGCTGGTCATAGAACAGCAGCTATGGAAAAACATCTGCTTTTGAAAGCACGTCAACACCTCACTTAAGCAGAGCAATAGGGAGAAGGATGCAGTGTCTGAACTTCAGCTGCAGATCAGATCACAGAAGAGTCATGTTCATTCACTCTGCAAACCGTATGTCTTACACGTGAGCTTGAGTGAGCTGAACCGAAATGCAGAATTAGCAGGAGATCACCTGGAAATGTTAAGGATGACGCCTTCAGGGAATTGTTATGAAAATTTTCATATAGAAAGTAAATGCTTGTCCGAGATTTATAACAGAAACTCCAGTAGATTATAATACAGTGAGTGAAGATATTCTTGAGGTGATATCAAAGAATAAAATCAGGCTTATTTGTAACCCCACAGGTCTTCTGCTTTACCTTTCATTCTGAGTAAAATTCTACATATTAGTTTGCTACAGGTCAGGTTTTGTTTCATTATTATTCCTAGATTCATATGTGGGGACTGAAACAGTAAGTTGGTAACATACAGTAAAAAGGTGGCACCTGAAAATGAGGTTCCTTGAGTATTCCAACCAATTCTGCAATATTTTCATCTTTATTTACTAACGGACTGATGTCTTCGAGAATTTCATTCACCAGCTCCAGGTTGTTGTCACTGACAGCCTCAAGTTTAGAATCTTCCAGTCGCTCATGAGCCTGTAAGATTAAATATATGAGACTATATTGTAAATAAGTTTCAAGAGGTTCCCATCTATAAACTTTTAAAGTAATTTCTTGGTGCAACCTTCAGCAGGAAAGCCAGAAAAATTACTTTTAGGACAACCTGTATATTTCATTTTTATACTGCTGAAGGATTTCACATGCTTAACTATATGACCCAACAAACTTCATAAGCAACACCTGTCAGAGAAGCTTGTATGTCCTCATTTCCTGTAACCTCTATATATATACCCAACAGTCCTCTCAGAACAGTATAGTGCCTCAGGATCTTTTCTGCTCCAGAACCCTGTACAAGCACACCTTCTAGAAGAAGGACAAAAAAAAGGAACTATGGGAGCTCAGAAAAAAAATAAACTCTTTAAGAGAAGCATTTACCCTAGACTCCTCCCATTGAAACACCTTCAAAACAGCACATTCTAAAGGAAACCCTCCATAACTAAAGGAAATGCTACAGAAAAGTCTGTGGTAAAGGCAGCTAACAGCATCCTGGGCTGCATTAAGAGCAATGTTACCAGAAGTGGGAGTGTTACTCAGCATTGGTGAGGTCATGCATGGAATACTGTGTACAGTTCTGCACATATTGGAGAGAGCCCAGTGAAGGGCCACAAATATGATGAAGGGCCCGCAGCACCTCACATTTGAGGAAAGGCGAATGTTCAGCCTGGAGAAGAGAAGGCTCAGGGTGATCTCATCTATGTGTAAAAGTACCTGCAGGTACCTGCAAAAAAGACTGAGTCAGGCTCTTTTCAGTGGTGTCCAGCAACAGGACAGGAGGCAGGGGACACAAACCGAAAGACAGGAGCCTCTGTCTGAGTATCAGGAAACACTTTTGCCACTGTGAGGGTGACTGAGCACTGGCACAGGTTGCCCAGAGAGGATGGAGTCTCACTCCTTGGAGATACTCAAAAGCTGTCTGAATGTGGTCCTGGGCAACCAGGAGGTCCTGCTTGAGCAGGCAGGTGGACCAGATGACCTCCAGAGGGTCCCTTCCAACCTCAGCTATGCTGTGATTCTTTGACAACTTTTCATCTATTTCTAGAGCTATTCCTGCAGACATAATCCTTTCCTAAACACTGCAGATACTGAAATTCATTTAAAGGTAGGAGCTTTAAACAGCAAGAGAAACATCTCATAAATCTGAATACTTCACTAACTTATTACAGGTAGTGCTGTATCATAGAATTAGGGGAAAAGGAGGAGGCCAAAAATAACTGATTCTCAACTCAATTAAGAGTTATTTCCAACACCATAGCAACAAGAAATTTAAAAAAGAGCAATCACTTTGGCATATAAAAAACAAATAGCAGATATAATTGAGATTCACCCATATATACTTCCCATATATATAATTTGAAGGTATTCACGCACTTCTACTTTCTGATTAGCACTTTAAAACAGACCTTAAAATAAAATTTTGCTAAAGCGAGAAAACTTTGTTTCCTGAAACGATCTGAATATTAAATTCTACTTTGTATCTATAAAATGGTATTTCTGCCAGACTGATGATCAAACTCTGGAAAGGCTAACTTAACATAAAGACATTTCAAACATTCCCCAACACCAACACACACAAACCAAATCACTGTGATTACAAAGCATAGGAAGCTTGGCACCTACACACATTCTTCTTAATAAGGGAATGCTATTTTGTACATAATACATACAGTAAACAATATCCTTCTTTTAAAGTTTACTTCTTTTACAGCAAGTAAAAATACATATCTTATGACTTTTAAACATAATCCAACTGCAGAACCTTTATGATATTAGAGAATATGGGTTATCTTATTTCTCATATATTCATTTTAAAATACTACCACTAAGTATAATTTAAATACAAATATCCTAACCCTTTACTCCAAAATAAAGGCCATGTATATAGTAGGGAAAAGGAAGTTTTATCAGTGAACAACCTCTGATCCTGTAATATATTGAGGAGTAGCAGGATACAGAGTGGTATGAACAATTTAAAAAACCAACAGACAAACAGGAATACCTAACTTAGATACTGCAATTCTTTTTTCATTTCAATTCATCATTTCAGAAACAGTGATACTGAATTGAGTCTTTCGGTGCATTCGATATTTATTAGACTTGCCAAATGTTCAAACAGTAAGGCTTTTACCTCCAACAATACGACATCCTAAATACTGGACCCAAATTTTATAGATTATTCCTAAGATGTTTCCTTGGTCTGAGTTAGGCATTGTGCTGGTATGCTGCAGGCATACAATGCTAAAAGCAATAGTGTGACTGCAGAAAGAAGATAAAAGTTTTGAGGTTTGAAAGAATAGTTAACAACCCAGGAGAAGAGAATTCTGATAAGACAGTTCAGTAGCAAAACTGAGTAAACTTCATGCACGTTCCAAGCTCAACATCTATTTTCCAAAAAGCATAATAATTCTAAAGGCTAGTTAGGATTGAACACAAATGTCAGCACAGGAGTTGAGGTTGTTAAGTGTGGAGAAGATCCAATTGCAGTGTTTCAATATTTAAAGGGGGCTTATAAGAAAGATGGGAAAAATTTTTCTAGTAGGGCCCACAGAGATAGGATGAGGCATAATGATTTAAAACTAAAAGAGGGTAGACTGAGCTCAGATATAACAAAGATAGTTTTTAGAATGAGTGTGGTGAAACACTGCAACAGGTTGCCCAGAGAAAGGTTGCAGACACTCCATCCCTGGAAACATTCAAGGTCAGGCTGGACTGGGCTCTGAGCAACCTGATCTAGTTGAAGACGCCCCTGCTCAATGCACGGGGGTTGGACTAGCTGACCTTTAAGGGTCCCTTCCAACCCAAACTACTGTGTGATTCTATAAACATCAGTAAGTAACAGGAAAAAACATTTTACAATGATTACAGTTACTTCCCCTTTCTCCTACTACCTACGAAAAAATGGAAAGATACCATCAAAGAACCCTATCCCCAAAAAGATCTGTAATTTCTACCCCGATGCCTTTATTCTACATAGAAAAAGTGTGAAATGAACTTAACCCAGTTTCAAAAGATCACCCATGCTTTGCACTGCAAAATATTATAAACTAACTACTATGCTTATTGCTTATCTTCATTTTTTTAAGGACTGAAAAGAAAAAATAAGTTTGTATGACCTGTGGCCAATTTCCCTAAGTTTCTTTTTGTCCTTTATGGTATAATTTACATAACGATTAGCCTTAATAACTGGCTAATAAAGGAAAATGAAAACAGTTCTGGCCTGCTTTGAAATTATTCTGTTTAAATAGTGTGGCCATCTCAGGGTTCTGAGAATTGCTGTATACTGTTAAAACTAGCTCTTTTAATAGAAAAACAAGCTTATATATTTTTAGGGACAAACGGATATTTGGGACAATGGATATTAGGGACAAATGGATATCATACAAATGTATGAACTACACACACTTCATGAAATGTGTTTTGAACTTACCCTTATTTAGTTCTAATGGCTAAGACTGAGATTTTTTCCAAAATAATTACAAAAGAAATATGAGTGTGGTCGTGCCATGTGAACACAATTTAAACCTTTCAGCATTCTATATAAAGCATGTGTACAGTTAAGAATCTGTTTCCATTACAAGCACTTTTTTTACATCTGCTAGTCATTAAATTCCACATAATTGTAATTGGCCATTAAAGCACAAATTCTTGACAGGAAAAAACTTTGCAATGAACATTTTCTTCATGATAAATATTAAATTAAAGATGACCTATGGAGCAGATACTTAACGAGTAGTTTCCAACTTCAGCAAGAAAATGCTTTTACTTACTCTAGTAAATTTAGTACAAAATCTTTCCCTCCACAGTCATTTCACCAGCAGATGAGGCACTTCTATTACTTCTCAGTTTATTACTATGCAATGTCTTTGACTCAAAACCATTTTTTCTGAACAGCTTAACAGAAGTAAATTCTTCTATGAATTCTCATGGGAAGTTTTCCTTTCCAGATTTTTATACTGAGCAAAATCCCTGCACAACAATCCTTTAGCTTTACAGAGTATTTCACACCTGCCCAGAGGGCATTGCTTTCAGATGTCTATTCCTATTAAAGACACAGCTGCATTTAAGTTAACTGTGTTTTCCTCATGAAAGGAGCTTATTTTTATGAAATAAAATTAAGAAAGAATGTAAGTGCTGTACAATATTTGACTGCATTTCCTATTGGTAAGATCACCTACATTTTAATTACAGAGCCCCAAGATTTTTTGCAAATATCACCTTACGTATTCATAATTGATTGCTACCATCTATAAATAAAAGATATTTGTAACCCAAGACCAAAACTAAGGATAGTTGATGTCTCAGGGAGCTGACAATCAAAGGTAACAGCATTATTCTGAGATCCAGGAAAGGGCATGAAGACAATATTTTCCTGGGCTGATCAGAAAGTAGTTTTGAGCTAAAGACAAAAAGAAAACTTGTTTATGCCACGGGAGAAGGAAGGTTACTGCTCTCACTTTTCATCTTTGGCAAAAATGCTAGAAATCAGAGGGCATATGGGTTTTGCACACAACAGTGGTTACAAGACTACATTAAAATTGACTGAGTCTAATTTCAAGTATTTTGACTTTTTTTCATAAATAATGTAACCACATTATTTTTGTAGTCTCTGAATTCTTCTTCTTTCTCTAGAATCTTACATATAACAATTAATCAGCATGCACAGAAATTATATTATACCAAATCTTCACCTTCAAGCTTGCCTTCTATTCTTTTAATAAGACATACCATACATGAAAGCCATTAACACCTCAATCCATACTCAATGTTCACACAATAATTTAAGAGTGAAAATATTTCCAGATTCTACTCAAAGCAGCAAGTTTAAATACCTTAGCAAGTGATCTTACGATAGGGTTTTCCATAATTCCTTTCAGAAAAATCAGGTCTATCTCTTCAGCGCCTGTCGATGTCGGCAGATCGGTAAGGTTGTCTAAGACCTGCTGCATGGCTGCTGACAAAACAAAAACAAAGAGTAAGTACTGACCAAAACAGGCTTCCATGAGGAGCAAAAGCTCTGGGAAATACCACAATATTAACTTTATAGATATTAAGCAGTCAAATACATCTCCTGAGAACAAAGGAACAGAATAGAAAAAGATCTTTTTTGTGTGTGTTTGACAGATGGAAATAAAGGATCTATCCAAACCCTGACCACCACATCAACTTAAACCCAGGCCTGGCACATTCCTTTCAAGACTCGCTACCACTTAAAGGTGGAAAAAACCAAACAAGTACAAACTATGTACAAGGTAAGCATAATCTTCCAAATACAATAAAAGCAACTCATTCACTACTCTTCTCATTTAATCCCTCTCTCAGAAGAAGTTTCCAGACCTTATACCTACACCAGCCAACTACAAGTTTTACAATGCTTGTATAGGCAGATTCATTGTTATTGAAATAATTTTTTTTTAAACCAAAAATTTGCTTCCAAGGCAGCTCTTACCTTGGGGACCCTTGTGTCCATCCCCACCAGTCCTTTACAACCAGTTCTGACTGGCACTAAGTGCAGATGCTAACACCAACCTGGTCCCACAGAACACTGCAATGGGAAGGATATCCTACAATGAGAAATGTATTGTGCCTGCCCAGTACCCTCAGTGGAGATTTTCCTGGCTATCGACAGACTTGCAGAGAGAACTGCAGCAGCTTGGGTGAGAGTGAACAATACGGCCCAAGAAAAAGCCAGAAAATCCCACCATCCCAGCTGTCTTGTCCTAAGAAGAATTTGTTCTTGTTTTTAACTGCAGTTACATATACATGATCAGACACACACACAGGTATACTAACAAAATCTCCTGTTGAGATCCCCAAGAAGATAAAAAGCCCTGGAACAACCACTGTGTTCTGCAATGCTCTGCATGTTGCAGAGCAGTATATACCAAGTGAATTAGAAAAGCTTATATGCCCCTTCTCCCACACAGGAATTTACCCTTAACTTTCCTCATTGCTTTATAATGAAAGCTATTATGAAACACTGCACAGTAACAGAACAAACAGCATTTCTAAACACCTACTTTCTGATTTCAATTCTTCCTAGAAAATTCCATCACGAGAAAAAAAATTCTGGCCATTCTTTCTGTCAAGTGGAACTGACTTTTCAATCAAATCATCTCATGTGTCACATTTTAAGTACAGCAGTGCATGTCAAAAGACTGCATTATTTTAAACGTGTTTTAGCCATACTTCTCGCTTCCAAAAAGTGAATTTTCTGTGAAACCATGAGTAGGAGGGAAAATGACACTTTATGCTTTCAGATTTTGAAGCAGTATTATTTCTACTTTATAATAGACAAAGTGCTGTCAGCAATCACACATTACGTAAAGTCACTAAATTGCTTTGTAAACAGTCACAACTTCCTCAGACTAGGTATGTCCCACATCTTGACTAGTTCAGCTGCACATGCAATTGCCTTGTTTCATGTTTTCTCAGTTTCCAATTACAGACTCTTACTGTATAAGTCATGCAAGCTATAATATCTGCAGAAGTAGACAGATGTTTCTCATGAATTTACGTCATGTGTCAGGTGCTGCATAATACTGTGTTATAATAATAAGCTTTCTTTACATTTCTAACAGTTATGTAAACTGCTTCTAAAGGATTTCAGGTTAGCCTTTTGCTCCTATAAATAATCAGAGAAAATATAAAACTTCCTTCAGGACAAAGCATTCATCTCAACTGCCAGTTGCAATTCCGACACTTGATGGTGACAAAGGCATGCATAATACAGACATTCTTTACACATCTCCACGATAATAGGCTGTTTCTTACTTAAATCTTTCAGAATTCTGCCTATCTTAGAAAGATCAAATTAAAAAATAAAGTCCCTACATAAAAACTTTATAATCAATGATAAACTGTTAAGAGCAATATTAAGTTTCTTAAGAATGTCTTTCAACCTTTGTACAAGTACACTGGGTATTTTCAGAATAATATTTTATTTAATAAAGGTTTCACAAACATCTAGCATCAGAACTACTTAACTATATTTCGGCATTTTTGGAAAACAGTAACCAGCTTTATCAACATTCAGAGTTTAAAAAATCCACAAAGGCAGACTTGCATCCCAGGTCATCAAAACCCAAATCAGCTGTTTTCGGGAATATCTTCTTATTGCTTTGTGTCTGATGGTTGCCTTCTCTCATGGTACAGCCATAATGGCAAGAGTCTTCTTAGCTATCAGTACTGTTGCCTCAATATTAGAAAGTAAAACAAAGAAGCAGGAATAAGCAAATTGGTTACTTAAAGGTAACTCATTTACTCATCCTCGATTGCTTATGTTTAACACAGCAGGAGGCTCCCAATTGCCTCAGGATAGCTAATGTCCCATCTTAAAGGGAAGATCTTTCCCAGTAGTTGAATAAAAAAAACCCTACTGTTAAGTACCCCTTTATTTTAGCCAGCTACAATGTTAAGCAAGAAATTTTTAAGAGAGAAAGCCTGACCTTCAACAAAGTCTTTGCACCTCTTACCTAGCACATGGTAGGCAGAGGAACATTTATATGCTTCACTGCTTTACATTCACCTGGCAAAAAAATTCAGAACATGATCAAATGTTATTTTTCAAAAAGTCACCAAGAGCATTTTCCAACAGGAATTATGTCAGCTGGTTTATATAAGAGGAATAGGCAACAAATACATGAGTACTTTTTGTGACAGACTAGACTAAGCATTTTAATTTCAGTGTTTTACATTTATTATGCAAGTCATAGTTCCCATTTAATGTGAAATGCTAATATTTGCTTACATGTGAAAATAACTTTGAAAGTCTAAGCAACGTACTGACCTACATATGCCTTAGATATTCATACATGTACTTTCAAACAATTTGATTTATCCAAAAACTATTTAAGGGCAGAGAAGGGAGGAGGTGAAGACACTTTGGGAAATGTATTATGGGCCCTCTTCTTGTGTATCTATTCAAAAGGCTTTTGTTTATTCATTTCTAGGGAAAAAAGATCTTATTAAAAAACAAACAGTGGGAGATATGTTGTTTCCAGGCTTAATTATAATGATCTTTCAGAATAATGTATACACACAAGGAATTTCAAGTAGCAGTCTTTTAAACTATTTCACTCTTTTCTTTCTGGGGTAAAGCCACCTTAGCACTTATTTTTGAGGAGCAGGAATGAAAGCTACATTTTACTTAAAAGATCAGGTCCTATCAAGCAAGAAACAGATGGAACTGAGGAGTTTAGAAACTACCAAATCTAAATACTCCATCAAAAACTGCCTTTTGAGCCTCACATCTCTTTTGTGGCAAATCCACCCTTGAAATGTTGACAGAAGTTACTCACTGGGGGAGTAGAAAGCCCTGTAGAATAAGGACTACATGAACAAACTGCATAAACCAGGTTGGCAGAAGTGCTCCTTGTGGTTGAATGTTTTGGTGTCCAATTAAAAGCTTTTTCTTCAGTGGAAAATTAATTGGGTCTCTCTTGCCCCATCATTTAGAGAAAACTAAGAACATACTAACTTTGAGAGCTCTACCATGCATCTCCTTCTTCCTCTGAAGACAAGCCTTCTTCTATATTCAAAGACCCATTTGCATAAAACTTTAAAGTCTCCTCACAAAACAAGAGGATTTGCTTTTTGAGGACAGTATGAGATAGGCGATGTTGACTACAGACCATCTTGGAACACACATTACAAGAAACACACACTGACACAGCCTCCAGACACAACAGGATGAACCCAGCAGCAAAACCAGGCTCTCAGCTGAGGCACGGTGTTGAAATTAATCGATTCTTAGGAAACAGTGACAATAAAACTGAGTCTGACTTGGGATTCCTAAGAGAAAATGAGATTACAATGGGCCCCTCTCCACTCCAGCCCCTGGCTCTGATGACAGGGAACACACACAAACGCAGAATTAATTTCCACAGTCAATTTTCAAAGAACATTTTCATAACCATAGCAAGTTTAAAGCCTCAAGCAAGACTCAGCAGGAGCTACTGGTCTGCTGGGTACATGCACTGAACAATTTAATCCACTATGCACAGGACCCCATACTTGGGGAAACTAGTTTGTCAATTGTACCCCATATCAAAAAGGTAAAAGGGGGGAAGACATGTTAATTATCTCTGTGGCAAACAGCATGCATCCTGAGGCACAAGAATACAGAAATCCCACTTCCTAATGCAAAATTTACTAACCATAATTAACTCCTCCTAATTCACAAAGAGCTCTTCAGACAACCAAAGGATGCTTCAAAGGTTTAATCTACACACTGTACTTTACAATAGTAAATTCAGATCAAACAGAAGTAAAAGATCCTATGATAACTCTTCTCTTCCTGTATTTGTAAGAAAAAGACAGGTTTTCACCAAGCTCTCAACTGTGATTCTTCTATCAAATTTGATTTTACTCTTTCTTTCAGTGCCTAATTCTCGTCTATATTAATTCTATGTAAAGGAAAGAGGAAGCATACATTTAAATAAATTTTCCAGATTTGCAGACAGAAGACAAATGTGTCACTCACTGGGGAAAATTAAAGCTTTCCAGAGTGAATACCTCGCACAGATTTTTTTAGCTCAGTTTCATTTTATTAGTCTCCAAGCTTACAAAATAACAGGAATGAAAAGAAAATTATGTATAATATATTTAAATAAACATGCATATTTATTTCCACATGGCCTACTCATCTGGCTAGGAAGGTATAATAAATACCTCAAGGACTATTGGTGAGGCAGATGCATCACACACAGTCTAGGAAATTAGATTAAAACCTGATCACATACAGAAACTTTGGAAATAGTTTCTTGTGTGACTTAAAACCTTTTCAAGCGGGATATATCAAAAAGAAAAGTTTCACAAGACACCAAATAAGCTCAGACAAAAGAAAATTAATTTGTAACTTCTCTAGCCCTTAACCAATGAAAACACTAACTTTTTCCCATTTGCATTCATGGTTTTAAAATAACGGATTTATGCTTTAAAATAAGGCAAAAAAAAAAAAAAAAGCTATTTTGTGTTGGCCACTTCTCTCCCCAGTTATAAAGTATAGTATTTTTGGCAATCTAGAAAAAGAGTACCTATGGATGAGGTAACATTTTGAGAACATGTAACAAATTCATTCACTAACAGACTATTGACCGAGAGTGTATGAAACACTAACAAAGCTGTCTGTTACTACTGCTAGAAACCAGATTTTAACATAAGTCTCTGGGAAAGCATTATGCAGTGAGGACACACAACATTATGTTTGTGTTTTCACAGCCAGCAGCTGTATCCACTGAGCAGAGATCACGTTCAGCAACTGCTCCAGAGAAGCACTGATGGACCACTGCAGCTCAGAAGTGATGGACCACTGCAGCTCAGCTCCTCTGCTTCTCCTTATAGGGTACAAATTAGTTACACCTAATCCCACACACCTTGCTGACTGTAGTAGGGTACAACAGCACTTGGGCTCTCAAGCATCCACAGACTTTGCATCTACTATTTGACAGTGTTGGGCCAGTGCCACTCCAGCCCTGCAGCCAGCCACCTTAACTCAGACATTCCTGGGCAGCAGTCCACTGTAACAGGCACCTTTTCCAAACAGGACCTCTTCCTCATGCAGTAAATACAGTACATCTCTAGAAAGACAATAAGATTGCTTATTGAAGGAAGTTGTCTGCAGCATGCACACTGTACTGACTGCATAATCACATACGGCAATGAATTTGCAAAGGAAGAAGGAAAGTCTAATTGATAAGGATGAGTGTTCTGGATATTCAAATTCTGCCCACTGAATTTTCGCATGTTGAAAAGAAATAACATAAATGCTTAGAAATGTTTGCTAATCTTTTTAGTTCATTTTTTCCAAGTCTACTGGCAACCAAGATGGAGCTATTTTAGCATAGCTATAAATAGAAGCTCGAGCAGTTCCTACCCTTATCAAACCTGGCTCAATCTTACAAGCCCACTTTTCATGACTGTGAAGGTCACAAAAGCTGTGGGGAAGAGCGAACAACCCTTTCTCATCCTGAACACTGCAGACATACTTCTTTCAGGCTGTGAAGTTTGTCTAAAAAAAGAAGAAGCAAAAATTTTCTGATGAACAGATGGACCACACAGCTGCATCTTTTGGAAAGAAAAGCTCTATTTAAAAATTATCTCAGCAAAGATAAAAAGGGAACAAAGCATCACAACTCCAAAATCAGCAAAATTAAAAGGTTAAGTATTATTTGAATACATATATCATGACAAACAATAAGATATTGATAAGAGATACACTAAAATCCAGTATTGCAGAAATTGTTAGACTTCTTTTTCTTAAAGGATTGCAAAGAAAAATATTTCATAAAGTATAAAGACAATTAACTTGATGCTCACTAAGCTTGATGCTTTGAAGATAAGCCTATACAGGTGTTAAGTATTACCACATTTTCTGACTTTTTTTAATGAGAGGAAGACTGATGCAAGCCTCAGGCACAGATGTGATTAACTGAGGAAGCACACACATGCATACACACACAAGTGTGCAGAATATAGAAGGCATTTAGTGCAAAATCTTCTTTCATTTTAGCTATGGATGTTAGGAAAGTATATGATGATGTCACACAAAAACTACTGTACTTTAAATGAATACTAGGACATGCCCCAGGAGAAATTTCAATTTTGCTGAAGAAAGACTGTACTACCCTTAGTTCTCCAATTACTTTAGTAGTTCAAGTACTGGAGAATATTTTAAAACAGATTTTTAAATGAAGGCAAAACACATTCAGTGGATACGCAGTTTAAGATACTACTTTGTACTCAAAATTTTAGTACAAATTCAACAAAGTTTCAGGATGTATCCTGCACTCCACTAGACTTATAGAATAGGCTGAGCTTATTGCATCACATCAGTCATCCTCCCTACTATTTGCAAGCAGCAGCTGGATGAAGAAACTTGTATTCTCTGCAGTCACTCTGGTAATCAATGCCAGTATTTATGAAGTCCAAAATGCCAGCAAAACAGATGCAACAAAGCAAGTACATCTTTTGAAGTATTTCTTCCTCTAATGTGCACCCTTCCAAATTAATCAAAGCTTTGTATCTCTATATTTCTGCCACAGGACTCAAAATTATTTATCTGTTGCAGGAGGACAGAGCCTGAAGATAGCAAAACTGACAAAATACTAACATAAGTAAAGACCACAGTTACATACCCACAGGAACAAGTTTTGTGTAACAAACAAACAAAAACAAACAAACAAAATATCAGTTTATTATACCACTTTTCTTGGTGGAAAACTTGAGGCAAAGCCATGCAGAACTATCTATACAGTTTCATTCCATTAAAAAATTCAAGCCCGGGCCAACTATAACTCAAATAATTTCTTCCTCAATTAGATCCCTTCTTCACACATGTCCAAAAACTAGACCTGAAGAGAAAAGAATGAACACCCTTCCAAAGGGAAGTAGAATTCCACTCCAACTGTTACATCCTTGCAACTTATTGCTGGCCTCCAATCAACACGGTCTTAGTGCATAAAGGTAGGCTGTATGTTGTGCCCCACTTCTGAGACCAGGCACCAACAGCAACTGGTTCAAGTTCTGCTATGAACACGTTTTTTCAACCATCTGCACTTTCATCTAGGAACACTAGGCAAGTATAGTCAAAGAAGAAAGCTAAAATTCACAAGGGTTGTAACATACTCTACTGTCTGTTAAATGTCATGGTTCAGAACATTACTTATAGAAGTATTTTATAATGTGGTTTGTGCACATCTGCAAACAAGACAATGTACTTTTAATAAACAAAATTAGATATTCCACTGTATAGTAAAGTAACAACATTGTGCACCTCCAGAGACCTATGAGGAATTTGATTACCAGAGATGTTGCTGATTCCACTGTCACTTGCATCTCAGGGGTACTTGTATCCTTCAATCTGAAAGGACTTGATCACTCAACAGACTGTCAGGAGGATACCATTAAAAACAATCCACACTTCAGATACCTGGGTGTTCCCTTAATCTTGGTAATCTAGGAAATCTAGCTTAAACAATTCTTTTTGGTTCCTGTTCCCAAACCAATTTTTTTTATATCTCAGTTCTCATTCTTCTAACCTAAAGAGGGCAATTTTCTGCCCTACGGAGGACAACTTCTCCACTCCTATACTGACCAGGAAAGAAGCAAGCCTGGCATGACTTCCCTGTACCTCTTCCACTATGCACCTTTTTTCAATACAGTCAGAACTGTGCAAAATATTTTAGACGAGAGTCTCATGAGTGCCTTGCCCAGCACTCGAAATCTTCCCTTTCTACTGAGACAGACAGATAATAAGATCTATTTTGTCCTTCTTAGAGTTATATCATACTGTCAAGCTTAATCTCCTGGTCTGTCACAAAACAGTATAAAACATCATTTTGAACCTCACTCTTCTCCAAACCTGACACTTGTAGCTGAACAAAGTGTCTTCTTTCTTCAGTGAAAACACTACAAGTATATTTTGTCCACTACTGTTACTCTAGGCTTCAAATCAGTTCTTGGCACTTTGGTTTTGATCCTCTTTTGCTTTAGTGAAAATGCTTCGACAACAAAATCCACCAGAAACCACACATCATCCAGATACTACTGTTGCTTTAAACACAACCTCCTTCTACAGCCTTAAGTGTAGGAGCCATTGAGGAATTCTAACAATAAGGAATTTTATGATGAAGAGTTTTGATATCAAGTGAAGCAAGGCTGTATTATAACACATTCTCAGACTTATTTCATAACAACAGCAGAATGCTTTTCTAAATGAAAGCATCCAAACACAGCACTTTCAGAATCTGATTGCGCCATTATGATTCAGCCACTTCAAAAACTACACCTATGCCCTTTTAACACATCACACCCATATATTAACATTTCATGCATGCCCTATTTCAGGCTTCTGCTCCTGTGAAGTACTTATTAAATTATCCTTTTCAACCCAAAACACTGGAGTATTTAAATTAGATACATATCAATGCATGCCTAAAAATATTTCTGAGATTCTATTATAGATGCTACACAAACATTTGAAAACTGCTCAATAAATGTAGATGCAGAAAACAGAAATATGAGACAGCTTTTTGGAGCACAAAATAAATTAAAGCACTTTACAAAATATTTAGACTATTTCAACATATTCTTTAATAAAGAATGAAAAATATATTTGATTATATCTAGCCCATTTTACTATAGAGGGAAGAAGACCCACCATACAGAACTTCCATAGGGAAGTTTTCAGTTAATTCAGAATCAACTTAATTTCATCCGATTTTCCACTGCATCCCAGTTTGAAGGTGAAAATTTAAGACAGGAGTGAATCTACAAAATTTATAAATTTTAAATTCAATTATCTCTGTCCCAGGACCTCAGTTTTCAATTTTACATGATTATTTTCCAGGAGTTTCACTTGTAGTTCATCCCTAAGCTCTAATGCTCCCACTTCCACTAAACTAATCTCTCTCAAGCAAGCACTCCCCATCTCTGTCCAAACAAACTTAATAGGAAGCAATAAAAGCAATTTGCTAAATTAATGATGTTATAGTTCAGGGTGACTTGTGAAAGGAAAAGAGAAAAATGTTTACTCTGCTACCCTTGTCATATGACACAGTTCTTGTTTATTCTAAGGACACAGCTAAAGCTTTACCTAAAAAGAAAATTTCCAAAACACACTTGGAATGTTAGCAGTGATGTAGTAGACATAAAATGGCTTTTCCAAATTTGTTTGCAGAACAACACTGCTGATGTTTCTAAATAATGGAAAAAATACCACATAAAACCTTTGTAATTTAACACAGAGATGGCAAAACATGATGGCTTGTTAAAGGTTTACTGACCTGTAGGAATGCCCAAAACACATCTCTGTCCTTCCCTAGTTAAGAGACTTTATTCTAAACTTTTCTTTCAATTTAATGCAGTTGAGATTTACACAATTGCATATTCTTTATCCTCAGCAGTCACTTCCTTTAGTCCTTTGAAGGGTATGTTCCAGAACCCTGGAAAAGGAATGAAAAGATCACCTTGACACTCGTATTTTGAAGGGAACTGAAAAACTCCATGCAGTAAGTCACACTGCCCTTAGTCTTGTATTTCACCTTCTGAACTACTTCTGCACATTATGCTATCAGGATTTATTTACGATTGCAAATGCTTAATGAGAAGTGGGAAATCTAATTTCAATTTAATAATATCTCAGCACAATAACAAGGGGGGAAAGTTTTTTCTAGTGGTCTCAGGGCAGCTTGCATTAAGAACTACATGTTTTTAAGGAAATTGCCACTTTGAATGTTCACCACCTTCACTCTAAAGCCAATTTCCCAATCACTGCCGTAACCCCTGAATGACACTTTTCTGTGTGTATAAGGTGGGCACAGGGAGTGAAACTGCAAAGGGTATCTTCTAAATGGCACATGATGCATACTGACATGTTGGAAATTTTCTACTCCATCCCCTCAGAATACCAAGTTTGGTTTCATTAAGTTTTGCCTAGGAACTTCTGAATTTTTAGTCATGTACCTTGTCACCTCAACTGAAGTTCTCAACCAGAGAACTTTTAAGTAAAGGCTTACAGTGAATAACTTTTGGTCAAATAGTTACAATTTTTCTAATTAAACAATGAGTTTTAAACATTGTTCCATTCCACTGTTTCTTTGGAAAGCCTTGGCTGCCTTTGAGTTTCACATTGCCCACCAGGAATCTCACTTCAGTTTATTTCTCTTCCCTGATAGCAGTAATTATTCAAGTATATAGTTCCACTCACTCACTTTACACAAATCACTCGATTACTGTTGCACAAGCCAAGCACTGCACATTTTCAGTTCAAATGTTTTCTTTTCTTTTTTTTTCCCAAAAGAAGTACTGACAAATGTAAAGACAGCTGAACTTTTCTTCTTGGACAAGAAGAAACTCAGTGAAGAATCATGTCTGTCGAGGCTTTTTATCATTTTCTGAGACAGGCAAATTGCTGTAAATCTGGAAGTAGAGATGTCTAAAACTACAACTTTTGCTTATTACATGATGTCTTTTACAATGTCTTCTCTTGTAAAAATAAGGTCATGATGGAACTTGGCTTTTTGACCGCATCTGAACCATGAGAAAGTCTACAGAGGGGAAAAAAAATGAAAAAGTTTTAAGATAACGTCTTTCTTGACTTTAAACTGCAATTGCTGCTTCTTAAAAGCAGCTCATATACATCCTCATACACTCTCTTCAAATCTATTTATGCTGAAGCAATAAAGGCCACGTTATCTTGGCTTTCACTCAAGTCCCCTTGTTTTGTTGTTTCCTCAGACTGCTTAGGGGTCTCAGAGAAAGGGATGGGAGAAGAGAAGAGCAGAAGATACAAGTACAAGCAAGAACCTCACTGGTTTTTGACAACAGAACCTCTCAGATTCACACAAGTTGTGAGGCCCAGTTACCTGGGTATCAGCAGCCAGAACCACTTACTAATACCATCAACAGAAAAGAGCTGGAAAGGACTCCTTAAATAGCCTATTAAAGTCCTCCCATGAACAATCAGAAATGGTAGGTTAGGGACCCTGATTCTTTGTCCCCAGCTTTGGAATTTCATTGCAATACATAAATAATTCCATGTTTCAGCTTTTCCACAAAAAGGTTTTATGAAGTCTGGGTCCTGACATGGAAAAGAGCAATTGCTTTGCCAACCATCTTCAGCATGGCAGTTGAGAGGACTGCCTCCTCACACTCTGTGAGTTCTCAGAGCAGTCAGTCCCATTCATGGTAGTTTCTGTTTATTATACTCCCCACTAAATTCCTCTTTCCCAGAAGAGTATTGGGCCTGAGAGCAATATAAAAGGAGAGCAGTGTAACCTCCTACAGATAAATTGGTTCTTTGGACACAACTAGCTTTAAGACTGTGGAATAATTTAACATGAAATTACCCACAAGTTCCCAAGAAAACTTGAAAGGGCAATGACGTCTTTTTCCATAATGCTAAGATACAATGCTCCCTGGGTGTTACAAGGTCAAAACCACATTAATGACATTCATAACTTATGGCAACAAAGAAAACAAGTCCTATCTCAGCAGAGAGGTTACGCAGTGCACAAGGTAACAAGAAACAGATGGAGTAGTCACTGTCTCGTGCAAATTTGGCACTGAAGTCAAATGGTCCCATTCTTCCTTAGAATTTTGAAAGGTCTGAAACAAAACATAGCCTAAGAATGCATTTTCAGAAAATGTAAATTCATCTTTGTAGAAAGGAAATTAATCTGTTCAATTATTTTTCAAATAATCAACTGTATTTCTTTTGTTTTCCACTACACTGTTCCTGAAGACATGCCCAAAACCCAAATGAAATCTTGATTTTGCTTCAAGTATTCAGAAACCCTGGTTGTTAACATGGCCCCCAGCAGACCTGTAAACATTCCACTTGTCATGTGGTTCAGGAACAAGTCCTACACTCAGGACAGAATCTAGCTGACTCTCTCTACTCAAAGAGCAGCTGATATTTTTAAGTACCCAGGCTTGCACTTCCCTAAATCAACAGAACCTGATAGCTCAGCTACATGCATCCTACCAGTTAGCTACAAGTCCGTGCTAAGCTGCAAGGTCACATGCTAGACTTTAGTTTGGTTTTTGGTCCAGTGATGAGGGAAAAGTAGGTTGAACAAACAGATCTAATAAAGTAAACCCCATGCAGGTAGACTGCCAGAACATCCATCCCTGGACAGATCCAGTGGCACAATAACAAAGGCACAAGCCCAGCAGCCTGGCAAGCAACCACTGGATTGCAGGTCTACCTGCTATCATCAATCTGCATGTAGAGAGATGCATTAGAAGCATCAGATCTTCATGTTGAAACTCCCTTTGGAATGATCAGTTTGGAAGAGACCTTAGCAATAATAACACCATATTGCTTAGAGATTTATTTTTTATTTTCATTAGCATAATAGCCTTTCTACAAATCAAGCTTACTGAGGGCACCGAGTATTTCTCTACAGAAACCTGTCATGGTAGAAAATAGCAATCACATTTGATCCCATAGGAAGGAATTTGTGTTCAATGACTGAAGCAGTTGAAACATGAAAGAAGCTTTCTCAATTGCAGAAACTCTGGCAGAGATTCTGTTTTTCCAAATACAGTGTCAGGATTTAAATACCACATCACTTCTCAGCACAAGTTCAGACCCAGACAAGCCAACTTTCACACAGAAGGAATCAACACTTGCCTTTTAATACCAAAGAGACTGGTTGGAATGAGCTCCTGCCAGTAGTTCAAAAAAGAAGCCAGGTGTCTGTACTGAAAAATTCTTTTCACAAATTAATTACCATCCCCCTGTTCAGAACAATGGACATCAAGGGCTATGAAGGATAAAGATACAATCAAGCATGCATTGCGTTGGCTCAACACAGGATTAAATTATGGCTGAAAGGGTAGAGAATTAAATAGTCTCATGATAATTTTTTTATATACATTCTAAGTACTTGAAATTCACAATGCAATTACATAAATTTCACATGTCCTCAAAACCAATCTTCCTGTGCTAAATAATTGAATTGTTAGCATATCAAACAAGTCAAAGCAGAGTGCACCAAAAAGCCCTGTAATTTCCTGGTTTCGTGAGCAAACCAGAAACTTCAATATAAACTGAAAAACATTTTCATCCATTCTGAACACAATACTAACAAGAGGATACTGTAGAACCCTTCCCCTAAAGACTTTTCACCAAAGCCTTACAGATAAAGCACTGCCTGTCAGTTTTCCTAATTCTTTAATGAAGTCCATCACTCAGCAGACAGTTCTTGTTCCAGACAGACACCTGAACCTAACCAGGTATCTTTTTGTGATGAAGGAACATTCACACAGTGCTGCATGTGCACACATGTCAGAGCTCTTATTTTAAATTATCAGGAAGACTATCTTAAGTTCAAGACTTAATAAAATAATCAATACAGTAATTCTACCAGCCTTGCTCTTCAGTTATGGGGCTTTCTAAGAACAGGTGGATACAGATTTTTCTGTATGACAGATACAGAAAAACAACACAAAGAGTGACAAGATGAGAAGTGCACAGTGCAGCACAGCTGCAAGACTCTACCACAAATTTGAAGCATGGAAACATCACTGCAACTGCATCCGAGACATTCTTGCTTTCCCCAAACATTTTTACTTGAATCTACAGCACTCACAGCAAATCCAATAACATGGAGTGTCCTATGACTTCTGAGGAAGGGAAACAGATTCCACAAAAGACACATACCACCACAAGAGCATCCCAAACAAACTTACAGACATACCACTCCTGACACTTCGTAAAAGATGCCTCTAGAAAAACTGACTTTAATCCTTGAAGGTTTTTTGGATTATATTTTGGAAGGGGTGGAAAATATATTTTAATGAATTTAAACACCACCGAGATGCAGAAATTCAAGATCATCTTAGAGTCAGATTATCTCTCATGGTTTTTTTTAGTCATCTTCTCCAGTTTAAACCAGTCATCATAACATATGCATATGCACACACCTCAACATCAGTGCTTAAAACATTTAGCCAAAATTTAAACCCTACCATACACAGAAGAGTTGGTCATCTCTCCAACACATAAATAAATAAAACTTAAATTTTGTTTGAGACCCGAAGTCCCAAACACTTATTTAATAGTGAATTATTTGAAAATTTATTGAATAAAAGGGAAAAAATGGCTAGAAAGTAGGCAACACATTATGATGAAGTCAGAAAAACTAGATACAACAAAAGGAATGGATCAGAAGGAAAAAGAAAAAATGTGAAATGTCTAATGATATGTTCCAGCTGATGGCCCAGGAAACCATGCCTGGTCTGTCCTTTTTGTACACAGTCTAGCACAAAACATGGTGCTTACACCATGCTAGAAGGGGTGTTTAAATGGCACTGTCACCTGCTCCCCCTCTCTTCATGTACACAGCCTGGCACTTTTACCTGGAAGATGACATTACACTTCTTCCTTGATGAGAAAGAAAGAGAGGTTCCCAAAGCTGAGTAGGTTCAACTTGCCACTCATTGTGCTCCTCTTTCAGCCTGCTGACTTTAAAAAAGTTGGGTTAGACAATATTACAGAGAAGTGGAATTTGCTAAAATACTATTGGAAAGCATTTAATTGTATGTTCGCCTGCAAGCAAGCAAGTAGTCCCTGTGACTTCAAAGTTAAGGCATCTGTTAAAGTTGGTTTAGGGAATTATTCCAGGAAAAAAAAAGCAAAAAGGAAGTGACCTACTTGAATGAAAGACTCATTCGGAGGTTTATATGTTCAGATCCCCTCAAAATAGGCTGACAAGAGGTATTTGCATATATTTCCTTAAGTACAAACTGTGAAATGTCACACAGTGTAAGTCTTGATTAACCCATTTGGTTCATATATTCTCAAGATATTTTCCACTCTCCTTCCATTCATTGCATATTTCTGTTCACTCAAGAAAGTACTCCTAATGTTTCCTAAGTATACAAAAATGCTTAAGAAACAGCAGAAAACCAAAATGGCAGCATAGCTGCATAAAAACCATGAGCAGTTTGATTAAAAAGAACCTGTGCTGTAGACATTTAGAGACTTTTTTAACAGTTTAAATTCTATTTTAAAGTAAGATGGTGAGGATCTAGAGTCCTCGTGACTCCTCACTTCTTTTGCCTTCCTCTTCTTTGTAACTCAGCTGAAGCTGCCAATGAACTCTAAAACGTATGTAACAGAAGCTTTAGCAGGATTCTAATTTTGGTCACAGATAACCAAGTATAGCAATTCTAGACAATATTAGCTGAGATTTATGATGCATTCAACATCTTCAGATGCGCAAGAGTATTTTTGGGCATCACTTGAAAAGACAATATTCAATGTATAGCTGGTAAATTTTACTTCTCTTTTTTCTCCTATTTCTATATAAGAAGTATATGCATGCTGCACTTTATATCAATTTTTTTCTGAAGGATCTATTTCTTCAGCAAGAGAAAACACAAGTCTGTTCAAGTCTCACTTACTATACCTGGTTTTGAGAACAGAAGTTAGTTATACCATCATCTTTTCTCTGAGGAAGACGTACCAATAATTAGAGGAAAACCTGCCCTCCTAGTGCAACTTGGGATAAAAAAATTCAGTCAATTTTTTCTGAACTCTATTGTTACATTATTTCTAAACTAAATTAAAAAAAACCCACCATAATTATTTGTTTGTTTTACCTACCACTATCAAAATCTCTTCTCCCACAAAGAAAGAGTACCTCCAAAAGCTTAGATCAAGTTCTTAGTAATGGAACTGCTCTTGGTTTTATAAACATATCAACTCAAGTTAAGCCTGAGAGCTTCTGCATTCCATTTAGGCCAAACTGGAGGTTTGCCAGTGATTACACTTCTTCTTAAAAGGTAGTAGGAAAGTCAGCTTGAAAAAGTATTTTTTAAAACTTTTTTAGACAACTGTATTGGGACAGTGCTTCTTTATTGCCTCTTCAACCAACTGACGAAGGGATCAAACATGAGAACCTTGACTTTTACCAACAAATGAAAAGACAACAGAGTGAAAAATAAGAGGAAAGAGCTCCTTACAGTTCTCTGAGTCCTTGATACCACATTTCCAACAGGTAGTACAAACTATCTCTATAGTGCTATGCTGTTATTCTGCTTGGATTCTAAGATCTCACATTAAGTAGATTTCACTGAACAAAATACATCTCCTGTTCACTGTTAACACAAGGAGGTCTAGAACTCCTGACTCCATCCTTCTTACTGCCATCACAGGACTGAATCTAGAAGCTTAAAAGTCTTTACTGTAAACTTGGAAGTGTTTTCCAAGTAATACTGAATGTAACAAACTGCTAGCTACCTGTAGAATGACTAAAGTAAGTGAAAGATGAGCCAGTTGCTACAGTTTGTTCCCAATTCTGAGTACAGATATAGGACCATGTGAGGAGAGACTTTAGGAAGAATGTTTTTTAATGAAAGCAATTTGAAACAGTGATCTGTTTCCATAGTATCTATGGATTTCCACAGATCAGTTGAAGATGTTGCCAGGTACAAGATACCATACTGTCCAGTCTAACTTGAAAGAGCACTTTCATTGCTAATCCAGAAGTCTTCCCTTTAGTTTATCAGCATAGACATGGAAGTTATCACCTGTTATCAGCACAGACGTAAGTTAAAAGGGCTCAGTGACCAACCAACCCAAAATTCAAACTATTAAAATGTTATTCGTTTAGTCCCATTACACACACAGTATCTGTCTGTGTTCATTAAAACCCCACATTGAAAGCAGAAGAACCTTTAAAGCCACACCAGGATCTTGGCCAAAGCTAGGTCCAACCTCACACAGGGTGCCAGCAGCCCTGGAGAGTAGGTGAATATGTAAAGCCATACACAGGCTCCAGTGTTTGGAGGCTAAACATCTATTTCTGCTGTTCCACCTGGACACATTATTAGGCAGAATGAAGCAATGGTCAACCAAAGAACAATCTGTGGGCCTCCTGGTCAGTCTGACATGCTTCTGAAACTAATATATGGGTAATCATTAATCTGCTGTAAACTTGCCACCAGCTCTGTTACCAGAACAAGAACTAGCACTGGCTCAATCTTCACAGTAGGCTACAATGATACATGTATCACATGTCAGTTATCAAGCACTTCAGTGAAAACCCATATCAATTATTTAAAGAAACTAAACAGTAATCCAATCCAAGGATAAGAGTTTCTCATGTTTAATCAAACAGATCTCCAGTGCTCAGTAGCAATTTATGTATGAATACTAGTCCATTAGGAAGTTGAGACCAGTTTTGAAATGGAAGCATCTTGAATAGCAAAAGCACACAACACAAATTACATAAGCAATCCACAAACCTAATTTGGTTAAAAAAATCTTCAAGTTAAATATTAGCTGGATTCTGGGAGATTACCTGGGGAAAATGTTATGTATGCTTACTTTGCTTTTATGCTTTCCTAGTCAGCTCACAGATGCTGGGCTTCCTGTCTAGAGACAAATGCTCTTTTTATATACACACATGCATCTCTACACATACTTATAAAATACCATATTTTATTAAACATTTCCTCCTTTTATTTATGTATACATATATGTACACAGTCATATGCACACATACAAACAAAATAAAATAAACATATTTTTTAAAGGGCATTTAAAGGACTGAACTGCCACTTACAACCGATTACTGCTAACAAACCTGTTCAGCTCTAACGGGTAATACCTTAACATAGAGCAAGATCACATCAAACAGGAGAAAGGTCCTGATACAAGGTCTTCCTTCAGTGCAATATTAGGGAAATGGAATCCTTTTCTTACAGGTGGCCATACCCATAGCTGCTAATCTGTGCCTGGTATTGTAGTTCATCCTCTTGCACTTACGCTGGTTCCCTTATGACTTGCAGAAAAGCAGAGAAAGTGTGGCAAGTGTGTTATCTGTTGTTTACAAAGGGATGGACTTTCTGGAGACCTTCAAGTCTTACATCTTTATCATTATCAGTCATTCTGCTGTCTTAGTTTTCAATCCCCTCTGCAAAGCTATCAGATCTTTTAGGAAGCTGTTAATGTGCAGGCCCAGGGCAATTACATAAGACGTTATTTTAGTCGTGAACAACGCATTAAATTTTGGATTCTGACATTGTTGCAGATTAGCACAATGAAATTCTTCACCCGTTTTTGGATAATGATGTCTAGGCACTCAGGGATCGTTTTATTCTTCTTTATCCCTATCTGGAAGCTGAATTTAAGGCTATCCAGACATTAAATTTTCCGGCTCCAGCTCCTTCTCATCTAGAGACATCCATGACTTCTGGCATCTTGAAAATCTGCTCAGAGATAATGTTACCAGGAGCTCTGATAGACTCTGAATGGTTTCAGAAGTTGTACTGCACGCTGTAAAAAGGAGTTAGATGGACCTTCAGTTCGACCCAATGAGAGGTGTTATTATTTGAAAACCTACTGTATTAAGAGCACCAAAATACTTTCAGGTTTGCAATGGACTCAGGTGTTACGTAGCTAGGCTGCAGGACAAATCTTGCATTAGTACATAACACTCCTGCACTTTGATACCAGATGCCAACTACAGAACTAAAATGAACTGCCTCTACAGATATCTTGGCTAGTCCTGTATTCAGCACAACCAGGAAGTCATGTCCTGAGACCTCAAAACACCAAAGATTTTCTTCTATTTCAAAACAGCACTATATTATCAAACAACGAGGTTCACTTACAAATTCATCTCTCTAGATTTCTCTCATTTAGTGCTTAAGTGTACTGCTACTTTTTAAACTAAGAAAAATCCACATAGAAACAGGTCATTTATATAAAAGCATTTGCATTTTGGAATTAGTGTCCCACAGGGGTTCACAGTCATCTATCCAGAGATTTGCACTTCCTGCTTAAGTTCATGAAAAAAATGGGAAAAACATTTTCTTGACCGAGTATCTCCCACGACTGACTCTGCTTCTGTTTTTTTCATACTGACTGGCTTTCTGTCCTAAGATTTTGTAATAGAGGTAAAAGTAATAACTTGGTTTATCCATGCAGCTTACTGCCAAACTACTTGAAAGGTTTGCAAATGCAGAACTCTGGCAATACAGATTTAACAAAAACATTGCTTTAGCTAGACTTGTTTAAATGTCACAGCTGAAAGATTTAGTGTGCTTACTCTCTGCTTATTAAGTAAATATTTCCAGTATTTTCAAATTAAGAAACTCTACAACTGAGACTAAATGAGTACAACATAAGCTGTATGAAGCTGAGAAGTAGAGCAGATACCTACCTGAAAGAAATAAAGTTACAGGTAAAAAAAAGTTGATGTTAACTTTTCAAATGCAAGTACTTTTAGCTCTCCCAATCTAGTAATAAGGAAGAATAGCAAGCATTAGAAGTGATCTGAATTTTGAAGTAATTACAGAAAAATAAAACTCAATGTATTAGCTCACCCTGGAGGAAAAACCAGAGTAATCTAATTCAAACTAGTCTATAGCTGTCCAGAGAGATTACCATCCGGAAGTACAGTAATTATATTTCTAAAGTAAAATCACTTATGCCTGGGGTAGGGAGGCCCAAGAGATTTTATTTTTTTATTATTATTTGAAATGTGTAAAACCCTCACAATGACATACATACTGAGAAAAGAACTTTGAGTACAAAAGTACATATTCCGTATAAGGTCTTTCTTGGTGGTGGCAAACAGATACATGTAACAGGTAAGACTGTATCACACCAGATGTCAAGTAAGAACAGACATACAGTTGCACTTTTCCATACAGAGCCCATACATTCTAAGCTAAGCAGTAGATTGCTCTGGAATGTCTTATAAAAGTACTTCTTGCCAAATTTGTAATTATACTAATTTTTATAACTCTAAAGAAAGAATTCCTATGGGTTTCACTGAAAGCTTCTCTATGTAGATTTTTGCCAGTACCTTACAAACGAGACTACTTTAAAAACAAAACCAAACACTATATTCTTATGAGTTTAAACTTACTTAAAGAAGTGTTTTATTTCAACAACTCCAGTTAATAGCAAGACCTAAGAGGACCATTCTGACAGTCTTACTGTGATATAACTGTTTCAAAATAGTTTGGTGGTTTTATGGAGAAATAAGGTGTGTGGTCAAACAAGGCCTAACCTTACGCCTTGTCTAAAAAAACACCTCTACTAGGAGCCAGAAGCTCAAGTTTTGAACAGTTAAAAAGAAACAAAGCAAAACAATACTAGAAACTTGAAATCACCTATGAAACATCTATGAAATCTTGGAAATCTCAAATTACTTATGACAATACACCTTGAGACCTTCCACTTTATTAGGAGTCCAGCTGCTGAAGAGTCCGCCCTTCGCTTTTCCATTTCCTACTCATTAGTACCGATGAAGTTCTTCCTTCAGAAAGTCCCTGCTGTGTTCCTGAACAGCATGGAATCTGACCTAAGACTGAAAACTGTATGGTAAACTTGGTAAGAGCCACACATTTCATTCTGCTGCTGTCTAGTTAGTCCGTGCTGTTCGCAGAGTTATTTGCCAAGATCTGACAGTTAAATGTGCACGCTTCAATTCATAGCTAATAAATTCCATTCAGCAGTAAACTTGCATGCTTCCAGGTGACAGCACAGATGGTCCCAGCAAAGAGACTGCACCAGTTTCCTCAACTAATAGATTACTGGATAGGAGTCACTTCTTGATCCAACTACCAGAGCAAGCCTTCTAACTGCATCACGTTTTGGCTACGGCAGATTTTTTTTTTAATGTATTTATCTACTTATTTGTTAAGAAGCCACGGCTTATTTATCAGTGTAATCAGTTAAGCAAGCAGGCACCCGCACAACCGGAGCTGGCTTCTGTCACTCACTCAGAGCGGTGGCTCCGGCAGCCCCGGGCGCGTCCCGGCGCCTCTGTCCCAGTGTGGACACTGGAGGGCGCGCTCGAGCCACCTTTCTGAGGAGACCCGGAGCGTTCGGGCTCCACACTTGGAAATCACTAAATAAAAAACACCCTTCTGCACCTTTTAACAACATCCAAATCCTCTTACCCATCTCACCAGTGTACACACCCCGTTATTCTCCCATCCCAACAGCAAGATTTCTAACAATACCTGGATCCCTAAGATCTACCTCTTGGGAGATAAGCAGGGGAATGGTGGTGGAGGTGCAGACAGACGGATGGACAGATTTTCTCCTATCGAATTACGTGTCAAACTCAAGGGACAATTCGACTGCCAACTCTTCAACGCTCTCCAACTCCTTTCCCACCCTTTCTCTTACTGCATTTATGGCCTGTCCTCAAAACTGTCCAAACATTTTTCCCTTCTACCAATGGGAACACGAAGCGGATGTGATCCCCGCAGGCAGCAGCAGAATGATGAGGATTCAGAACCATCAGTCAGAGTAACTCAAGCACAATCATTACCTCTGTGTGACCAGCTAATTTTACAGAAGTGCTGTTTAAAACCCAGCAACACTGGCTACCAGTTTATCTTGTTTCCCAAAGCACAGTAACTCAAAGGTAGTCCATTCATTTAAACCCCCTTGAGCCACGACACCTCTAAGATTATCACAGAGCTAACGATGGACAACTCCTCTCACACAACAGGCTCATGCTAAGGTTAAATTTTATCCATGCAGCAAGTGGGCCACTGCATAGAAAGCTATGAAAGAACAAAGTAAAAATCACAGAGCCAGTCCCAGTATCACCAGAGTTTCACTTCATAAATAAGCCTTACTTGAACCCTGCTTTAAATACCACACGTAGCAGTGTACACACAGAGTTTGTCCTCTGAGGGAAGATCACATATGACAAATGCCAGCTACATCAAGCAATACACTTCTGGAAGTTGTTTAAATAGTGCAAATACTAAATCTATATAAAGCAGCTGCACTGGTCAGAAGTGACCAAATCAAGCCCTGCTCATCCCATTTTGCTGTTGCATACCCAATCTAGTGTAAGCAAAGCCGTACCAGCAGATCTGGGAAGCAGAGCTGTCTGCCTGATTTGAATTCAGATGACTGCCTTACCATCGCACACTCCATGAACATTAAGTTTCACTCACTGACTTCTCCCTGCCCTCATGTTCTTTACCAAAGAATGCGTAAACTGAACTTTAAATTGTTAATTACACCTCCTTCTAGTGACCCAAAAAATGCATGTGAAGCTGTAAGCAGCAGTATGACTACAGCAAACTTAGTATTGTTCAAGCAATTTCTGTCCAGCAACACTGTGCTTTGCTACAGAACAATAGCTCACAATACAGTACGTCAGAAGTGCTTGGAAAGGAGAAATAAAACTTTTCCCTCACTTCATTCACTAGACTACGGTTTGCCTTCCCAGTTTCAGAACTTCTGCTGCATAAGCAGTTTCATCTTGCCAAAAAGACTCCTGTAAACTTCAACAGAGGATCAGGAAAGGCATGGGGTGGAATTCTAACAAGATACGTAAAGGCTGACTTACCAACTGGCCCACTGACTTGTTAAAAAAATAAATCAATGTCACATAAAAAGTTGCTGACATGTTTTACACACAAAACCTCTCACATGATACCTGCATGCAGATCCCTGAACAACTAATGAATGAACATGGAATCAAATATTTAAAAAAAATAAATTATCAAGGAATGGAATAACAGTCAGAATGGCTGATACATTTTTCTTTTATTCCCCTGCTGATTTACTTGAGTGCTCCCTACACTGCACTACTAGTCTTACAAACCAAACTTTACCCAATCATTTTACCCTCAGTCTCATTTACCCTCAATCTATTTTTCCCCATCCTATGTTTAGACATTTAAAAAGGTATCACTTTAACTTTTCATTCATGCACATATGACCATTGGGTGGAGATAAGGTTTTAATTAGAAAATTAAAACCAAACTATTGGAGTAGACACTTCCTACAAAAACAATATCTGAATGCCAACACTACTTCACTAAAAGAGGATCAAATGAACTATCTTAAAATAAAAATTTAAATTTTTTCTTATGTTCTAATTTTCATTATTTCAACAGCTTTGACAAAATGTTTGCAATAAAAAAGTAAAAGCTTAAGCTTACTTGAAATGAACAGTTGTGTTTCCATCTACTGGAAAAATGAATTTAACTGAAACAGTAATTTGAAACTTTGGGATTTGGGTAAGTAAAAGAGCAATGATTTTTGTGTAAGATGCGAAGAATTTGCGTGTGACGTGTCATCATGTGTCATGTCCCAAACACAAGTTTGCAGAAACCACTGCCACTCCCTGCAGTTCGCACAGATTTCACAAAGTCCCTGCTCTCAAACAGTTGCCTGTCAGAATGCAAAACTAATTAATACTCCTAAAAAACATGTATAAGTAATTTCTTAAATAACATTTTTTCTAGTAAATCTGAAATGTCATCTTTTTTCAGTATCTTGCTGATTTCCACTATCCCTTCATGAGACCTGGACACTAACATTAGAACAAGTTCTTTAAATAACTGATGTGCAAAACCCACAGAATGTTGCTAATATGAAGCATTCTCAGTATATAACACCTTTTTTCCTTTGAGCCAGAGACCTTGAAAATAATTAAACATGATGGTAAAAGTAGAGAACCTCCCACTTTTAAGTTTTTATTATTGAACACATGTTGTGAAATGGCTATAGCTTTAAAAGACTCTAATTAACCCAAAATAAGAATGTAAATGTTTTGATATGGCAAAACACCTCTCCCTAACCTCTCCTTTCTCTTTTTTTATCCCCATTATTCTTGTAAGAATGACATCAGCCATAACCACACAATTCAGTCTTGCTTTATTCTGAAAAAACGCAATTTTAAGCCACAGCATAGCACATTACCATCACCGTGCTTTTTTGTACTACAATTTTGCTGTAGTATAACCTGAGATCCATCTGGAAATGGTTATAGTGACCATGGGCTCAGATAAGCCCTCTAACAGCATTTGTGACCAGCACACCTGTATTTCAGCCTGTCTCTCACATGTCAGCCTGAATTAAATTCACCCTTTTCCAGGACCTTCTATGAGCTGCTATGAGCTGCTTCTCTCATCATGGACAGTACAACCACTTTCCCACTAACAGGCTCACTCTTAATCCTGCCATCATATTCTACTTTGTACTTTGTATTGGACAAATAAGCCCAATGGTGTCTGTACCCCTCCAGTCGCAGGATGCTTCTAAAAAGTCAAGTTTTCACCACATGAGCCAGGCCAACCCATTCCAGTTTTTATCCATTTTTACCTCAAACACAAAACACAACAGGGCATTTTATTTAAACTTGTGAGTTCTTTATCTTTCAAATCTTGAGACAGTATAATTCATTTCACATCTGTATGAAGAGTGCAACACCTAAATTACAACCACAAACACTATCACAATCCTAAGTGCATACCTGTCTCTTAAGTAAAAGGAACATCCTCCCCCTTCTTTCTTTTCTAAAGAAAAGACTCCCTGATCTAGAGATCAGTGTCCTGCACGGAGCATCAAAGGGCAGTAACGAGCCTGGGACAGTCCCACCAAATGATAACTTTAAATCACCTATAACTATAGCAGAAAGCATGGGTTTAAAGCAGGACACTGAACTTTTATAAAATTGCACTCAAACTGTAATTTCTACAAACAAATGCATTTAGAATAACAGAATGATTCAGGGACTGAGACACTGTACAAAGACACACTAAAGAGTCTTTTTCTAGTCATTGTGGTACTATAAAGTTTTCTCCAGACCACTGACCTTTTTTTCTGTGTGTAGAAATACCCAACACAAGGATCTAATATCAAGCTGGAGCTTGGTGCTGGCCAAAGACACACAGTGTTTGAGGATAATGTTCTGATCACATCCTTAACAGCTCAAAATTAAGCCAAACTATTTTGTAGATTACTTGGTTTTTCTGCTCTTACTATGGTTAAACCTCAAATAAAAATGCCAAAACTAGTAAGTCATATTGCCAAGATTTCTGTTCCTTTCCACCTCCTTGAGGTTTGCATATACAAGAATTCACAAAAAGAAAAAAAAGATGAGATTAAAATTTTATGCTTTCAATAAGAAAGGTCCTAAAAGTCAGGGTTCCTGCAGACATTCATCCTCTCTATTAGCCTTCACTAAGACTCTTTCAATTAGCCAGGCATGTTTTCATTAATTTCTTTCTTATTTTTCCTTAATTAAAAACAAACAAACAAACAAAAAACCACTCCAAACCAAAACAACAAACCCATGATTTAAGTTAATAGCTTCCATTATTTTTTAAAGAAAAAAAAAGGCACAAGAGGTAGTTTAATAAAGGTCCAATTGAACTTATGTTGCAACAGTTTTACAATCATTTTAGAGAGTTTTGGTATGCAGTTAGCCCACTAATACAGCAGCAGAACAGACACCATTTCACAGAGCTAGTACAGTATATTTGTCAATAATTTCCATATTAATTAGTTCTTGGCAAGACAGGCTGAAAGAGTGAAAGAGCACTGATGCATAGGATCTAAAACAAATTCAGAATTCACTCAGAATTCAAAAAAGCTGAATATACACACTTTGGTTAGATGTCAAAGATTCCATTAAGAAAGAAAGAAAAGAAAAGAAAAAAACTCCAAAAGCTCAATAATAAAATAAAAACCTAACAGTGCTAGAGGCCATACCTCAGTACTGCAGATTTTTCACAGCAACATGGAAGTCAGATACCCTATATAGTGCAACACTTTGAAAACAAATTAAGGAGAGCAAGATCATCAATTCCAAACATTTCAATGGAGGGAAGACAAAATGAAAGATTTCTCTGAAAGGTCCTTTAAAAATCACATTTAAATAAGCTCAAACTAGACTCCAATTATCAGCACTTTATGTAAACGAGGATTTTGTCTATATCCTTTTGAAAAAGAATTTTTTGGCAGATGTTGTATGGTCCAGCCATATTCAAAGTGTTAAAAGTCAACTACCTCAGTAGAAAAAAAAGGGAAACATTATGATGCTGGTGTCAAACCAAGCAGTTTAACAGATACTATCTGTTCAGAAGCAGCATGCTAAGATTTCAGAGCCTCCTCTAGTCCGACATCTATTTATAGCTGCCCAGCCTCTACAATTTCTCACAGCCTCTCCTCCTCTCAAAGCCAAGTGGGAGAAGTTTAATGGATATAATGCTGGGCCTTGGGCTGCAAGATGGCCAGATCTGCAACTCTCCTCCAGCGAACCCACGTGCGTGAAGACCAAGGGTTATGAGATGAGGTTGATCTAACCTACACAGCAGCCAAATACATGGCACAAACCTTCCCTGTCCACTTTAGGAACACTCATTTTTTCTCTGCCAGCATGTTGATGGTAACGAACCACATCAGCATCAGAGACTCAGCAAAACACACCTGCCTTCTTCCTCCTCACCACTGAGCAACAGCCCAAGCCAGCTTGCAAGCCAAGACAGAAGCTGTCCAAGTAAGCTTTGACCCCCGGACAGCAGCAATGTCAACCAAGCACCCTCCCACTTATAATGCTACTCCTGTACGCTGCACCTTCCTCAAAGAAACTCGGAGGCTGTTGGTGTGCAGTCTCTACCACTCAGCCATGCGTGTCTTTTTAAAGCACTGATCTAGACCGGCTCTCCTTCACCTCCATCAGATGTAACATCGCGGAAAGGGTGCAGATATTTTCCTGCATACGGAACACAACGCCACAGGCTGAACTCCGCTACAAGCTCCGCACATCCATCCCTGGTGCCTTCTCTCCTACCACCTACATCCACTTGCCTGTAGTACTCGTACAGCGACCGAGGAGGTGACAGCACTGCTGGAAACTCCTGCCCACCCGATCACAACCACATTTTCGTCCCTTTCCCCAGTCAGAAGCAGACGGAAGGGGAGGGCTGACTTCCTCGGGAGGAAAATAGGCAGGGAAAGGCCGGGGCAGAGATCAAGAGAGGAAGAATCACCCCAAAGGGAGAGGAGATAATCCCCGAGAGGCGAGGTTGCGGAGGAGCCTAAGCAGGGAGTGAGGGACAGGGACAGCGAACCGGGGGGATAATCCTGCAGAGAAGGGGGGAGATAATCCCCTCGGAGGGGGGGAGGCGGAGGATCCCGGAGAGGGAGGGGCGGGAAACCTGATAATCTCCAGGAGGAGAGAAAATACCGGGAAAGGGGGTGGGGGAAGGAGGGTGGGCGGGTGGATAATCCAGAGCGGCAGATGAAGCGCGAGTCTCCCGGGGACGCATCCGGAGGCGGGAGGAGGAGGGTTAATCCTCGTTCTGGGGGCAAAAATCCCTCTTCCCGGACTCTGGCGCTGCCATGTTCGCTCCCCTGCAGGCCCGCCCGGCCCCGCTACCTGCGGGCGGCTCTTCCCCCTCACGCCACACGAACACGGGGCGCCTCCGCTCCCGCCGCCGGGACGAGCGGCTCGGCCAGGATGGCTGCGGGACCCCGCCTCCCACCACCATTTCCCCGCCGGCTCGGAGGGAGGGGAGAAGAGCGTGGACCAACCCTCCCTCCCCCCCCGCGCACACGCGACCTCCCCGCCGGTACGGGGACTCACCGGCCGGCACCGACTCCCGCCGCTCCTCGTTCCCTCCTCCCTCAGCGGGCGCCGCTCGGCCCCATGGATTATCCCTGGCGCGCGGGTCTCCCGGAGGGACGGCGCGAGCTGGAAGCGCCTCCGCAGCCGCTCTGCGCCCGCCTCGGCGCGCGCCGCCGGCGTGGCTGTGGCACGCGCTCCCGCCGCCGCTCCTCCTCCCCCGCCCACCACCGGCGAGCGCGCGCGCGGCCTCCGCGGCGGCAGCGCGCGAGCGCCTCCCGTTCACACCCCCCCCCACACACCGCTCCAGCCACCTCCCGGAGGGAGCGCGCGCGCCTCTACTCGGCCCCCACCTCCGTGCGTGTGTGTGTGTGTGTGTGTGTGTCTCTGTGTGTGTGTCTGTGTGTGTGTGTCTGTGTGTGTGTGTCTGTGTGTGTGTGTGTCTGTGTGTGTGTGTCTGTGTGTGTGTGTGTCTGTGTGTGTGTGCGTGTGTGTCTGTGTGTGTGTGTGTGTGTGTCTGTGTGTGTGCGTGTGTGTGTGTGTGTGCGGGAGCGAGGGGGGCTGAGGGCGGGAGGGGTCGGCGCGTGTGAGAGTGCGTGTCACTGCGCGTGAGAGAGCGCGCGCGCGTGTGACAGAGCCTGTGTGAGTGTGCCGGGGGCCGAGGGCGAGAGGGGTCAGCGCGTGTGAGCGCGCGAGTGCGTGACTGCGCGTGTCGCCGTGCCTGTGTGAGCGCGTGTCTGTGAGGCGGCACGTGTGGGCGTGTCGGGGACGGCGCGGGGCCGTGTGAGGGGACACGCGTGTTCGTGCAAAAGCACGGGCGTGTTCGTGTAAAAGCACAGGCGCGTGAGGGCCACCGCGTTGGTTGACGGGGAGCACTGGCGAGAGACAGAGCGAGCGTGTGCGAGCGTGTCCGTGTCCCCACGCCGCGGAGCGCAGGCGCTCCCCGACGGGGCTCGGGCTTTGCCCAGGCTGGTTCGGACTCTCCTCGGTCCGAGTCCGGAGGGGACGCGCTGGCGTGACACGTGGCGCTGCCTGGTCAGTCACCGAGTGCGAGAAATACTGGCAGAGAAGTCACGTATTTCAGGGGGGAAAGGGGAGGCCGGTAGTTTCCCCTGATGCCAATAACCTGCAAGACCACTGAGTTGGAAGCAAAAACGAAAAAAACGATTTTCCCGCACTTCCGCTCACTGTTTGCTTTAAACAATTCGTTTGCTTTGAACAGTGATAATAGAGTAGCTTTCACTTTTTGCTTCTACAGAGGCTCTCACCTTTGGATACTCTTGGACTTCGGGAAATTTGGGGTGCACTTGGTCAGTCCTGTATGAAAAATTCTCCCTAACTAGAGGTGGATTTTTTTTAGTTTTTTACCTAAGGGTAAAATTTGCCCCAGAAAAGAAAATGTTCATATCCAAAACAACCCTTCATTCTTCAGCTTGTTTTAATTCACTTTTTTCCTTCTCATACAGACTTTCTTGGCATTTTTTGAATCCAAGTGCACAGTTTGGCTGCAATCTGTTTAATTTTGCTGTTTTAAGAACACCTGATAGCCTGGTGTGACATGGTAACCCTTCATAACAAGCAGTCTGCAATTCACACTGGCTTTTCCTTTGGGAGCCATTGGGGAAAAGGGAAAGCCAGAACTATGTGGGGGCAGAGTTTGAACAGAAAATCCCACAGTTACCAATTTTCATTCTAATGGGTTCAGATTGTGCTTTCCTACCAGATAACAAATAAGCTGATTTCTATGCAACCAAAGATATGAAAAAAAGCAGCCTATATATATGATGAGCATAATTACAGAAACTGTGGAACAGCAGTCAGCAGGTGAAAAACCCTTCTCAGATTGACCAATAAAGTTGCATCAAGTAAACAAGATGTTGTGGACCTCATCTTAGGAAACCAGCATGGAAAATTCCTTCAGGAATCATTTTTACTTACTCTTAAAATTACAGTAGCTACCCTGTGCTGAGAGCTTCACAAGCATGTGAAATTATGCATCCCCAGGTCCAAAGAGCTTACAGCCCTCCTGCAATTTCTCAGTTAAAAAGTCCAAATTGAACATATTTTTAGTAATTTTCTTCACAAGCAGTTATCTTTTCCTTATCAAACTGAAAGGAAACTTAAAATGGCATGAGGAATTCTAAGCTACAAAATTACCTACACCACCATTTCAGCCTTCGAACCCCTGCAGCTATGATGGAAAAACTGACAGGCATAGAAAATCTTCGCTCCTCAAAAAATAACTCCACATCATTCTCTCTCCTTTGCCCCTTGCTTATTTTTTGTGGTGTTCTAATGGAAAATCTTTTGAACCAGAGCCACAAAATGCATAAATGTCATCTCGTCCTGTATTTCACAACTCAGTATTTTGTTGACTTCTTCTCTTACAGTCCCCGCATTTGTGGAGACTGAACAGTATTTTATTAAGGAGAAAGGGTTGTAGCAATTTATGCTGACATCTTTCATGACATCCTGACTTTACCTTCATGGCCTATGAAAGAAAATTGCTTCACTGCAAAACTTAGAGGTTCCTTATTACAGTGCTACTTAAAGCTTGAATCCAAACCTGTGAAACATGAGAGCCTGTTTTTGGCTGTAACAGAAATATCTAAACACGGAGTACTTTGACTGCTCCACAGCCCTTTGAACATCTTTCATCCTTGCCTCCACAGCTGCTGTTTGGCTATTAAAGCCCTCTAGATAATGTGTCCCAAATGCTCACACACCATATTTTGCCCACTGTTTAATACATTTGACCCATTAGGGTCAAGAAGGAATTAGAGATGTATTGTTTCAGAGAAGAATTTAGAATTTGCTGTTCACCCTCCGGCAGGAATCATCATATCCTTCTGACTCTTTACTACTTACATTCAAATGCCGCTCATAGAAGAAATCTGCCGTCGAAGGATGGTCCTTAGGACCCTGCTGGTCCTGTTCAATCTGATGGCTTTGTGCCATTCCCGCAGTGCAAAAATGACTGTAAATCTCTTTTATCCATTTAATGGGCAATTACTGCGCTTCAGCCAAACCTCACCCTGTTCCCAGTTTAGGGCAGAGAAGTTGGGGACCCGGCCAGGGCTGACTTATGCCCCTGCAATGTCTGGCTAGGGATCATGGTCAGCTAGGCATAAGTTAGAATAGTGCCAAAACCAAGTTGCTTTATGCCAGGGATTATCTCAGTCTCTGTCAAACCACAGGATTCAGGGAGCATAAAGTCTGTATGATAGGGCAGCTCCAACTCTCATAATTTTGGACTGACTGATTAGCATTCACTAGAACTGGAGTTTATGACTCTACAGAGCTTTGAACTCTGCCTTTGATGATACAGATCTCACTGAAGCAAAGGGTTTCTTTTACTATGAAGTCTGCTGCTCCTTTTTGTAAAACTGCAGGGACCACGGTGGCTAATGTTGTGATAGTTCCATGCTGATGCTGCAAGTAACAAAGTAGGGGTCTTTATCCAGGGTCTTTTAGTTTTGCTGGGGCTCCCACCCTGATGTTAGAGTAGTTAGAGGAGCAGACACTCCAGTATACAGAAAGTGAGAAGGAGGACGATGTGGTTTTCAGTCCACTTACAGTTCTGGATGTACACATGAAAAAGAAAACCTGTAATCACTACCAACACTGCCACAATAGTGGAGAAATTATCTACTGCCTGGTGTCAACTATGCCAAAATTTTTGTCTCATGCTGTGCAGAACTCTGGGTCTGAATTCTGAATTCTCTATCACTGCTCCGATGCCAATTTTAATGATGAAATGAATAGATGTACCCAAAGAAGAGCTTCTTCTTTTGAGTTAATTACCCTTTTCACATCTAGTTATTGTGGCAAAGTGTTGTTGAGCACTTAGAGTGAAAGATTTTGAGACACTGTATATTTTTAAAGGAAGTTTTAAACCAATTGGTGGCATACTCAGCAAGTCCAGTGTTCTGTGTACTTTCATTAACCAATGTCTAGCTTGGATCAGTTGTTATTATCAGTCTTAAGACAGCTGGAATTCTAGACTACTTCTTTATTTGATAACCCCTAAAATATGCTTTCTTCGTGACCCAATAAATTAAGACAATAAAGTATCAGCTTCTTTGCTGTGTTTATCACCATTTGGGAATCTTACGATGTTTATGTATCCACTGGCACACCATCCAAGATATTTTTTATTAAGTTCTTTGTGCCAAAGAAATGAACCATGGGATTTTTAATTATTATTATTACTTTTATGTATTTTTGGTATACAGTTTGATTGCATGTCTGTACATAAGACATCATGGAAGATTTTAAAAAAGATCCAGTAAATGCAGCAAAATCTCTAAGAAATAACACAATTTTCCAAACTATCTCAGAGGAACTCATTAAAAGATCATGTAGATGATTACAAATATTGATGGTAAAATAAAACCAGTTTTCTTTTAGGGGTGGGTTATCAAAACCACAATAATTAGGAGAATGTTGATTTACATGTAAAAATAACATGAAAGAATAAAATGAAACAGCACCTATACAGTTAAAAGGCTATATGTCTAATTCCTGTGCTATTTTCATCACTGAGTTCTGTTTGCAAGTGGAATTCAACTCCACAGGAGGAGATAATGAAGACAAATAGTATGGCTTTATTTTTAAAAGGGGTGGATAATTTCATGGCAGCTTACAACATTGGTAACTGGGCAAGCTAAGATAATAAGGCTAATCAAATCTCATGCTTCATAGCACTAGTTCCCTGCGGGGTCAGGAAAAATCTTTCCACTGTATACAGCACTATACAATTAGCAAGGTTATTATTAGGAAGAAGAGGTACAACCTTCTAAAGAAACCAGCTTTTGCTGTTATTAAAGAACAGAGGCTGTACTTGGCCAGACAGAGAAAAGAGCACTATTTTCTTGTGCTACTTCTGCTCCTCTAAACTGTCAGAGTTTTAGAATTACAATTCTCATGTTTGTTAAAAAAAAAAAATAAAAATCCCCTGAACATGATTACCTAAGTGCATTACTGTCTGAAATCTATCAAAAATTCCTCCACCTGAGACTGGTATTCCAGTTCAAAAATAGTTGTCACTGACTAGACATGGGAATCACATTGATTAAGATGTTGCAGGTTGCACGTGCACATTTCCTTCTGGTTAGGTCAGTAATGTTACAGAATTTGCATCTTAGTAGCGGTTTAGGCAGGAAGACACAGCCCCAAATGATGATGAGCTCTTAGCTAGGAGTTGAAATGACATGTGTTTGGAATATTTAGTTTGGGAAGTACTGTTGATTTTCTTTAATTGCCTGAACATATTGTTGTAGGTGTTTTGTGTGTATACTTATATTTTATTTTCCATCAGTGTGTGCATCAGGAAAATTATATTAGCTGCAACTGAAAATATTTAGCTATTTTTCTGCAAAATTTATGTTATTTATGTGAATGTGATACTCTTTATGAGTTGGTGGGGTTTTTTCTTAGGAGGCAGAGGAAGCACAACAGCAGAATTCTTTGTAAACCAATATTATGAAAACAATTCTGTTTCCATGAGCTATACCTCGAATGAAAGAACTGTCATTACCCTGACCCATATCTCAAATATATTTATTTTAAAAGTACTAATTATTTTCAGGTGGCCTATACTTTTCCCCTGTGCCCAGCCTATGTGCATTCTCAACTCTCAGCCCACATTCAGAGCACAGAAAAAGTCTGCCAAAACATAACCTCACTGGCATCTTGAAACTTGGGTTACATGACAAGAAAATCTGAAAACATAAGAGGAACTTAAACAAAGACAGTTTCAAAACTTCTTCGCAGGTGCAGTAGTGCTTATCTTTCTTACAGAAAGAATATTCATCCACTGTCTTTCACTAGGCTGCATGGCCCCGAGCTGTAGAAGGTTCAGCTAAATGAAGTTGAATTAAATATAAAACTTTTGTTTACTCCCCAGGTCTCAGAAACAAGTTCAGTAAAGCATCTACTGTCTACAGTATTCTCCTGAATACGGAACAAGGCACGAAAGTTCCATAGAGCTCAACCATGAAGGTGTTCTCTTTACTGAATAGGGTAGGTAATTTAGTCACGACAGACGTAGCTGTTTTAGGTGATCAGTGCCTTGTTTTTCCTTCATTCTTCACCAGCAAGGTCTCCCAGGGTTCTGTGCAAGGAGAAGGAGAAGTACCAGCAGCAGATGAAAATCACGACAGGGTATTCTTGCAAGAACTCATCTCATGCAAGCCCATAGGACCAGATGGACTGCACCTGAAAGAGCTGAGTGGGCTGGCTGATGTCCTTACAAGGCTGCTCTCTACAAGGTTTGTAAAGTAAGAGATTAAAGGAGGTCCCTGACAACTGAAGAATTTGCACCCATCTTCAGAAAAAGGAAACTACAGGAGGGACAGTCTCACTTAGGTTCCTGGGAAAGTCCTGGAGCAAGTCCTCTTGGAACACGTTTCTAAGCATATGAAGAAGATGACTGGAGAAAGTGTGGATTTACAAATCATGTCTAACCAACCTGAAAGCATTTCTACGGTAAAATGGCTAGATTTATGGGTGTCAAGACTTAAGCAAGGCTTAAAAACCTTAATAAAATACAGTAAGTTTTCTGACATTGATTCTCACAATGCCCTTTTACCTGAGTTCACATTTCAGTCTGGATGAGCAGATGGATTGGATGGTCAGGCCAAGAGAGCGGTGGTTAATGGACTGTGCTCTTCTCAGAGGACAGTAGCAAATCTAGCAAGTGGAGCATCACAATGGTCTGTCCTGGAACATGTCCTGCTTCACATTGTTAACAATGATCTGGAGGAGTTCACAGAGTTGCTCAACAGATTTGCAGATGAGAGAGGTTTGGAGTACACCTGAAATACTGGTGAGAAGGTCTGCCCTCCAGGAAGACCTTGACATAGTGAAGGAATGGGCCAACCTCATGAAAATCAGCAAGGACCAGTGCCAAGTCCTGCACCAGAGGTAGACTAACTCCTTGCACTGATTCAGGCTGGAAGAAGATGTTAGTGGTTGGGCAAAAATGCCTGGTTGGGCATCAGCTGTTCTGAAAAGGCCTGAGGGGTGTTGGTGGACAGCAAGCTGAACATGAGCCAGGGGTGTCTTCTGGCAGCAAAGAAAATCAACAGCAACCCAGCTTTATTAAAAGGAAAATCAGTATGTTATTGCCCCCATTACTTGTCACTTGTTAGATCACATTTAAATACAGTTTTGGGACCCCCCAGTACAGGAAAGACATTGAATAAACTGAAGCAAGTTCAGCAGAGGGCCACCAAGAGGGTTGGGGACTGGAGCACTTGTCCAGCAAGAAGAAGCTGGGGGAACTGGACTTGTTCAGTCTGGAGCAGAGATGGCTTTGAGCGGGGCATAACACTAGCCTGGCAGTGCCTACTAGGAGGTTATTGGGAAGATGGAGCCAGGCTCCTCAGTGGTGCATGACTGAAGACTGAGAAAAAATAGACATAGATGAAATCAAGAGAAATTCAGGCTGTAAAGAAAACAACCTTAATTCATCATTAGGATGACTTCCTGTTTCATCATTAGGAAGCAGTGGAAGAGTTTGCCTAAATAAGTTCTACAGTCTTCTTCCTTGCAGGTTTTCAAGAATCAGCTGGATAAAGCCCTGAGCAATATGGTGTGCTCTCATAGCTGTCCTTTCCTGGACCATGAGGTTGGACTAGAGACCCCCTGGGTCCCCTCCCTGTCTGAATTACTCAATGATTCAGTGACTCAAAAACTTCACAGGGACTGTGAAGGAACAGAAGGAAAGGAAAGGAAAAAAAAGACAGGAAAAGAAGACAGCTCTGGTATAGTTTATCCAATAAAATGGTAAATCTTAACTTACACTGGGAGCATGGGCCAGAATCCAAGCTACAACTGCCCAGCTGTGCAGTAGCAAGTGAGCTTAGTGCCATACTCTCCATTGTTTACTCTCTTTTTGGTCTCAGCAACCATGCACTGTTGGTTGCTTTGCTTTAGGAAGAAGGCTTGCATATTTGAAGTCTTTTTTGTCCACCACAAAAGTCTTAGTTTTTTTCCTTTCCACGGCCTCCTTCCCAGAGAAGAAGGCCCCCCCAAAGTGAAAGAGAAGCATGGCAAAATTGTGAAAATAATGCTTGAAAAATGTATTGACACGGAACTCATATCTGAAAATAATTTCTTGAAAGAAAATGTAAAAATTCTCCTACTTCACAGTCTTGTCTTCAGTCCAGAGACACACAGATGAAATTTCAGAAAAATAAAATACAGACATTCTCATTTTCCCAAAGGTTTCCTTTATGTTGTTAAAATTATGTCATTTACACACACTTCAAAATTCTTTCACACAATGTGATGGCTGTAAAGGGACCGTAGTTTAAAGAAAAATCAAGTCCCAAGAAATCTTTGTCACATTCAATAAAATCAGAGTACCAATGGAGAGAATTTTAATTAAAAACTTCAAATAAACTCCAGGGAATCAAATCATTTGTGAACCTAAGCATATCAGAAAAGCCACAGCTCTGCAACCTACACGAGTAGGCTCAGCTCATTTCCTAGCAGTGTTCTTACAGTAAGTGTTGCCAGAGAAACTTTGTATCCTCATGCTTCAAGGCCAAATTAATAGTCAGCTGAGGGCAGGAAGAACCACCCCTTACAAGAGAGAAATGAACAGCAAATTAGCAGCTTCAGACTGCAAAGTCTTCTTCCCTAAAGTGTTGTAGCTCTGGCTACAAAAGGCAGTTCCTTCCCCAAACTCTTTAGCTGCAAATCTTTTTAAGATGAAATACATTGCCATTCATGTCTCCAGCTCAATGGAATACCAGCAAAAAAAATGTGTCTCCAGTGAAAATCTAGTAAAAGACAAACATTGTCAGTAGCAAGCTTTGCTGCCTGTTCCCTGCTATCTGCTGTAGCAAATTCATTTAAAGGAACCCATAGGTCAGTCTGGCAGAGACAACAACAGCATCAGAAGACACTTTTCTGTTGAATGAGGAAGTAAAGACCAAGTGTTGAAGAAACAATACAGGATGATTTTAAAAGGTGCATAGATTAGAAAGGAGAACAGAGAGGAAAATAACTGCTGATTAAGTATTTTACTTTTTAGAAAGGAATCATTTACTTACAGCCACATTTAGGGATCAAATTCTTATGACAAATATGATACCATGGAAAGAGTAGTTAAGGAATTATTTCAAGAGTATTGATCTTACATAACTTCCATTTCCTCTTTAATTTTCAAATGCTTGTAAGACTGTAATATGTAATTTTAAGATTTGAGCCCATCCTAAAAGTCCTAAAAGTCTTTGAAAGAAATCTAATTATGGCCACCAGAGCAAACCAGGCTTTAAAAAATACAATTGACTGTGTGCACATGTAATACAATATCTCCATTTAAAGACTAATTACTTATACTGCATCATCTAAACCAACCCCAAATCTGTACTTTTTGTTCCCATAGTTAATTTCTTTCACAAAATTGCTTCTCATTTCAGAAAAGTTGGCTTGTAGGACTAATGGTATCCTTTTGTTCTGAGTTTTATGTCCAGTCAAAACACCATTTTTGCTGTGGAGTGCATTTTGGAAAGCCAGGGAAAATACAGCCTCCTGAACCTCTTTGTCCAATTTTTTCTGGGGAACAGGGATGGTTACAATACAAATGTATGGAGTTGTACTATACTAATCTGTCCATGGGAGCTACAGATACAGCTCTTATTTCTTTTGCCTCAGACAAATTTCTGGCAGAGGAGGCAACTGAGAACAAGCTGACTAATTTGGGGCAGCATATGCCAAAGGGAAGGTACAGGCTAGTTATTTTATGTTTTTCACAGGACTAAGGCTGTTGGCAGGGTTGAATTTCTCCTTATTGGCTAAACTCTCTCATACAAGATATTATTTTTGCAAATCACCTAGGAAATATGGCAGAATTTCCGGCATCATCAGCCTTTGAGATCCTTCAGACTATCAGAGGTATGGTTCATCTTGCCTTGAAACAGGGACAGGGATTGTTTGACTTTTGAGATCTTTTGCATTCCTAGTTTTCTGTAATTTATAGAGAATGATTTATAAACCAAATAGAAATTATATTTATCCAGTGTTTTACATTGCACTGGATTATTAGAATAGCTTCTATGTTCTTTTACACAAAGAAAATGTTTTAAAGAGGTTTTGCTACATAAAGGAACTATCCTTTTTACAGTACTTATTAATTGTATGCCCTTTTCCTTGTTGTTTTTCAGACTTATTTATTTGCATTTAAGATCCATAAGGCAAGGATTATCTTCATTCTGTGTCTAAAGAGTGCCCAATCTGTTAAAATTCCACTTCTGGTTAGCCCACAGGCACTTCTATGAATAAAATTGGTAAAAATAGTAAATTGTGTTTTTTAGGTTCTAACAACATTACATACACTGGGTCCTAATTTTTATTTTGACTTCGGATTTTAGCAGACCCCCTCCTAGGTGTTCTCTAGCATTTTTGTGCCTTTCAAAAGCTGTGTACACTTCATAGGGCTTCCTCTCTACTTCTTAAATATTTTACTAAAAATTGAATGGTGTAAAGTTCAAGACTTGTTTTAAAGCAAAATTTAGAAGCTGCTGCTAAAAGTCACAGTTGAATTAGTTCTATCAGACAAGGGTAAAAATCCTTTTTCTTTCTGTTAACAGACTGCCAGTGATTTTAATAGCACTTCGTTCCTACCTGGCTTTTCATTTCTCATGCAAGAAAAAATCCCAAACCAAACAAAAATTAAATACATCTTCAATCAAAAGTGGAAGTTGGTAGCAGTAGCTTCCCAGGCATAAGATTACTCAAAGGAAAGCTAGATAATAGTGGAAACTACCTGTAACCTAGTATTGTATTGGACTTCAGCCTATGAGAGACCAAACTGCTTTATAAACTCATATATATGTTATGCAGAGATACTATCTATTTGTCTGTCAGTCAAATATTGGAATCTGGAGGGGGAAGGGAGAAGGAAAGAGGACATGCCATTGATATTCAACAGTGCACAGCTGTTTAAAAAAAAAAAGAAATAAAGAAAGTATTCATCTGTGGGTTGGATTTATGAAAGTGGTGCACAGATTTTGGCCAGGTCATAAGGCCGTGTGATTTCTTCTAATCGTAACCTGGTTGTTGTTTCAGGGCCCTGAATTTATATCTTATCTAGATTCCCATCTGTGTCTGAAGAATACGAGACACAGCTCAAAGGCAGGGAAAAAGTGACTTATAGCAAGGCCAGGTGCAACTACTCTATAGACACAAAGGCATACTTAGCCACGTGCTACTTCCATATCATGGGATCCCAGCACTCTGCACCCACTGGTACTATTGCAAGGCTGCAGTTGCACTGTTTCTGTATCTACAGCAAGTCTGTGGATGTTTGGACTGGGCAAAACCACTCTTGTCCCAGTACAGGACTGAACATAGTCCACTACACACTGGATGCAGAATCCAGGACTAATTTTCAATTCATTGATGCTTCTGGGAAAGATGCATCCCCCCTCCAATCCACCTCCAATCACCAGTACCACGGTCACAAGAGCTTATGTTTCCAGTTGTACCCCACACCACTACTGGTAAGGCCAGCAGTTGAGGTTTTGTGACAGCTAATATGTTCATTTCTTTACCTGGAAATTAATTGGGGTCTTCCAAATGCAAAGCACTTGATGTCAAAACCAGGCTTAAAAGGCTAACCACTAAATGCAGGTATCAGCTGTTAAAAAATTAAAATAAGTTCTTAGAGGTTTGAATCCATCTAAGGTTCAAGTTCTTTCCCCAGTGATGAAGGCTAACCTCTGCCACTTAGAGCAAACACAGATTTTTGCAGGGGAGCAGTGCCCTTCACAGCTCCAGTCTCAGGAGTAAGACCAACCAGAGAAAGAAAGGGATGCCAAATCATCGTAAGGAGTATGGCCTAAATTAGCCCTTCCAGGGTAAGAGAAGTGTTTCTATGTTGAACTGAAAGCCAACGTGGAGCTGGCAGTCCCTACTGGGATCCATCCTGTTGCTGTGATGTGCAGCTGTCTGCTCTCTTCCACTCACAGAAGCAGAAGGGAGCATATGGTTTTGTACATTTATCTTCTGTGGCATGACCTTTTTACCTCTGCATAAGGGAAAAGGAGTGTTGAAAAAATCCTACCTTTTCAGTGGTGCATTAGTAACCAAGTGCAAATTTGTAATCATCTGAACTATACACTTGAGTTTGATTTTTATTTAACAGAAATCTTACCCCAGTGAATATGATTTGTGATTATCACTTACATTTCCAGTGTACTATATTAAAATGGCAGCTTAAAAAAATTGTATCAGAGTGCACTAGAAGCCCTCTCCTTTTATAGCAATCTATTTTTCCATAAATAAGAGTATGAACTCATTGAAATAGATTTCATTAAAATGGATGTTTATTGATAAATATTAGAGAACCAGATTATTATAGGAATAGCACACAATAAGGCATGTATTATTCGACCATTAGTACAGTTCTTGGGTAGCTGAAATTCCCCAGCCTTGAGTGTTTTGAAGCACAGCAGGTGAATTTTAATAGACCATTAAAACATGGCATCTTGTGTCTTTCTGTAATATATTATGGAGTGAAACAATCTGCATTTCACTGAGATATTGACTGCTTTTGGCCTAAAAAATGGATGAGAACATTGTGTTCCATACATGTTGGGAGAAGCAGCAAATTGTGGCATTTCTCCCTGATGACACAGAACTCCATGGAAAGATGTGAGTCATACTGGGTAGGAAATTGTTGCCTAAACGAAGACATTTTTGACATTGCAGGCAGCCTGCATGGTGTCCAGCCGTCTTTCCAGAAGGTGCCAGCCTCTTCTAGATCTCTCTTCATCTTCACTGTCATTTCTACCCAGATGTCTTACACACTTCATGTCATCTGAAGAACTTCATATGCCTACTTTTGGCATCAGACTGACTACCATTGCAGTCTCTACCTCCTATAATAAACCTTCTAGACTAATACAAAAATACTTCAGCCATGAGCTATGGATAGAATGACATATGGATAGAGAGGTGGATAGGAAAGCTCTCTCCAGACTTTCCACAAAGCTTTGATACTGAGGCATTCTGGTTCTTCCAAGGTGATAGGAGATAAGTAACTGAGTTGCTCCAGTGCAGTTGAGCCAGCTGAGCCAGCTGATGTGTTTCTCACCAAGAACTTTTGCTGCCCCAAAGATCAGTTCCTGCAAGGTCTTCTCCACAAGTTCTTTGGCTCTTTCTGAGAAGGGACTGAACTAAGGAAAGCTGCCAACTAACACCTTACTAAGCTTCTCATGTATTTCAAGTGTCTTCTCTGTCGATATCTAACAATGACAGGAGTTTCAACCCGATGCGCTGAGGTTTCCATATCCTGTCACAATTCAGGCAGTCTTATCAGAGCTCAGAACTGCATTGTCACAACTGCTGCAGATACTGGAAAGAAGGGGGAAACTAACTCTTAAGCTAGAGAAGACTAACTTAAAAATGTTCTAAATGTGCCTGTTACTCAATACATATTTTCTTGGTTTAGTCTATAAACTTTTACAGTAGAGAGTTGTCTATATTTGTGTCTAGTATTTTATCAGATCTTAATAAACATATAATAATATATTATCCCAAACTTGTATGCTGTGATAACTTACAAATATGGCAAGCCTTTTGAGTTTTCTAATGCATTAAAAAAAGATTATATTAGTGCTTCAAAAATAGAGTGAAGTAAATAAGCTCTGACAGTATAAAGAAAAGTTGGAGAGAATAGAATCAAGTTGGTAAAAGAGCATCTCTGTTTATTCAGAACAGAGTTTGATGTGCTAACTGTTAAACATTAATGTATTATCTTGATGGATTTTGTACCTACACACTTTAACATCGCAGACGAAAAAGCTTTAAAAATAGCGCACTGTAATATGTGCTTCATTTATTAAAAATGTATGGGCAAAATAGATTGCATTTTTCATCATCTTCACATTCTTGTCACTGTTCTCATAGAGAAAATCACAAATTTTGTTTTGAAGCTGAAAATGAATGGCAGTTGTCATTAAATGTGGGTGTTTACAGATGTTATTAATTGACAAAATAGTACACTGTTCTCAGCAAGAGAATGCTTCATTTATACTCTGGAGAGCTGAAAGCTACCCTAGAAGAAGAGAAGAGCACTTAGCAGCTTTTGAGACATGAAGAACATGGCACATGAAGAACATTGCACATGAACAACATTATCTCTCTTGCCTTTTTTTATTCATAACCTGAAATAGGTTTCATTGTGTTTCAAATCTTTGATCAAATTTCACCAATAACTTTGGCAGCCAAAACAAGGTTCTAATCCTCCTGATAACTCTTACTAAGTGTTGAAAAGAGGCAATGTCCAAGGTAGATGATGAAAATAAAGAGTGCAAAAGATTCCATACCTTGTGTCCCTCTTCTAGTTCTACCAGTGGCCTAACCCCAACAGCTTCCATTAAATTCAGTAGGAGATTTGGACTCCATTTCTAGGGATCAAGATATTAATTTCTAGCAGAAATGTTTTATGTAAAATACATCTTACATAAAAAATATCTTTCCTATTTAAGAAACATTTTACTTCAGAATTTTTTTAAACTGCTTTGTATCAGTGGAAATCAAAATCAGCACTTTTAAATTATGATAGGAAACTGAAGGCAGGATTGGCCTGTAATTATCTTACTCATTCCAAAATAATCTGAATCTTAATAACATACAATTGACTGTTCTCTTTCAGGAATCAAAATACAGGCGATTAAGACAGACGTTCCATTAAAGCAAGTATGTGTGTAGATTCTGGCAGGTAACAGAAAACAGGCAAAGCACAGAATGAACCATGTCTATATTTAATTTTCAAATTAACCTTTTAAGGTTTCTCAAAATGTATCTGTTGGTTTAACAGGAAAATACAGAATGCCTCTTGTGGCCAAAACATTGTCCTTTAATTCCCTCATGTAGTATCCTAACCCAGCATATTTGAGTAGTAACATTACTTATCTTCTATACATTTCAGTAGCACCAAACAGCACTACTGTGGCAAACACATATATCAAGATGTCCCTCACTTTTTTTTTCCTTATATGTGTTTTTTGTTGTGTCTTACTAATTCTTGAAAGATGAATATAAAGGCAAAAAGTGGTCTGTGTAAAAATAACCAAATGGGTAAAAAAAAAATGATACTGCATGCCGAGATGTATAGCTCATATCTGCACTTCTTCACACTGCAAAACCGCTTTCCAGCATCGTGGTGTTTTATAAATATGTGTTTGACAGCTCAGTAGCAAAGTCTATTCCCACTTTGGGTGGAACATTGCAATTCTGAAGGATGTTGATTCATTGTGAGTTAGTCCAGCTGGCAAGTTAATTAATGTCAGTCAAAAAGAAGAGTTATAAATATCTTCATACACCAAACTCTTCCTTTTGCTTCTTGAGCTCTACTGCATATGATGGTTTTGACCTGGGCATAATCATTTGGTTAGCTTGAATTGTGTCTTGCTTAAGTTGATCATTTAAACAGTTAGCCCTTGTTTAACACGGTGGCTCCTACTGAAGGGCACCTGCAATCCCTTGTGGCTCAGCAGGAGCTTACAGGCAGATGGTGTGTGCTTTCGTGCTGGAAAATGCTCAAAAAAATCACAAAACAAAATGCTTAAACTAAGATTCCACCTTAGTCACATCATATTTCTTACAGGATTCTTCAGCAGTGTTTCCCAAACCGAGATTCTGACGAACATTGTCAGGAAGGGGCTCTACTGGGTTTACAAAACACTGGTAAAAAAAGTGATTTCACCAAATTAGAGTATTCTTCTCAGATGAGATGGCAGCAGCACTGTGCTCAAAGAGCTGGACAGGGAGAAACACTGTGATCGTGTTTGTGCAGCAGCACTGCAAACATCTTTAATTTGCATTTGACAGTTTGTAGGTCCCTGGTCCATACAAACATCTGCAGACGACATGTACATCATTTTATGTCCCTGAGGGAGTAGGTACCAGCTGACAGCTCTATGACTACATGCCTGAGCTCACCCAGCTTGGCCTTAAATTCAACTTTGCTGAAAGTGACCATGGAAGTCTTCCTATGTCCTGTCTGAGAACTTACATCAACAGCAGTTTTCAGTGACCTTTTTTAGCTGGGTTCTTTCAACTGAGACTTTACTCTCAACAAGCTGTTTTCTTCTTGGTGCCTCTCTCTCATTTTAATGGAAAATACCAAGTGCTGCTCATATCCCTGTAAAGCAGCTGGGCAAGGGATGCAAGCATGTGGTGAGAAAAACATATACAGCCAGAGCATTTCCCATCAGCCAGTCCCAGGTGCCTTCATTCTCTCTGTTCACAGCCACAAATCCTTTCCAAGCCCTCAAACTGAGTTTAGGAGCTCAGGTGCTTACCACAGAGCACAGCCTCCCACTCTCTGGGCCAAGTTCAGGAAAGACAGGCTTTTCAATGCCTCAGCTTAATTACCCATTGTTTATTGGCTCCCACATCTTTCCATTGATCGTTATGTCAAAACCTAATTTAACAGTAGTGGAGTGACAGGGAACAGAGGGCACCCAGGTGCTTAAGACACTTGTGTTGTTTTCTTAAAATATCCTGAATCATGCTGATATTTTCTTTTCTCTCTAAGGAATGGGAGAATGCACCAGAACTAAACATTTTGACACAAGAAGTTGAGGAGTGTTTTGCCATCAGCTTTAGTGCAGCATGATTAAACTGTAGCTGGACAGCTGCTAATAGAGTAAAAACCTCTTCATGTGTTAATACATTTTCGTGACATCCAGACATGTACATCTACCAGCCCAGGAAAGGACAACCTTGTTAATCTGAGTCACAGTCTTTTCTAAATTGACAGAAGTGCTGCTCTGTCTGCTACTCTTTAATATGGGGCAGATCCAGTCACCTGCCAGGAGGACATCTATTCCCTATATTCCATTTCTTATTTGAAATATTTATGTATCATAATAAATTGAGAAGAGCTTTATTGGTAGAAAAACATAATAAACAGAAACATACAAGTCTAGAGATGCACATTCTAGGGAAAAGCCTAACTTTCCTATGAAGAGAGCTTCACAGAGCAGCAGAAGTCAAACTATTAGAAATCTGAATGAATGGTTTCTCTCACTAAACTGGAGACTACTCTCATCCTGAAAGTCGGCCAGCATCTGATAGGGCATCAGATGCATAACCATCCCATTGTAAATAAAATCAGATTCTTCAAACTTCTGAAGTTAAGATTCTTTCATTTGTGTATAGACTGTTGTATCACTTTTTTAGTGCCTTACGGGAAGATGAGTCATTAGGAGAAATGAACATGGCTTGACACTTTGGCATGAAGGGGATAGGAATAATGAATATGGGTGAGGAGATGGGAGGAGAAGGCAAAAGAGATGACTAGAGTGCTGCTATTGCTTGCAACTGACAGCCTCAGGAAAACTAATTAGGGCTGAGGAAGCTGATGAATTCCATATGAGAAAATGTAGTTTGAATATTAAGAGGCTCTGCTCCATTATTGTCCAATTTTAAATCTGTTAAATTTGAAGGGGCTTAAAGTTTGAGGAAACACATTTTCTTATCCTTGTGACATGACAAGCAATGCAAGGATTTGGAGATAGTACTTTTTGCAAGGGTCCAAACCCATGTGTGTACTGGGAGTTAGCACATAGCCAATGCACGGCTGAAGTCTCACTTACATAATATCTTTTGTAAGGGTGTCCATGAAACTTAAATGGAGAACTTGGCTCAATTTCTGCATAAGCTGGCAGCATCACTCAGTATTTGCCATCAGACAAGAAAAAAGTGTTGTACAGTGTATTTTTCATTTGTTTTGCTTTAATGCTGTTTTAAGGATAATGATTTGCCATTGCTTGGCTCTGTGATTCATTTGATTGTTTTCCCTCATTTCAAGATGAATTGTAGTTTTTAATCTGTTTGCTGTCATGTCTCATTTCACTGAAACACACATATTGCTCTTATTGCTGTGAGAATAGGTGCTATATAAATAAAACTTATTATGATGATCATTAAAGTAAAAGAACCCATAGTCATCTGTTACACAATGTGCTCTTTGCCAGACTCAGTGCTCACGTTCACATTCCATCTCTCCCCTTCTGCAGGCAGTGCTCTGGTGAGATGGTGTTTCTGAGCCATACTGACTGAGAAGCATCAAGAGGACCAGAGTAAATGGAAGTAATGGGGCAGATTTATCACCGATACTTCCAGAGAATTACAACTTGCTTTTCTCAGGCAAAAACCAACAAAGAGGATACAGATGTGAGTTTTGAGCTCATCAGACCTCAGGGAATGGAGACAACAGATTAACATTTGGGTGAGAAACCTCCCAGGAGCACCTGTAGCCACAGTCTGACAACCGTATTCCTCTGTCTCTCTCCTGCACTTACCTGCTGGATGCTCTCCTGCCTCAGCTGCCTCCCAGAGGAGTAAAAGCAGCAAGTGCAGAGACGGAAAAGCATCTCCCCATCTGCCTTTGCCCAGCTTTTCTTCAGTCAGGCAACGCATGGAAGAGGGCACATGGGGATATGGGATGCAATTCTGATGTGGGTACAGCTGGAAAGGACTATAGATCCTCCTCCTAACAACATTGCTGTAATGCAATGAGTGTATTTGTTTAAGTGTTTGAACTTAAGTGAACTGAACTCTTGGAGACACAAATGTGACAGCAAGCCATCTCTTGCTTTGCTCAGAAGGATGAGGATGCCTGACATGTTCACTTCAGAATGACATCTGCTCAAAGATAAGAAACCTCAAGGAATATATTTGAAGTGCTGTCTGCATGGGTGTGTTGGGAGGTAGGAGGCAGAGATTTCGCTTGCATTCTATTAATCAAGTTGTTCTACTCTAAACCAGAATATATTTTGTGCAAAATTAGGCCAAAAAATTAGATGTGTTTTCTGGATGCCTCAGTAAAAAAGGCTGATCAGTTCCAGGGGCTCTATATCTGCTCCTTCCAGGGACTGATCTATATCACCTCCAAACATTCATTATATTCTCTTGACTCCTGAGAGAGCCTAGTTAGCCTGCATTGGTCACACCTTGCTGCTGCTGCCACTTTCTCTGCTGGCATGTAATGTACATTTGGGCACTAGATTTCCTAAGTGCTTATGTTTTTACTGCAAGCCAAGACTAGCCATATTTTACAATGTTCCTGAGGGAATAAATATATTTAGCCTGTTGAAGCTGAATGCTCCCTGGCTTCTTAAAGGTTTTCTTATCATTTATCCCAGCCACCAGCTGGGGTGTAGTGTGATCTGCTTCTACTAGAGTTCTGATGAGCATCCTGAGGACTACATGCAGGGTCTATACCAGGGAGCTTGCATATGCATTGCAGGGGTATCTCAGAGTGGGAATAAAAGCCTGGCTATGTGTAGGGCACAGGGAGAAGGAAACTGCTAGATTGCAATAGCTCTTCATGACATGGAAATGTTATTTTAAGATTTAGGACAGAACACGTGGAGGATTTTAAAGCCCAGTATATATTGTACTGGGCAAGGGAGTATGGAAGGCAGGACAGCTGCTTAAGGAGACAGGCTTCATATGATACAGTGTCAGGGGAATGGTTGACTCTGAAAGAGGAATTAGGAGCAGGAGGGGCAGGAGACGGTTGAGGTATTTGGAAAAAAAGCAATGCTTGAGAGCATAGAGACTACAATATATGCATGCAGTGCCCTTTAACATTGACCTATAGAGACACACTCCATACCATAGTCTCCTCTTTCCTTGCAGGACTCTAACAGCTGCTGGTGGCACTGTCAGGCTGGGAGAAAACTCTCCTGAGTCCTGGCAGTGGTATCACACATCATGTCACCTGTAACATGTAACATGTTTGCAATGTGAGTGCAATGTGGAGAACTCCTCACCTGAGAGTATTTGGAGGCTGACAAGAGGTGTATGGTGTAGAGAAATCAGGAGACAAATGCTCTCAAATACCTTTGTCATAGTGCAAAAGGGCATGGGAATCTGCAGAGCTGGAGCTGCAGTGTGGACACATTTGACATGGGGCTGAAGCAAGCTGTGCCTACAAGGCACTGCAGTGTGGACAAACTGTGTGAAGCCAATTAGTACAGTGAATTTAAGTGCTGACTCGTGCTCACTGCTACAAGCAGCACGGCTGAGTCACTTCCCACTGAGCTGCTCTCTCCACTAAGGCTGGGGGACACTGACACTGGGAGTTGGCTAAGAAACAACCCAGCTTCCTCAGAACTCGGTAACAATATCAGGACTGCCTCAGTTCTTCATCCTAACACCTCTGCTGCTCAAGGGTAGCAGATTACTAACACTGAGACCCATCTGTGCTTTTTTGGTGCATTTCTGTTCTGGCATCTAGTGAATCCTTGAAGAAACACTGTATGATAATCTACAGCAGAAATACTAATGTATTTTTAATAGTGACAGCTTTTCTTACCTAGCTGGAAAGTCATCCAAAACCACCTCCGTATTTGTGCAGGAGGGTCAGAAAAGAAAGTTACCAGCTGACTTCCTTGACAGCTCTGTTTTTAGTTAACATGTCCCAGTGTTCCCAATGTCAGCCTTGTTCCAATTTTTACAAGTGATCCTCTTTTTAATCCAGTTTTTCATAGCCACCCTTAAGGGTGGTTATAACTCCACTGGTTAACCGGTATCAGCTCCACAGCACCTGCTGCGCATTCTGCCTTCGCCATCTCCGTGCTCTGCCTCCCAGCAATCAAAGGGCATGACTTTTTGCTAGCAATCTCTGCTCAGCAAGGAAGGAGCATCCCCAGGGATACCTGTCTTGGTGGAGTGGTGCTTGATTCATACCGGGAGCATTCTGCAAATTTACTGAATTTCATTGATGTGCCAAAAGAGAACAGCAGAAAAGTTGTGGCTTCCCTCATCCTAACAAGAAACTTTTATTTCATAAGTAAAACCCAGGTCTTTTCTGTGAAAAATACCTCTACTTGCTTTGATGGAACCTTTAAGTACAACCTGATAACATTTGATGCAAGGTAGAAACTATCAGAGAATAAAAAAAAATGGGTCTAGATGTATTGCTGATCTAGACAAACTGACACTGAATCATTGCCAGCTCATGTGGAATGCAATAATCAAAATTTATAATTTTAACTGTTTCCTGGTTAAGTACAAACCCTGCAAGAGTTGTACATGTCCACTGAGGTGCAGTGTACAATGTCGAGGGACAATTCAACACGACTCCCAGCTGCTGAGCACATGCAAGGCATTTATGTTGGTCTGAAGTAACCCTTCATGTCTCATAAAAAAACATCTTACACACTGCGGGAGTTGTCTGGGGACTCACTTTCTCAGGTTGGACTGTTGTTTTTAATAAAAACTGGTGTTTTTCATTTTGGTTTTCAAAGAATTGAAAGAAACATCAACAAGAAATACTGAGATAGTCTCAGAAACAGCCCACAAGCAGGAAAGCTGAACAAGGAGGATTTGTGGTAGAAGATACCTGATACAGGCAATGCAAACATTCCTGTGAGTGGCTATGCTGCTTCAGAGCTGAGCCTCCAGAGCCAAATGGTTTGAGCTTGATGGATCCAGATAGACTGTGAAGGCAAAGATTGGGCTTGCCTCTATCCTTGCCTCTTTCCTGGCAGGTTTTCCTGCCAGGAAACCAGGATGCTTTCTTCAAGCTGGAGGGAGCAGATGAGGCAAAACTGCAGATAACTGAAGATAAGCAGGGAATGTCAGGGAGTGAAAGTGCAAACTCAACGAATGAACACGACCGTGTAGGTCCACCTTCCAACTACCTCAACCACTGTGAAACATGGGATTTGCTGAAAAGATAAGGAGGTTTAGGCAAGGGAAAGCCTAGTTAGCTCTGGACTGAACAATGGGGAAGAAGGGCCTTCCTCTGTCACTTCAGAGAAAATCCTGCCTCTAGATGAAGGTGGTTATTTGACAGTGTGAAGTCCCTTCAAAAATTTCCATTTAAAACAAATTATCATTTGTACGGTTGAAGAGTCTTTCATACCTACAAATGTGGAAGAAAAAGGGGAAAATTTATATGAAGTTGATGAAATTTTACTTGCCACTGAATCTTTAAGACAACTTCAAAACTGCCGTATTCCGACTCCCATGACAATTTGCTCCAGAGCTAGGGTATCCATCATGAAATACATACTCTAAAAAAATTCCTCTGCAGAATTTCAGCTACTTCAGCTGAGCAATTCAGACTGTCTATATCCCAGTAACATCTGGTATATGTGTTTGTTGCTCAGCTTTGGTTTGTAAATATGTTTGCTGTTAGCAGCATTTGTTAATATAATTTTCCTTGTATGAGTGGATTATTTTTCACTGTGTGGTACAGTTAAGAATTTCCTATTTGTAACAACATAGCAGTTCTGTCAAAATATATACAATCATTTAAAGCTAATAGATATCCAGTATTAAATAGCACTGAATGTAGGCATGTTCTAGATTTAAGTAATCCTGAGTAGAGGCTATTGATTTTACTGAGCTGTGAATGTTCAGCACTTCTGAGACCTGGGTCCATAAAGTGGTGTTGTTTTTATAATTGTCCAAACTAATAGCCTTAATGCCTAAGAATTGTTCTTTCCTTTCTTGAAAATAACAATCACGTTCTTATTGTGATTCTTACCTTCCCTTTTGGCTTGCCAAAAGACCAGGGAAAATGATTACAATTTCTAGCATACCAAAATTTAAAAATAGCATGATAACACTGGTCTGTACATAATCTGTCTTTATCACATCAGAGATTGAAACTTCCTGGCAATTGGAGAAAAAGCCATTAATACTCATAGCCTTGTATTAGCCAAGCCAGATTTGTTTTAATTTTCCTTTGGCAATAGCAGTAGCTCCTTGAGACTGCACAAGCAGCTACACCTGAGCAGAATCCAAAAAGGACACCTTGCTTCCGCCCACAGAAATGTTAACTCTTACATGGTGTCTGTGAGAGAGCTCCCAGTACTTTGGTGCCAGGGGAGTCCTCCGGACAGTCACACGACTAAAACTGACTGTCACATACAGTACAACCCTTATTTTACCCAACATAACTGTGAGTGTGGAGATTCATCTCACCTGCACCACATGCCATTGCTGAAAAGATTCTCATGTTTTTCAGAGGCAGGTGCTCCTGGTTTATTCTGCTTGTGAGAGAAGCAGCAACGCAGTACTCCAAATGTAGAATTTATTGGTAGCATGAAATCAGGTATTTGTGGAGACATAAATAATATCATGAGGTAATAATTTGGTTCTGATTAAGCCCATTTCTAGGCAATTGGTTTTTTCTGTCTAGAGTGTCTCCTCCAAAACATGGTTGTTTTGCTACTTGTCAAAGCTGTGAGTTTGCAAAATCATTCAGACGCTCCCTTGTGGAGCCAGTTCACCTGAACTGTTAGGTGATGGTGACTCCTCTGACAATTCCTTTCTGAAGATGATGGCAGAGCTACCTTTATCCAGTCTTTTCCCCCACCAACACCAACTATTTTTGTATTCTGTTCTCATCACAATTCTAGTGAGAATCGTGCTTTGCAAACTAAATAGGGGAGAAAATGCAGTACTATCTGCGTTCATTTTTATTTTGTTCACAGTCCAATCACTCATCTTAAAAACTTTGAGCTTTTCATTTTGTTTGAAGCCAGCACATTAAGGTTCATTTATACCTACAAAAATATGTATGTTGAAGTTGTTGTTGTTTAGAGCATCTGTTTGTTATTCTTTGACAGAGCTGTCACTAGAGGGTCCATTTTGAGCTCATTCATTGAAAGCTGTGGCAGCAACAGCAGCCAGCCTTAGCTCAGTTCTGCCTCCAGAGATTTGCAGAGAAGCTATTTGGAGTTTATCACACAGTTTTGCAAAAGACTACAGCCTCGGCAAGCTGTCATAAAGAGCCTCTCTTTCCAACTGGGCTCGTTTACAAGTAGTATTTTATTACTCTCTGCTTTGTTTTACCCTACACCTTGCAAAATCTTTCTTCATCTCTTTTACTCTGCTGATAGAGTGAAAAATTCTGAAATATGACTCTGAAAAATGCTTGGTATTTTTAATGCATTTATAATTCAAGAAGTCTTCAGCTCCACTCAGAGCGGAGCTCTTTGATGCTAAACTCTTCCACATCCTGAGCCCCCCTGGACAGGACCTGCAGCCAAGAGCCTTATCCTGAGCAGAGCCACTTCCCAAAACCACTCTACAAACCCATGATTAGTTCCCACCCATGATATTTGCTGACAATCAGTCACTTCCATCTGCTCTTTTCATAGGAGAGTTTTTAACTGGAGTACCAAAAGCCACTGGTTTTATCCCTTAAGGAGGATATCAGGTCAAATAAAAAAATCCATGAGGCTGATTTCACTCTTGTACCTTGCTCTGTGTACATTGGCTCTGCCACAAATCTGTCTCCCAGGGGAACTCCAGTGGGAGCCAGCCCAGCAAGTCCACAGTACCCTTTCCCCAGCATAACGTCACTAGGGGTTTGAGGGTGTTCTGCGTTAGAAGCTCAAATTCGGGGTTGTATCAGACTTGTCATCTTAAGTACACTAATCTGCGTCAATAGAAACTTAGTTGTGCTCCACCCACAAGCTCCTGGCACTCCAAACAGCAGTGCTGCTGAATCTCACAATTTTATCTCAAGGCACATAAGTATTTGGTGCTTTTCCCAAAGTCTCAGTTCCTTGAGTCAAGTGATTATGTGCGCACACCAGCTTGTAAAGGTGAAGAGCCAAGTTCTTGCTACCACTCTGCCCTTTCGAGCAGACCTAAATGTCATGGGAAGAGAAGCAATATGCTCTATTTGACAGGTCAAGTGTAATGGAGGATGTGGTTCTTGCAAGCCAGGTGCACACTGCGAGCACATCACTGAGGCTCTCAGGCACAAACACCAGGAGCAAGGACATAAATGAAGGAGCTTGGTTTATGCAGCTGCCCAGGCCCCTGGGGATGCTATGATTTTAGTTTCATGTCTGATGCAAACCCATCCCACAATACTGTGTTTTTCAACTGGGAGAGAAAAGCAGCTGCCACCTTAAAGTTGCTATTTTGCACATGACTGCCTTCTAGCTAAGCTTCCCTCCCTTCCAGCTCTTATAGTTAACTCCTGCTTTGTTTCTCTGTATCTCATAATCCTCAGAGGTAGTGTGTCCTCACATACTTTTTCAGTCGAGAAAGAACTGTCCTATCCCTATACATCACTTTCATCGGTTAGATGAACTCAATGTGAGACTTAAAAACCATTGCCCTGCATGGAACTCTTGTACCTATTTAGTGGCAGTAATTCAGGTGATTTTTCTCTTACACTTCTTGTTCATCCACATTAGTGGGTGACAGCCTGTAACAAATGCATTCGTACCAGGTAGATTTCATTAACATAAATTCCAGCTCCTTCATGAGGTAATTAATACCAAACATTGCTGTCATTTTATAAGATCGTAATTCTGAGAACCATTTTTTAAGCCATGTAAACAGTGATGATTTACAGCTTTGAAGATATGTGACCAAAACCTTCACCTCTTTTTTATGCAGAGGGCCGTATTCATTGTAAAATGAAATTTTCTCGAAATCTGGTCTATAAAGCAGAGTCAATCCACATTAATTCATTTTATTTCCTCTAAGACTTCTTTGTACTTAAAATAGTACCTCCTTCTAAAACCATGTATTGTGTCTCTGATGTCTTTTGATATAGCAGCAATTTTGCAGTTGCCAGCAGTAAGTTTTCTGGGTGATCATACCAAGAGTTTCATCTCTCTTTTGATCACAGGAACTCAGCTTCCTTCTCCAGCCCAACCTGGTCCTTCAAATTTATTCTTCCACCAAGATAAGTTTTGTTTCCACACAGCTTGAGGAACTTAGCAGGTAGGTCTGCTCTTTCAGATCTCTTTTCTGACACAAGAAAAAAAAATAGCTGAGAATATCATACCTGATTTAGAAAACTTTACATGATGTCTGAAACTTACCATCTCATCCAAGAACTCCACTACTGAGGGCTGCCAGGAGTTTGGCCATAATTGCAGTTAGTGTTAACATTAACCAAAAAGGTTTGTGTTTCCTCTTCTTCCCTCCCCTCTTAGTAATTTCTGCCTAATGAGAAGTGTAATTGATGATATTGCTTGCAGTTGTGAGAGGAAGGACAGCCTTTCCCACATTGCTGCCTAAAGCTCCATCCATCTGGGCGTGTGTTTCTGGATCTCTTTCCTCATACCCTTACCAGATTCTGGGGTTGGGAGCAATGCAGTGTGGTGGTACCCACCCTCTTCTGGTACCCCGGGTGATATGAACCCTGTGAGTGCAGGTCTCTTTTGCAGGGATACAGAAATCCTTAGTGGAGATTTGGTGGGGACAGGGACCCCAGTACCCCCGTGGGTAGCCCAAGCCTGTGTCACAAGCAAAGGCTGGCAGGGGTCTCAGCTGGGGGCTGTGGGTGCAGATAGGCAGACGCGACACTCGCCGCTTGTTTCGTGTGGAGTATTGAAGGGCTCATCATACAGCAGCTTTTGATCACTACCCTGTTTGGATGAGAGCCAGAAGCAATGACGTAGAGATGAAAGCTTCTGTATCCCAAAAGCAATCCCCTAAGCCATCCAAGTCCCTCTAAAGCTCTGACTATTTGCTAGCTGAAGAGTTTTAGGTTGGTTATGTAGCACAGATAAGAGCGAAAACACTCCTGTAGAGAACAACAGTGTTCCTTTTATTTTGGATGTTCAGTCTGTTTCCTTTCCAAGTATTTGTTTGTTTGTTTGTTTGTGCTTGCTCTGCCACTGCCCTTCAAGCAATTCATGCCCACTCCGTAGTAGGGGGCAAGTAGCTGGCTTAACTTCTAAAAATGTACTACTGCGGGTACCTCTTTTGTTAATTCAAACAAAAGGAGTCTTATTAGTATAGACTGTTCTATTTAAATTACATGTTTATGCTGCTTGAGTTTGTGGACTTACACTAGCTTTAATTCTTACACTGAAATAATTGGTAAAATGAAGCTGAAAAACATCCAGTTCTGCCAAGGTCACATTTTTCAGCTGAACTGTTAAGGGGATATTAAGAGTGCTTTGGCTTTTTTTTTTATAAATTGTCATTTCTCCTTCTCCCAAAGTCAATGGAGGAGTAGTATTATGTTTTTGTTTCTTTCACCTCTTCATAAAACTCAGTGTGTTTTACTGTCTTTGGTACAGGGGGGCCAAGTCCACAAAGCACTTATGCACGTACAGAAAGATCCTCGGAGCAACTCCCGAAAGCAGCTGATTAAAATCAGACTGATTTAAGAGGCAGAGAATATACCAATCTGCCTGATTTTAATCAGCCCGTTTCAGGAGATTGCTCTGACACTCGAACCCAGCGCTACATGAATTTGCTACTACAGCAGGGTCAGTAATGTGCTATCTCAGGTGAGATCAATGGGAGTTTTGCTACTGACTTCAGCGGAATCATGATTCACCAGCAATATAGCTGGAGGTTATCTGCTTTTGATTTGACTACTGCACCATTCCCCCATTTCTCATGCCAGACATGGATATTTACATGTATTTGCCATCTGTGGGCATCACTGGCTTTCACCAGATAACCCCAATGCAAACCCTAAGTTTAACCATTTAATCATTACAAACACTAAATCTAAAATGATTCTACTAGTGAGGGCATAACATGCAAATATCTGTAACACCATTTTGTTCTTGAGCAGATTAGTCTTTGTGAAGAGGTTTGATGAACTGTGTAAAGACTATTAAAATCACTATGCAGGATTTGAGTGAAATAGAACAGCTCACAGATGTGGGCTCTTATGCAATGATTTAAGTTTGCAGAGCAAAAGGTGTCCAGGAGATCTCTTACAAAATTTCAGGTGCACTTCTTTTCTTATTCACAGATAGATTTAAGTAAAAACACACTCCTTAGCACTCTCACCACCAGATTACAATGTTTAAAAGGTGCGTCTTTCAATGCATGGCTAGAAACATGCCAATTCACTGCTCGATTCACTCAAGAAAGGAACGATGCAGCTTGCTGTTAAACATCCTTCTCTGATCTGCTTCTCAGTTGAATCAGACTGGTGTTGCATGCTGTGTAGCTGGTAGAACTGGTCTAATTCCTTGGTGTGATCGTTCAGGGGCTTTAAAAAACAATTCTGTACTGGAAAATGTACAAAGATCTAAATAATTTAATTTACAGTTCAGATGTAAAAGAACCATAAATAGAACTTAATTCATTAATATAGTCATTTGACTATATTCACAGCAATATGCAAACCCATTAAAAGCTCCAAGTCAAATTCTAAATAGAAAGTTGAGGGTGGCTCTACATTTAATTTAAAAGCATTTTTTTTTAACTAAGAGTCTAACTGCATTGTAGGCGGTGTGCTTCTACTGCTGAATAATTTCTGAACATCAGAGCCCTCAGCACTTCAAAAAAGGTGATCAGCAATTCAAAGAACATGGATCTAACTCTAGCAAGCAAGAGAATTTTTATCATTTAATGTTAATGAAAACCAAATTTCCGGTAAATATTCAACATGTTAATGAAACTCAATCTGGTGGTAGTGGATTTATGCTCTATTTATTATTTTTTATTCAAGCAATTTCAATTACCTAAAGAGAAATGGAGATTCATACACAAGTTATTACTTTGAGCTGTTAAAAAAACCCCTTAAGTACTCTATAAATCTGCTTGAAATTTCCTTTAACTTTACATTTCTATCAAGGAAAGTATTTTAATGAGGAAACGAAAGTGTAAGAATGTCCTATCTGAAGTTTTAATTGAGTTCACTGATGATACCTGAATAGCAGAAGTGAAGCACAAGCAAGGACTTTGAAACAAAGACAATGAGTCAGCCAAATGATGAATGGCAGTTTGTATGCAATTGAATACATAATTGTATAGAATATTTTGTCCTAGCTTCCATTAATAAGAAAGTGTGTGTGAGAGTGTGCATATGTGAATATTGAGCTTGAGACTGAGACTCTGGAACCTGCATCCACAGTTGAATAAGTCTGGATGTGGTTGTGGTCATGATTTAGCTCTCAGTCATGTATTTTTATCAAGTCTCAGTACCCAGAGGGACTGTTTAATTCAACCTGCACCTAAGGAGATGGTAGGAAGTTGGTGGGAAGATCCCAGCTACCTGCTCCAGTGCCTGAAGAGCAGTTTTTCTAGACAGATACTGATATTACCAAACTTGCACTCATCTGCACTGTACCCTCAGGTCAGGGGCTGCTTTTGACAATATTTGCTCCAACCGTTTGTTCAGGGTGCTTTCTTTTCCATTTGCCAAATTAAATGAGTACATTAGCAAGTGTCCTAATCATGGGCTAGTAGGATATGATGTCGGTGGAGTGAGGTACACAATTAAAAGAGCTACTCAAAATGGCACTTTCAGCCCTGTACTTCTCATCATCCGGAAGAAAGAAACCTGAAAAACTTTGCACACTATGTCTAAACATCCCCAGTGGTACTTCTCATATACACACAGCCAGGATCAATATAAATTACTGACTATACCAAACCATTCAGAAATATAAACACTACTAACCAGTTGACTAACAGCTTAGTCAAAGAGGAATCACTGTTTCCTTGCGCTTGCAAGTCTTACGTAAAATATGAGCTGCTTCTGACTTCAGAGTAAATATGTGCTTTTGTTATCAAGCACCTGACATTTGCAGGATAAATCCTGTGTGAATTTTAAAAAAGAGAATGAAAGTGAAAATCCTTCTCATTTGATGAAAGGTAAACTGAGTAGTTCCTGGGAAGAATAGAATTTTCTGCTCCGGAAAAGAAGCACCTGGGTATTGTCAGGGCAACTTAATTGTCTGTTTCCAGCAGATAACAGGAAACGAACACTACACAGCTCTGTTTGTGTCACTAGTGTAGATCACAAATCTTTTCCATAGAATTGGGCATTGCTGAGATAACTCAGAAACAGACTTTAGTATAGGAGGAAATTAGATTTCTCTGAAATATCATGTTAAAAACTTCCAGGCCTACACAAGAAGATAACTGTGAGGCAGTGAAAAATAGCAATTTCCCACTTAATTTGATTTTAAAATCAGAACTCTAATGTTTACTTCAATCTTTTTGTATTCCTTTCCTGAGAGATAGAAAATGTCTATTGGTAAACAGGTGGGATGAGAACTCGAGAGCACTTAAATCCTGTTTCGAGGATCTCATGAATTTTACTTCATGGTCACTGTGGTTTGAAACTATTGACCATTCTTGGCACAACAGAAGGAATGAGTGACTGAAACTGCACTTCTGTGGTCTGGGGGAATAAAGACCTTAGAACAAAAAGCAATTCCCTCATGAAATGACTCCACCAGAGCTAAGCCAGCAGAGAATGGGGCTGTTTTCTTCTCAGAAAAAAATTATTCATTTCCGTAGAGAAATTCCTACCACACACAAGACACCGTATTTTTAGGATGTAGGGGCACTGCAATTTACATTAATAAAACTAGTGTTAGAAATGGTATTTTTGGTACTTACTTTTCTAAGTTCCATATCTGACTGAAGGAATAATAAGTACAATGAAACAGAATCAGATTATGTCTTGCTGCCATTTATTGCTAAAATTAACAATGTATTAATGCAAGACCTGTGCATTGCAAAAACTTAAGCCCTAGTGACCCGAGGTTAATATTCATGTATTTAGATTCCTGTCAGTTCCCGGGATTTAAGAAAAGCCTGGGATTTAACAGAGTGGTTAGAGTAATCATAAGAGGCTGCTGTTAGAAATGCTGGATTGAACTTGAACTGTCAATCATGTCTAAAAGTAATGTACATATAAAAACAAGGTTATCAGGTGACTATGAAATGTCTTTTGTCATCAGCTAGCAAGAGCTTCAAGAGCTACAGGCTCTTGAAGTAGCAAAACTCTTGCAGGCTGGGTCAGAGAAAGGTCTTGAAAAGCCCTGCAGATTCCCCAGTGCAGCACAGACTGAAGAGAAATGTCTGTATTCCTGGCTGCTTCTGTGGCAAACATTGTTCAGTTATTTTTTTCAGCTGAAATAGTTTTTTAGAAGTTTCTATGCTAACAGAAGAAAAAGTCATAGTAGGAAATCCAGGCTGATTCCTTCACAGGAAAAATCTTCATGTAGCCATACAACTTCATGGATGAGGAAGGACATTACTGCTTGTTCGGTACCACATATAAAGTTTATATAGGGAAAAGTTTCTGCTCCAATTATATCACCAAAGAAATATTAGTGTCTTGGTTTCGTCTGGGACAGAGTTAATTTTTTTCCTAGTAGCTGGTATAGTATTTTGAATTTAGTATGAAAATAATGTTGATAACACACTGATGTTTTCAGTTGTTGCTAAGTGGTCTTTATAATAAGTCAAAGACTTTTTGGCTTCTCATGCTCTGTCACTGAGAAGGCTGGAGGGACACAAGAGCTTGGAAGGGACAAAGGGATATTCCATACATATGATGGCATGCTCAGTATATAAACTAGAGGGACTGGACAGGGGCTGCTGCTTAGGAACTGGCTAGGCATCAGTCAGTGGGTGGTGAGGAATAGCATTGTGCATCACTTACTTTGTATAACCTACTTTTTCTGTTGTTGTTGTTGTTATTATTATTATAATTATTCTCATCATCATTATTATTATTATTCTCTTTCACTCTGTCCCGTTAAACTCTCTTTATCTCAACTCAAGAGTTTCCTCACTTTTATTCTTCTGATTCTCTCACCCATCCCACTGAGAAGGGGGAATGAGTGAGTGGCTGCATGATGTTAGTTGCGAGCTTGGGTTAAACCACATCAACTAGAAAAAAATATGGAAGAAAAATGATTTTATTTCTTTTCCTGAATTACTGTACTATAAGCCTCAGTATCAAACTGTTCCCTCTGATTTTGAGTGGGAGGGATGAGAGCCTGACATAATCTGGGGCAATGGCAGGGATCGTAATTCCTCCACAGCACTGCCCCTCCATCAGCTGGATAAAAAGAAGATGGCCTGAGGTATTCAGTGGGCCTGGGGTAATCAGTGAGGCGGGAGAGACAGATCAGGAGACCAGCTCTTGTCTGTAGCACTGTCCTCAGCCAACCCCAGGGATTTCCGACTGGAAATCAGAGCTACAGCTAATGCTGCTTGACACAGAATTAACTCTCCCAGGGCCTCCTCTTTGCTTCTGTAGAGCTGCCGTGGAAAAGAAAATCTGAGCTGGACTGTGTGCTCCCCACAGGTTTGTATTGCAAAGAAGACTAGAAAGACAGAGGAGAAACGGGAAAGGAGAATCCCTTAAAAGATCCATCTTGTGGCCCCACAGGATACAGCCTGAGAGAGAGTCCATAGTTTAAAATTATATAAATATCATATATCTTCCATATCTCACCCACAGGAATAACAATGGTCTGCAGCAAAAAGCAGCAGGAGTTCTGTATCATCATTCATACTGGTGTATTTGGATAGAAACCAGAAAATAAACTTTTTCATCACGTTTTCAGACTTCAAACATATATGTAGGCACTGTTTTCTCTCTCTTACAATTGCAAGCTAAAGCAAGTATTTTATTTGTTATAACCAATTTACCACTGCTCATGAGCATTACAATTATTTCCTCCTCAATCATTTTATTATCTTACTTTTTAGGTGCAAGTAATTATTTTGTAGATTGGCTAATTTAACATGCACAAATCTCTCCAGTAGAGAATGGTAACAGGAACTTTTACAGCTAGAATAATGTGAAATTGCTCCAAACTGCATTAAGACATGAGACACTTGTGGTGTGGAGCCCTGGGATTTCCTCAAATGCAGCATCACCGAAGCTCAGGTCCCCCACAGGGTGGCAGGGACCTCAACATATGAGGCATCCCAGCTTCACTGGCTTCCTGGACATCAGTGCTTCCTCTCAGGCAAGGACAGTTGGTCCGATGGTGTCTGTCACCAAAAAGAGTGCAAGCAGGCAGGCATTTCTTTTAGTTGGATGAGAAAGCATTTCAGACTGCAAAAAGGAGCCTTTCTCAGAACCTGGGTGAGTCAAGAGGTGTCAAAGAATCACAAGCAGCAGACCCTTCAGCTGGATGTTTTCTTCCCTTTGGAATGACATGGAGGTTTTCTGCCCTGTGAACTAGCCAAGAGCCATTTATCAAGAACTCTGTACAGTGCTGGACCTCCAGCTAACTGGAGCGTGTCAACCCTGGATCAGTCCAGAGCTGTCTCAGCAGTTAGAAGGGCTTAACCTTCGCCTATGGAGCCCCAGTTCAAACTTGTTAAAATTTGCAATCAGTAATGTAACAGCACAGATTCTTCCTCTGACGCAGAATGAAGAATTTCCAAGGGATGTTGAGCAAATCATGAGTTAGACATTGCCCTGGAAACACCCCTGAAGCTCCCTGGATACGTTGCTTTTATTTTCCCTTCTGAAAAAGAGATTTTTGCAAGCCATGCAAGTGAGTGATTTCAGCATATAATTCCAGAGTAGTATGTAGCTCTTCTCTTACCACATACACAGACATTGCTTTTAGTGCATATCATCACATAGTGATTAATGGTAACATGGCATATACTCCAGGGAACACAGCCAGCTTAAACATGAAAACCCACATAGACTCAGATGGACAGACAGGCATATAAATTTTATTTATTTTGTCAGCCAAGCAAGAAAACTGTAAAAATAAGAATACAAAAATCTGCTCTGATGTTTGCTTTACTCTGGGATAAAGTGATTTAACAGAATTACCAACCATGATTTTTTCTGAATAGGGTTACACACACTGGCCTGTCACCACCCCCGTAGCTAAGCTGTGCTCGGCATAGTACCAGATGCAAGAGAGAGAAAAGAGAGAGGGACTTTCCACTGTCTGTTCTTTTCTTTTGGTGTCCTCAAGGGATACCATAAAGATACTGGCCTCAGGAACAACCTCAGTTATGGCCATACCTAAGAGGGCTGTTGAACAGCAAGGGGTCACTGACCTATAGTAGCATTTACATCGTGCTGCCTCCTCCTCACCCACCTGCTCTGTGGTGAGAGCTGTCACCCGGGGTCCTGCTGGGATGGAAAGGCTCCTCAGGAGACCATTTAAGTTGCTTTATGGTCTTTTCTGTTACTCTGCAGTTGCAGAAGTGCTATATATATTATAGGCCTAAAGTATGAACTTTGTATATATTTCATCTTTCATAGCCATCAGAGATTATGAATGACAAACTGGCTCTCCAGATATTAGATGTTTAGTGTCGCTGATACAAATAAATGAAAAGGACAAAGGTTTATGCCATAAATATGAAACACAGAGAGCAATTGAATTAGGTTATTTTTACATCTCAGATTAAAATTGCTCTTTCTCCTTAATTTTTCTGATTTTAACTTAGATCTTTCAAGGTCAGTTGTTCTCTGGGGTAGTTTTGTGTTATCTGATATGCCCTTTCCTGATTTTCTCATTAGTGTTCCTCAAAAGAATTTTCTCCTAACCTTTTCATCTTCTTTAATACAGGATTTTTTTTTCTGAAATTGTTTCAAGACAAACAAATAAATCTCTTTTTAAAAGAGGTGCTTTTTTTAGGGAAAGATTGTCAGAATTGTTCCTTGTAGCATGGCATTATAATTCAGTTTTGCTAGCCAACTAAAAAAGGAAGCATTTGTGAATAGGGTTGAAAGGACAAGAGAATAGAAATCAGAAATCTAATGCCATTCAAATGTGCTCCTCTATGTAACATTTTTGTGATCACTTTCCCCTACTCTGACTAGAGTCTCAGAGGCTATAAAATATATATATATAATATACAAGTATTATTGAATATATAAGTCTTAGTTAAAGTCCTTTTGAAGGAACATAAAATCTTCCGTTTATGTATTTTACACGAGTCTATGTGAACATTTTGAAAGGAAAAACACATGCAACATACTCATTTCATGCTGGGAGGAAGGGGGGATCCTATTTTTTCATCACAAGAGATATTTTTCATAGCTGTCGATTCATGGCTGAATTTTAGAATATCAGATTTCCAAGGGAGTCAAAGGCAAATATAAAATCCCTTACATTATTCAGGCACACCCTTGCCATGATCCATGCAAGTATTTGTCTATCTTGGGTACATTTTCTTGTTTGATGTTTTAAATCAAGCCCATGTAGAGAAATAAGACTAACCAAATTATCACACTATGTTACATTTACCTACATAAACACTGCCATAATTTTTACTAATGAACTCCAGAAAATAGGAGACAATAATGAACCCCTTTTATAGTATAAACTTCATATTCTGTGCAAATTGCAATATTATCAGGAAGCCAAATTTCTCGCTAATACATTACGGACTTCTCAGCTATTTGCATTCAACAAGGGTATTAGAATGATAGCATTTTAAGAGTAAACTCACATAACATTTTTTAGTGTAATCAACCATGGATGATGCCCATCTGTCATATCTAGTCTGTATGACTAATTGTTAGTGGTCTGTAATTGAAATTTAGATTTATTAAATAAACAGAGATGCCATTATAAATGCACTAATTCAATATGTGGGGGAGGGACAGGAGGATATGAAACTGGGCAGTAGCTTCTAAGCATTGTTTATGTCTATACATATTCAGAGTAATGTGTTCCAGTCTACAGCTGGGCCAATCCTTCTGCAAGGCACATCAGAGCTGGCTGGCAGATGCCTAAATCATGGCAAACATTCTCTTTCTCATTTTTCCACATTTCAAAGGGGGGTGTGAATGGAAGAAGAGCTTAGGCTTGTTCGGAGGTTTATATTTTATAGGAGGTCCTAGAAAAAAAAGAGTTCCTTGTTATCATTATAAAACATGGTAAGCTCCAGAAGACGATCTGTGGTTTTATACACACCGTAACAGTGGTCAAGGTCAGCAATATGTCAAAGAACATGTATGCAGACTGCAGACGGATCTCTTTTACAGACCTAGGATGAAATCTTAGCCAGATTAATGGCAAAGCTCCCATTAACTTCAAAAGAGTCAAGATTTCACTCCTTGGAAGTGAAATGCATTTCTGTAATGTGCTAAGCATCCTCAGCTGGCATCAGGTAAGCTCATCGAGGAAGGAGGTCACTCAACCCCTGCAAAATTGAGTTCTTCATCCCTAGAAAGCAAAGAAACATCTTCGTGCTCTATAAGAAAGTATTTTCAGGATGACTAAATGGCTAATTTTTCTTCAGTGGCATAAATAACCACTGAGCATACACAGATGTCATCACCAGATGCAATTCCTCAGTTGGTGTCACTATAGAAGCAGAAAAATCTCTAGTGAGCTCTGCACTGCTTTACTGTTGCTTTACATTGTCACTTATTTAGTAACCCCATATTTTCTCTGCTAATTTGTTTTATTATGGAGGTGTTTTATCTTTCTGTTTGGAAAATAAGGCTAAGAACCAGATTTAATCTCCAGGATATGAGATCACGCCTTCTGTGAGAGCCTGTAATTCTTTAATGACTAGAATTAACATGTTGGGTATGTCCATGGGCAAGAAGAGGGAGATATTTTTTAGCCCTAGGAGCCTGATCCTGCAGCCTCCTGAGCAGCTTTAAATTGCAAGTACTATCCTGAAAACTTAGGGCACTTGGTACCCTGCAGGGACTGCCAAGGCTTTCACAGAACTGGCACTTTCAAAAAGAGTGCAGCTCAGTGTTTTCAGAGATGAATTTTGGGACTCCTGCCACACAGAGGTTTTTTCCTGAGTTTTTTGTGGTTGTTTTGAAAGAGCTACTTTTTTTATATAAGAACTAAACCAAATCCACTCCAAGTAAAAAATGCTCATTTAAATAGATAACCGCTTACAGCAGATGTACCAAAGACAAGTGTCAGAAAAAGGTTGGGAATGCTAAGGCTATTAACATAAGAGGTCAAATCAGACACTGCTCTTGGATTTGGCAGAGCCTCCAGAAACAGCTTATGACCAGAAAAGTCTCCCTTTTGATTAGGTATGTCGTTTTTGCTTCTCAGCTCTGCCTTGACCCTGTTTATATTGGCTGTGGCAGCACTTCTTTCCAGAGCACACTTGCAATTAGGGCAGGAAATTTTGTGGGGCTGTTAGGAGACTGCAAGCAGTTTCCACACTGAAATAAGCAAAACCAAGGGCAATGTTTTGGAGAAAAAAAATAGTATATGAATATGGATGTTGTGGTTGCTCAGTTGAGAGGAGTGAGCAGCCACTCCGGGAAGAGAAATCAGATCCTATCTTTGTCTGCAACATTAATGCCCCTGATTCTGACTGCTAAACATAGAGCAGAATCTACAGACATTTCACTACTCGTAATTATAATGATCATGCCTGTGTGGTTGCAGCTTAAAAGGATATTTTCATGTTCTACTAAACATTCCCACTGTTGATGAGAGACATTCTTCTTAAAGTGTGAGCAACACAGTCTTTGAAGTTCAGTTATTGTGTCAGGTGAAACCATGGATAAACCCTGAACTCATTCCCAGCTAAGCACATAACTAGAGAAGGACGGAGTGGCACGGGCTCTTGCTGAAGGGGAAGCTCATCAAACAACTTCATTTTCCTGCTCATACCATTCCGGGCTGCAACAACTGTTTGTTTTACGGTCTAGCTGGTGTTTTGCCCATTTTGTGACATGAAGCCTTCCCTCTGTTGTGGAGCTCATACAAGGCATTGCTCTTTCTCAGGACTGTTGAACTGTCACATTTGTTATTCTGACTGGAAGAGAGAAACTCTACCATTTCTGTACATCCTTCTTTGGATACTTCTTATTGGCTTCCTGACTTGAAGAGTTTATGATACTTTTTCTTTGTAAGACAGTGTCACAAATGTTAGCTGTCTAGGTCTGGTCTTCATTATTCTTTTATTCCTTTTCCAAAACTGGATTTTCTCTTCTTGGCTCTTTATCACTTTTATAGTGACTCACTTATACTTTGAATCCTAGGATTTTGCTTACTTTATGCTGGCAATCCTTCTTGTAAATTACAAATTATCAAAACAATATAATATTTCAGAAGATTGTGTGAGACGAACAGAAGGGAAAAAGAATTTTTTATTTCTTTGTTTTGAACACCCAGTCTCCTGCCTGCTTTTACTATCTCACTCTTCCATCAGGCTGTCTTTCTAAACCTGAGGCATACTATTTTAAAAGCCTTACAGGTGACATGGAAGTAGAACTTAAGGAACTTGAGAAACTCGAGCTGATAATTTCCGAAGCATTTGAAAATGTTACTGTCAGCCTCAAAGAACCCACTACTTGTGCTGTCATCCTGGTGTCATCTCATGCGATCTTCTGCAGTGGGTGTGTGCTAATGCCTTTCGTTTCACTGAGCTGCATGCCACAAAATCCATTCCCTCTCTGTAGAATCCACTCCCGCTCACCAGTCCTCAAGTGAAGGCCAAATTTGTCTTCCAACCTTGCAACTAGATGCCAAGCTATGTAAACCAGCATCACGCTGCTGACTCAAAATCATAAAAGACAAAAAAGCTTAATACTTTACACCGAACAGTCGTGCAGTATTGATGCAGTGCTCAGGGTTGAGAAAGATCTTTTGCCTTACTCCTCAGTCCCTGAAATGTAACTAAGATCTATGGCATCAATAAGCCATGAATGAACTCTCTGATACTTTTTTTGTAGCTATTTTAAGTTCTTTTTCCCAAAAGCCCAAACCTGGTTTGCTCTGCTCAAGCCACCTGCTGGGAAGTTGTGTGCCCTGCAGCTTGTAGGCTTTGCAGGCTGTCACTCAGTGTTCACTGTCATAGGATATCAGCATCTTCAGATCTGGTAAATAAAAATGAGGTCAAGCCTATAACGTTTTCCACTGAGTGAAAATACATAAATGTTTCCAGTGTGATTAAACTCTCTCTTTTCTCCGCTCCTCTTACGGATTTATTGCTTACACGCAAGCTTATCAGAGTTATAATTCATTCAGTTTTGCACCTATGCCTCCTAGTTTTTATTCAATTATTTCAGCTCTCTGGTTTTGTAAACTTTTATTTCTCAGGCTGTGCCCCTTCCCATCAGGAAATGTGTTCTGGGGTCAGATCTGAAAGCAATGCACTATGATTTAGCCTCATGCCTTCCATTAATGTCAGTGGGAATCAGGCTGCTAAACCTCTGAGCACTGTCTTTAAAAGGTAACCCACAGTCATCGAGCTCTCGCTGCATTTATAAGCATTTATTCTCATGTCAGATACATATATGCTGGCGGACTAGCCAAGGTAAATGCAATTTTTTTCTTTTTTTTTTTTAATTAAACTAGCAGCGGACATGTACGAAAGCCTGGGGGGGAGTGAAAATAAAAGGGTCAGACAAAGAAGGTTAATGCTTTCTGCAGAATCTCATCACAGGACTTAGGAGTGCTACAGCACAACCGTGGAGGAGATTATGTGGCTTGGTCAGCAGCGTACACAGGACAACAACATCAACACTGAGCTAATTAAATGAACACAAATTACGACAGCTTGCAGGATCAACAACTCGCCTGGTAGCTCGTGTTTAAAACTGAATTCACGTGTTACCAGAACAAGCAGCTCCATGCAAGATAAAGCACAAGATGTTTACAAAACTGCCTACTACTTCCTTATGTCTCTCCCCCCATTCTACACAGATTTTGCATATGAAAATTTACGCAAAGCATTCAGTCGCTCTTAGTAATGTTTCTGTAATGATTAGCCTGCCTAGACATCCCGTCCCTCTGCCAGGGAAAATTGAATGAGGGAAAAATACTGACTCAGATAAATGTTTTGAAAAGATTTACATGGTATTTGCTACCATCCCAATAATCAGCTCTGTAATTGTGCATTTTATTAAAATCCCACATGTTTGTTCGAGCTGATGGAGTTGTTACACTTAATTAACAGAAGAGAGGAAGACAAAGGCCTGCCTTAAATTTACATGTCCAGACCCAAACCCTGCAAATTCCTGTGCACCTGCTTAATTTTATACACCTGAATAGCCCCTCGGGTCAGAGCTACCCAGTTGTGCTGTTACGGAGTGGTACTCCACTGACAGAGATCTGCACTGAAGTACCTGCAGGCTCCTGAAAGCACCCCAGGGGCAACTAAGTTTCTGACCTAGGATGCACTTGGTTCCACTCGTATTACTGCAGCTTTTGTAGTGCTGGCGTGAATGGCACCTGCAGCCTGAGGTCACAGGAGGTACACGCGATGCTTGGGCAAAGCCAGGGAAGGAAATTAAGGTCAGTGGGATCGTACAGACAAGAAAGTCTATTTAGGGGGCCACAGCATCTGTGTGGAGACAGCAGAAAGGGGAAGGAGTCTATGAGGAACCTTGATCAGCTTCTAAGAAGTGCTGCAGAGGGCCAGATGGTTGCCGTCCATGGGGATAGCAATACTGTAGGAAAGCAAAAGCAAGAGAGAAGAGAGTGGAAGAGAGGTGATGCAAGGTGCTGTAAGTGAAGCTGAAGCTCTGAGGTGCTGACAATAAGGATTTTTACAGTAGCTGTCTCTGAAATGCTCCTGGTATCCATGTGCTGCCAGGGAAAGAGAGGCAAAAAGAGAGAACATTAAGAAATGTTAAGAAATAAGGTAAAAGAACAGGCAGTGTAGTCTAAGTGAAGGCATCAACATAACAGACATCAGAAATACAGCAGAAAGAGGATGGTAAGTGGGACACTGTAATACCAAATATTCAGCAAGTTTAGAGTAGGCCATGCTAGAATCAATAAAACTAACAAATTAACTACATCAACATGAAATATAAAATCTGTGGGGATTGAAATTTCAGATCTAATATACCGTAGCATGGCAAAAACATTGTGTATGATACTGCCTCTGTGACCAGGATGTTGGCACTGGCTGCACAATACAGGGGAATTCCAAGATGCCAGAGGGGCAGGAAAGTTAATATCAAACACCAGACTTCAATTATTTACATGCAAATGGGCCAGGTATTGTGCAAGAGTGTAATATGAAACAGTCAATAACTAATGTGTGGAGGAAATGGTTAAGGATATTGATCAGAAAACAGGCAATTCTGGAGTTGGCTTGGAGGAGAAACCTCTATAAATGAGGAATTTTTTTTAAAAGAAGCAAAATGAGACAACAAAGAAAATTAATTGTTTCCTGAAGATGTGAAGTCTGCTAAAGGATGCTGTGCTGGAAGTACAAGGCCAGTGCACATTATTCATCAAGTAGGCTTGAAAATGGACAGTACATGGTAGCTTTGAAGACAACAAGATAAGGGAAGTTATTAGAAGAATAACTGCAAATCCTTCGAACAGCTGATGTTGGATCCAAATGAATAAATTAGAAAGTAACAGACACTCTGGAAGATTACATGTACAATAACAATTAGACAGCCAAAAAGGGGTTTGATGAGTTTCTAGCAAAAGGAATTAAAACTAGCAATAAATCTTTATTCCTGAACATCAGGATGACTACCAGAAAATCAGTGGAGCCCATTGATTACCAGAGTTCAAAGGAAGCATTCTGAGAAAATAAAGCTATTAGAGAAATTAAATGAATCCTTTGCATCACTTTACTCACTGTAGAAGAGTAGATTCCCACAGCAGAAACCTTTTTGGAATGGGGAAGTCTATCTGAAATAGCTGTGCCCAGGAACCTGGTCTGGGAACACTGAAACAGAATGAGCAGCCAAAAACCAGATTATAACACCCAGGAGTTTCAATGGACCTCAAGGTTGAAATCACTAAATGACTAATAGCAGATTATAACTCTATGCTTAAAAGTCCCTTGATATCCAAAGAGGGGTTATCAAATATCAAATATAAAATGCCAACTTTTTTCAGCAAAGGTTCCAGGGGAGATGTGAGAAAAAACAGACCTGAAAGTCTGAAATCTGCCGTAGGCAAATTAGTAGAAAGTGTCATTACTAACAAAATCCATTGACACTTCAATAAATTTGATTTACTTCTGAAGAGTCAGCATGACCTTTTCCATTTTTACAGATTGGAGTTGTTTGACAAGATCAATGAATACATAGATAAGAGCAATTCAGTTGATACAGTCTACTTGGACATCCAAAGACTTTCAGCAAACTTGTCCCTTGATTCTTCATTACAGGCTTTTAAGGGAGTCAAGCAGCTACATCATGAAGAGGAAAGTCATTGCATGATAAAAAGATATTTAAAAGATAGGAAACAGAGGAGGGGACTGAAGTAATTCTGTAGTGCTGTGCAGTGCAACCCTTGCTGTCGAGGTGTTCACAAGCAGCATGGAAAAGGGAGTAAACAGAGAGGAAAGTTTGTTGACAATAGCAAAATACTTATGCTGTTAAGAACAAGGGCTGACTTTAAGAGTAATACTTTAGTAGTACTTTATGAGACCTAGTGACTAGACAATAAAATGGTAAATATGATGTAGTGTAGATAAATATAAAGGGATACATAGGGGAGAAAAAGCAATCATAGTTGCACAGCTAAAATAGCATGCTATGAGATGACGATTGGCACTCAGGAGCAAGATCTTGGGACTTCTTTGGCAGCTCCATGAATATGCCAGCTCAGCACTCAGTAGTGGTAAAAAACCCTCAAATAAAATATTAGGGCATCACAGGATGGGAATAAAGAATAAAAGAGGGAAGAACGTTATGCTAGCGTGTAAACTCATGACTGACACACGTTATGATTAGTCTGTGGGGTTCAGGTCTTCTCAGATCAAAACTGGTACAGCCAAACTGGAGAAAATTCATGGGAAAGTAATAAATATGACCATCTTCAATCTCTGATCGTATACAGAAAGCTTCAGTTTAGGCAATTACTTTACCAGGACAGAATATCCCAGTCTGAAAGAGAGACAACTTAACGGAAGTAGTCTACAGCATGAAGAGTGGCTTGGTGAGGATGCTCAGAAACCAGTCACTTCTCCAACACAAGGAATGGGGGCATGGAGTGGTATTAATACAGAGCCACAATAAGTTCAGAGGACACTGGAGACACTCATAGATGGGAAAGCCTTTGGTAGCTAGAGAATACAAACCTCACACCTATCTCAGGAAGTTCCTGACAGAAAGTAGCTTGAAATTGTGAGAGTACAATTTTGGATATCTGAAGGAAACTTCACGTAGCTTCATCCTGCTCTTGCTCTTCACTAGGCATCCACTTAAAGCAGTGAGAGGATACTGAGCTAGCTCAGTTTTTTGGTTTGAATATGTGTGATTGTTTGTGTGCTTTTATGCTGTCAGCACACAATCAGAGTGGTTACTCCCATCCTACGCTGGGCTTTCCTGTGCAAAAGTCCAAACCGGGAGGACCATAACCTGCACCACAAACACATGCTCACGCAATTGCACCTCCAACCCTGTCCACTCCTGCCACTGCCAGGCAGAAGCAATGGCTCTTGACATAAAGCCAGAAGGAGAGAGAGATGGGGATCTGCTGGGCAAGAATAACAAAAAGAAGGGGGCAGCTCCTCCTTAGAGTTGTAACGAAATGTTAAAGCCTACCTGGAGAACACTGCCTATGCACTTCCCCAGCCTTTCCCTTCCCAGTCCCCTGATCCATGCTGTGATCTGTCAGCAACTTCCTCCAGGTAGGTGGTGGCTGGGGGGTCCCTCTCTTCTACCAGCAGCTAACAGACCTAGGGTCTAGCAGCGCCGGGTGGTCCTTCTCACCCAGGGTCATGATGAGTCCACCCAAGGGTTACTGAGCCTGGAGGATAAACATGTAATAAAACCCAGAAATAACACGGTGTTGTCAAGTGTAAAGAAACCTTTCCTTACAGCAAGCTGTACTGGCCTCGCCCAGAGGCTGTTGGCAAGCATTAAGCCTTGAAAGCCAGCCCACTAGTCACAGCCCAATCCACAGGGTGCTTGTCCCATCAGAAGATTTGAAACAGCAACAGATAATGTTTGCATACTGGCTCAAGCCCCTTTATGGGGCCCAGACCAACCACAAAAAGTCTACCGTTAGAAATGGTCTTTAGATCAACGCATCCTTGCTCTTTTAAGGCCAGCTCAGGCCAGTCCCAAACTCAGCTGTTTGAATCCACTCCACCTTCCTGCTTTGTTTCTCTTCGGGCTTATAGAGAGTGCAGTTTGAATACTTGAAGTTCTTTATTGGCACTATCTTACATCTTATTGTAACAACTCCTGAGGACATCAGAGATCCACACCCTACAGAGAGTTTATTTAAAACTTAAACTTAAATTGAGCCAAGCTTTCTCTCTCTTTTTTTTAAGGTACTATTCATATTGTAATGGAAACATATACTGAAATCGGAATTTCCATTCTCCATGGAAGCAAAAAAGTGTGAGAACTCACATGGGAGTGCCTGTTCATGTGAAATACTGAGCTTCATTTTCAGTCTCAAGTGGTTAAAACTAGTTATGAAGTGATTCAGATTAGCAGCCACGCTTGGGGTACTTATCTAATTGACCTAAGCTTGGCAAGCTTTTCATGTTTCCTCATCAGTGATACTGCGCCGCAGTACTAAGGATGTAGCTTAGTAATCATAGATCTAATTAAACCGAAAAGTACTTTGGTTTTTATGTTTTTGTTTTCTCCAGAAGAATGGAATCTTCCCACACGAGAAACAAAACTGATGACATCAAGGATTAGAACTGACCTAGCATTAGTTAGAGGTGTTTTGTGTCTACATCTTCTTGAAGCTCCTGAAAAGACCCTATGCTCTAAACCAGGCTGCCAACTTCTCAGAACAAAAAATACTCGGCAGCTCTGTCAGGCAGAAGGACTTTTCCCTCTTGCTAAAGCAGTACTTCTGATTTAGAGCCCTGCAGCTGGTTGAACTGCAGCCTCTCTGAAAAGAGAGAATGAGAGGGCATAAATACGCTCCAGCAGTTGCAACATGGCTCTGAGCCCTGGAGAGAGAGTTTATTTCCACGTACTGTCTGCCAAAAGCCTCTTTCCTGTCAAAACACAACAGATGAATTCACAAATTCCAGATTTATGTTCCCTCAGATTTGTGGGCAGGTGATCAACTGCAATCATCCTGCAAAAGGCTAAAGAATAACCACTATGGCAGCCAGCTCCTGAGCTAAGTATCCTTGAGCTCTCTTCTGTTGCAGCCTTCTCTTTTTATGTTAGTTCTGTTGTCACAAAGCCTCTTACTCAGTCTACTTGATTACTAACTTCTGTGAGCCCATAGCAGCTTCCTATCCCTTCATGCCCAATGGATTAGAGCTGGCTTTTTAACTTTCTTCTTCCTAGAAGCCCAGCTAAAGGAGGAGAAGAGTTCTTGCTCTCAGTGTTGAAGATAGTCTTCTAGACAGGGATTTTCTTTGTTCTGTCCTTTGCCAAGGAAAGAGCAATGGAAGCTGCTGGCAGTGGTGGTGGTGTTTAAAGGGACTGTATCTTAACAGTAATGGATTTTTTTAAACTGAAAAGATATATTCATTTTATGGAAGAACATATGCTCACAGTGGAAATATGAAATATTTCGTTAAACCCTGAGCATGGAAAGCTACAAAATAGTAATTTTCTATTTTTTACTTGGTTAAAAAGTTAAGACTTCTCAGAAAATAAAATCAAGCAGTATGCCAGATGCACTGTCTGATCAGAATTTCAGTAACAAATTATTCCTTTCCTTCAAATGATGGTGGAAAGCTATGATTTTTAGCTTAAGCAAGTTTAACAGGTTGTAGGTTGCTCTGACTGTAAGTATAACTTCCTGAGGTTTTTTTTCACAATACGCCTCATTTACATCTCTTTGTAAAGTGAGAAGCAAGAACCTCTCATTAACCATTCTTTCATTTAAAAGCATATTATAAACTTAGTAATGCCAAAGTCATCCTTCTGACAGTTGTGTTTTTCTTAAATCAGTCTTTAGATTTAATATTCCTCTCATTCCCCTTACTTAAGAGTACATTCATGGTTCTAAATCGGTGTGAAGAAGAAAATTGCTCTTTCAGAGGAAAAAGTGTGTGCATTCTTCTCTTTCCCTGAAAATCAAACACACAGCTGTATCTTGAAGTGCCAAGTCCTGCACTTAGGTCACAACACGCAGTGCTACAGGCTGGGGGCAGAGTGGCTGGAAAGATTCCCAGAGGAAAAGGACCTGGGGGTGCTGGTCAACAGCCAGTTGAACATGAGCCAGCAGAGTGCCCAAGTGGTCAAGAAGGCCAATGGCATCCTGGCCTGTATCATAAATAGTGTGGCCAGCAAGACCAGGGTAGTCATCTCGGCACTGTACTCGGCACTGGTGAGGCCACGCCTCAAATCCTGTATTTGGCTTTTCGCCCCTCCTCACTACAAGAAAGACATTGAGGAATGAAGGTGGTGGAGGACTTTGAGGCAAGCTATATGAGGAGTGGCTGAGGTCACTTGGTCTGTTCAGCCTGGAGAAGAGGAGACTGAGGGGAAACCAACTTCTTGGTGAGGCGAAGAGGAGAGGCAGGCACTGATCTCTTCTCTGTGGTGACTAGTGACAGGACCCAAGGGAATGGCCTGAAGTTGTGTCAGGGGAGGCTTAGGTTGGATATTAGAAAAAGATTCTTCACCCAGAGAGTGGTAGAGCACTGGAACAGGCTCCCCAGGGGATTGGTCACAGTACCAAGCCTAACAGAGTCCAAGAAGCATCTGGATGACACTCTCAGGCACATAGTGTGGCTCTTGGTCCTATGTGGGGATAGGAGTTGGACTTGATGATCCTTGTGGGTCCCTTCCAACTTGGCATATTCTCTGATTCTCTGATTCTGTGAGGTGCTGGAGCTTGTCCAGAGAAGGGCAACAAAGCTGGTGAAGGGTCTGGAGCACAAGCCTTATGGTGAGCAGCTGGAGCAGATGGGGCTGAGAGGTAACCTTAACACTCTCCCCAGCTACACGAAAGGAGGTTGTAGCAAGGCGGGGGTCTCTTCTGCAGGTAACAAGTGACAGGATGAGAGGAAATGAACTCAAGTTGCACCAGGGGAGGTTTAGATTATAGATTAGGAAATTTTTTTTCATGGAAAGGTTTGTAGAGCATTGAAACAGGCTACCCAAGCAAGTGGGGGAGTCACCATCCCTGGAATTGTTTAAAAAATGTGTGGATACGGCACTTGAGAACATGGTTTAATGATGAGCATGGTGGTGGTTCCAGGTTGACTGTTTGACTTGGTGATCTTAAAGGTCTTTTCCACCTTTAATGATTCTATGATCTTTCAAGTGTTGCTTTTGGTTTTTCTCTTAGTGAAGCTCCTGCATGCTTCAGGCTTTTTCACCCCTTCTGCCAAGCCAAGACAGGCATCAGGAGTGGTCCTGCCATTCACAGTTCTATCACTTCTATTGGCTGCAATGTCTGCTCATGCTTTTCTTCCTGGGTACTTCAGGGTTTTTTTGTCTCTTCTAACAGAAGGACAACTTAGAAATGTTAGCTTTCAGGCAGAAGTCTTTGGCTGAAAATTTGGGTAGGTTGATTTTTTCCTGCAAAAGTTCACCTGTGAAGGGGTTAATTCTGATGTGATACACACATTTTCATCACCCTTCTTGTAAAAACTGAATATCTTTCATGGCCACACATGCTGAGTCACACTTTTAAAGATTTTATTGTAAGAAGTTTACAATATTGTTCTTTAGTTGAAATTCTTCCATAGAACATTCAGGACAAACTAGGTGCCTGATCACTGCTTATTAGAAATGCAAAGGATTAGATAATGGGGTATCTCAAGAGGAAGAAAATAGCTAAATGCAATTATTTTAATTCTTTCAATTTCTTTCACCCCCACTTCTTATTAAATAGTTTCTGACTACAGGAAATGAAATTCTTATCTGTAAATTGGCTTTCTACAACACAGATTTCCATACATCACTGAATATGTTGGCTTATTTTGCATTTATATCAGGAAAAGATCTGTGTTGTTTTGTATCTGAAGCAAAAGTCCTTCTGGGTACTATATGAAGAGCAACCCATGACCAGGAAGAGGATTTTTTCATCTGAAATGATCTTATCTGAAAGCCAGGGTTTTCTCAGATACTGAGCTCAATTTGTGAGTCTGATTTGAGGAATCCAGGTAGAGGTAAAGACATTCCCTTTGCTTTCATTCAGGTGTTTCATTTTAACCATGATGGTGATGAATTTGTGTTCATCGTGCAGCCAAAGTTGCCCTGAATTCAGAGCACTCCAGGCAAACAAAAGATGCTGTCAAGGTCAGCGTAATTTTACCATGTGGTAATAGTAGGCAAAGGTAAATTGCTTTCTCCTATTTCAATCTAAATGCTAAGTACTCAAGCACTAAAAATTTATGTTACTCCTCTACCGAAGAGGTGCCAACCAGGATAGCAAGCACGTTGCAACTTAGCCAAGAAGCAATGCCTTAGCAGGAACCCAGGAAAGGAGTTAATGCTGCACGTTCCCCACAATGGGTTTGACTGCTCTGACTGTTCAACCCTTCTGTGAATCCTAAATTCAGCAACAAGTCTATAAAGCACTCAATGTTTGCATTTCTCGTGATGAGAAAAACCACAACTGGGGGGAATCTGTCTCTGTTGAATTTCTTTGGATATTTGATATCCTTTCCCTATGAAATATCTTGGGGAAAATGTAAAAGCTAAATATCTCATTTACCCAAGTTCTAACACTGCAGGCTGCTAGCAGGGTTGGCAGCTTTGTTTGGGCTGGGTGGTACAGACATGGGCATGCTGACATCCTGCCATTTGAGTCAACTGATTTTTTCAAAAGTCAGTGCACACATCTAATGCAATATGAGCAAATCAAAATGCCAATTTCAGCTGCAGAATTAAACACAGCACGTAATAAGAATCTGGAAGAGATGAATGTAACCAGGAGCCATGAGAGAGAGATACATAGATACAATGTCTATAGGCACATGAATTTGCATACAGCTAAACACAATTAAGGGGAAAATGTCAGTGTAAGCTGTACAAGTGGGAGATGGACTCCTTAGCTGTGAGGAGCTGCTGCAACAAGAAGCTGGAAGATGCAGTATTCTCACACATGATTCCCAGCCAGTGGCTATGAATGTGCCCTCATGCACACAGCAAAGGTGGACCATAGTCTCAGAGCACCAAGCTTGTACATATTCCTAATCACCTATTAAAATGCATCAAGCCAGGCAAATTTCTGCTTATGTGGTACTAAGCTCATGTAAAAACTGAACATATCTGCCTTTGAATAATGAACACAGGACACTGGCACTATTTCCTCACTGCCAGGATGCTCAATCTCTCTTTCCTAAGCAGCTATGTCCCCTGGCAGTACTGCTGCATTTTTCATTATGATATTCTGCACATGAGATTCTACAAAAAAACTTATCACTTTGTCCCTAAGGCTTTTGCTCTTCGCAACCTTTTATTTTCTCGATCTTTCTCTCTTTCTAAAATTAGTTGTGGCTTTCTATTCCCCTTCCTCTGCTCAGTTACTCATTCCTTCTTCTGTTGACTGCCTCTCTTTTTAATAAGATTTGGGCTTTGTTTCCATGACCCTTCTTACACTGTTTGACCCAAGTGTTTCAAAATCTTTTGATAAGTCTATTCTCACAACACGTAGAGATATTTCCCCTATTTGAATCATAGAATGGTTTGGCTCATAAGGGGATCTTAAAGATCATTTTGTTTCAAACATCCTGTCATGGGCAGAGATACCTTCCACTAGACCAGGTTGCTCAGAACCCCATCCCACCTGGCCTTGAACATTTCCAGGAATGGGGCATCCACAACAACTTCTCTTGGGAAACCTGTTCTAGTGCCTCACCACCCTCACAGAAAAGAATTTTTCCTAATATCTAATCTCTTAATCTCCTAATCTGATCTTCTAATATCTATTCTCTTTCAGTTTAAAACTATTGCCCCTTTTCCTTTCACTACAGGCCCTTGTAAAAAATCCCTCTCCTGTGTTCTTGTAGATTTCCTAGAAGAATCTAGGTACTAGAAGGTGCTATAAAGTCTCCCTGAAGCCTTTTCTTCCCCAGGCTGAACAGCCCCATTTGACAAATGGGAGGCTCAGTGTTTCAAGGCTTGGTTGTTTAGATGCAGAAAAAGCTGAATTTGACAAGGAGTTAACTGCCTCAGTTCCTTCATTCTCCTGGGTTGCAGAGGTTTCCTGGGATCTTCAGTTTCTATTCCACATAAAATTTTGACATAAGTGAGGAGATAGACTTGATGCGCTCTGGTGTTTGGGTATACACTGAATACTGTGTTTGATCACCTACTTACGATTTTTTGGTTGTTGTTCTTTCTGAATATGTACACAGGAGGGATTAAAAAACATATTTTCAATAGATGGCAGTTGAAAGGAAGATAAATATTTCATATCTGAACAAAAGAGACAAGAAGGTCGTGATGCTTAACAATAGGTGCCCCCTGCCTAGCTTAGATCTTGCCTTTCTTAGGCATACAAAGCTCTCTGTAAGTTTTGTGTGTGCAAACAAAAGAAATCTTCAAATGCAGCTGCACTGCATTATATGAATTCTTCAGGATCTCAAGGGGCAGCCTCATTTTCTTGGTAACAAATCATTACCCAGATTCTAAAAAACATTTGTGAGAATGAGACTCAACTCCTTAAATCTCAAGCATAAATAGGGTCTGTCCCAGGAGTGGAGAGTTGCTGAGGTTTGTCTCTCAGGAAGCCTCAGAGCATAAGGGACCACCCCCCGCCTTGTTAGCAAGGAGGGAAATGCTGACTGCTTTGAAGGAGCAATGGGGAGTGGGTAAGAAGGACTATTCAGTGGTTGTATTCATTGAGCTCTCTTAGCCTGTACATGTGTGTTTGTGGGTGAGCCAAAGAGCGATAGACAGTCTTATTTGCATGACTTTACTATTTGGTGTCTGTGTTGGCAGGAGACAAGATCCACCTACAAACATCACAGTGCTTTTACCCTTGAATATCTGTCCCTAAACTACTGTGTAACATACCAAATCCTTCACTAAAGATATTAGAATTTATTTTAAAAGCAGTGCAATTTCACTGCCTAGTATTCCCTAATGGGATGAGTTGCTGAAGTTACTTGTTGCTTTAATAACTGCAGTGCTAAATGGGCTGAAGGAGGCCTCAGGGGAAGAGCTCAGAAGGGACTCTCAGAAGCTGTTGGCATGTACAGTGATAACAAGACAATAGCATTTTCAGAACTGACTTTGTTTCTATCACTTTAAAAAAATCCTTCCCCTGATAAAGAGAGCTTTAGAATATTTCTGTATCAGATAATGATGTTGTAATGGAGATAAACCACTGTTGCATCCTTCGAGTTAGACTGATCTCACATGAAAATCAAGATGCTTGGGCTGCAAAACCATTCAGATTGTCCTGGATGACTGCATTTGTATTTAACTCTCAATTTCATGACTACTGTCGTAGGAGGCCAAGATGATCTGCTTCAGCCTATGTGAGAGCCACAGTCACAGTGCCAGCAGGGGCCATGTTGTATGGCCTCTCACCCTCACAGGGGTGAGGGAGTTGCTTTCTACCCACACCACCCTGCAAAGGGCATGATCTCCACATCAGCCTGAGCCTGACTCATCTCCTGCTAACCAGAACTGGAGAAAGGGTCACAAAGTCATGGTGACACATCTATCCAATTACAGAAAAAACACAACACAGAAGGCACCTTTGTACCTGTGGTCTGGAAAAACAGCCAGGCAAGGGCACCTTGTCACTTAACAACCTGCTGTACCCAGAGATGAATTGTGAACCTGGGCAAGGGTGCACAGACAGGTTATGGTCTTAATTTCTGCCACAGCCTCTCACTGGGCTGTGGGTGCATCTTTCACCCCCTCTGTACCTGATTTTTCCAGCCATAAAAGAGGATAATATTTCTTCCCTACCTCCCAGGTATGTTGAGAGGATAAACACATAGGAGACATCATAGCTATTGAGACACCACAGTGGTTGGAGGGGACAGTGGGAATACAGCAGCACCAGAGATAGAAACCTGTGGGCAGAGATGTCTGTGCATGTTATCCCGTGGGTTGGTTACTCACCCTGTGTGTTCAGACTCGATAGACAGACACACACACAAATTGAGCACAGACTGGGTTATCTGCCCCACACTGGCTTTTACAGACACAGTTGCATAACCTACCTAGATATGGGTAACACACAGGGCAGCTTCTCAGCTTCTTTTTTTTGACTGTAACTTGAAGTGGGGGAATAAAGTTCTCCTTGAATATTTTTGCTTTTCCCCTGTTGATCTATTTTCTATTTAAAGAGCAAGACTTGTTTTTTCTTATTTTCATAAAATAAATTATGTACTCCCTCTAGCGTCAGAAATTATATATGGGCTTCAACCACGTTTGATTAAATGTTGCTATAAATGCTAAAGTAAAGTGCAATTTCATTTCTCCACATTTCAAGGTTAGTAAGTTATAGTGATATGTAGAATTAACAACAGTCCTACTTGTCGCTACTCTGTCTCCTCAGCACTGCAGCTATAGAAAAGAAATATATTATTGAACAGTGAAATAAAATAAGTACTTGTCTTATTTATAAAGTAGGTCTTTGATTAAGGCTTTTTGCCACCCTCTTTAATTCCAGTTCCAAACTGTCGCTTTGAAAGGGAACATCTGAAAAACCAAATTGTGCAACAGAAACACTCCAAAGGGGAGAGCTAGAATCAGAAGAAAATCCAGAGAAGGACTATTGAATTTCAACAGAGAATAAAAAGGAGGTCTCCTGAGTACCTTGGAACCTATGATGGGTTAATATGCTTTCCCAGATCTTCTTTTACCACAACTTGTGAGCTCAGTAACACCGGTCTTTAGGCTCTTGGAGCACCCAGGGCAGTTCCTTAGCATAGCAAGCCCACCAGGTTGAGCCCTTCAGCTGCACAGGATGCTCACTGCATCCCTGCTTCTGCTCAAAGAGAGCCAAGGGCAGTCACACTTCAGGGGCTCCATGCTCCTCTACCCAGTTGTTTTGAATCATCATTGTTAGTTTTTCCAAAAGTCTGGGGAAAGAAGTGTCTTCTGTTGCACTCAAGAGAGCATTGCTAACTTCCAAAAGTGGCATATTGACCAGGATTTTGGATATCCTCTATGGCTTCCTGCTCTGATGCTGTTTTTAGATCATGGGTAGAGGTAACACCCTCCGTTTTCCACTAATTGGAAAAAATGAATGTCCCTGGCAGCTGGCCACCTGCAGAGACTCTGATTTTCCTGCCAAACAAGGTCACAGAAACACATGGCTTGGTAGTGTGAGCAGTGGCAGGTGGAAACAGAAAACACAGGAGGGATTCCAGGTCCAGGGGAGGCTCAATCCCTGTGTCTGGCCTTGGTGGGTGTTTTCATGCAGAGGTGGCTAAAGGCAAACACAAATACTGAGGCCATGAGTTTGGATGTCAGCAGGTGCTGACCACTCACAAACAAAGCTCCTTTCCTCCAGCCACCTAACCACTGATTATACACATCTAATTTTATCCACCCAGTCTGAAAGAACTATGATTACTCCTTGCCTAATCCTCCCTGTAAACATCCTGCCCACAGCCTGCAAGGCTGAGGGCAGCACAGGGGAGGCAGCAGGCATGCACAGTGTGAGAATGAAACTGCAGGAGGGAAGGGGGCATGCTGCATCCTCAGGAACAGACCATGGCCCCAGGTAGGTCTGGAGGAGGTACAGAAGGATCATCAGTGTTCACCTGGGATCCACATCTATCCGGATCTCAGCAGCTTCAAAGTCTGATCTTAGGGAAGCAACAGAAAATAGCAGACCTCAATGCTGTTGATTTTCTAAAAATACACAAAGCTATGCACTTAAAGTTGTGCCATGATGTGGCTGGCCAAACTTTTTATGAAAAATATAGCCAGCACTATGTTGTGCATCACCAAATGTAGGGGCCAGCTCATCCTACCTTCTCTTCTTCTGTTTGCTGCAGCCAGGGAACACACAGAGCCAGGCAGCAAGCAGAGATCACCACCATTGTCCACCACCATCTTCAGTGACCTCTGGTTCTCCAGACCCAGCTCACATGGCTCAGCTGTTTTCTGCTTTTGGTCATATCCACCACCTTCCCCTTAAAACAAGATTAATTATTTGAAAGCATCAGGTACTGTACTGCCTATGGGAAGTTGATGCTCTGTACTGCACATTCACCCACAAAGATGTGTGAACACCCTGGGGTACCCACTCTTGCCCACCTCCAGCCAAGCAGTTAGCCTTAGTCAGGACCACACAGCTGCTTCCTTTAAAAAGTAAAATAAAATGAGTGATCTTCTGTGAAGGCATTGTGTTTCTTTACAAGTCACACAAAAAAAGTCCTTTCCCTTAACAGGGGAACAAGGAAGAGTTTCTTTACTACAAACCTCAACTCACTTTCATTCAGCCCTTGGCCCAAAAGCTTTCTTTCTCTTTCAGTGACTGCAAATACTTTTTCCAATATTTCAACATGACTACATTCTAAAGACCCTGAGGAACTATGGGGAATGCTTGGGGGTGCACAGCTGTAGGCTGAGAGGCAACAGAGAGAAGTTGTAACAAGGGAAATTCTGTCACCATGACATCCATGGTCACATATTGGAATATGTTGGGAAGAGCAGTTGTGCAACATCTGTTCTGCAGATATTCCAAACTCATCCGGAAATAGTCACAAACCGTCTGATCTTTCTGAGCAGGAGGTTAGATGAGATGACTTCCAAAGGTCTCTGACCAAAATGACATCATTATTCTGGGTTTATATTCAATAAAATCACACAGCCACATTTCATATATTATTGTGAACTCCATGTGTTGCATGGACAGCAGAAGCATTGACTGAACACAGACGGGACAAGAGAACAAGCCTCAGGCTGAACCAGGGGAGGTTCAGATTGGACATCAGGAAGAATTTCTTTGTGGAAAGAGTTGTTAAGCATTGGAACCGACTTCCCAGGAAGGTGGTGGAGTCACCATCCCTGGAGGTGTTCAGGAAACAACTAGATGTGGCACTTAGTGAAAAGGTGGCGGTTGGTCAAACGCTGGACTCGATGATCTTAGAGGTCTTTTCCAACCTAGATGATTCTGGGATTCTGTAAACTAAAGATTCAGCGTGTTTGCCTATCCCCACCAGTATCCAGCCTTTTACTTGGCTATTCTCTAATATGCAGGGTACTTATCTCATCTGTGCTAAAACCAACTGTTCTGTTACTGCTCCACTAGAGGGTGCTTTAGCAATATAAATCTTAAATGCTTGATTTAATGCTTCATAATAGATGTCATGCTACAGAACTACTTTGCATATTGGAGACCAACAACTCTTTGAGACTCTCTGAAAAACTTGTAATAATGGATCCAGGATGCTGCATTTGTGCACGTGTGATAAGCATGCAAACAACACAAACTCAAAAAAAAAGTTAGGGGTCATAATTTCTTTCAATAGCAGCTGCCCTGCAAAATTGTCACTGTATTTTTTTTCTAAGTTGCTGGTACCTGGTATCTTGCGTCAGATCTCCACAAACACAGGTAAGAACCAGTCTGTATTCAGAGTTGCTGTTGACAGGATTTACAGAGTTGTTAATTTTTGTGATTTTACTGTGAGTGTTCTGATACTAAGAGGTTTTGCTTTTGTTACTGTTTTTAAAGGACAGCCCTTACAGCTTTCTGTTTGCTTAGAAGTATTAATGTTCCTTGGCACAAAAACTAATGAAAATATAACCCTTCTGAAACCATCAGCAAAATCCTTGTGAACATCTGAGGAGCCATCACTGGCAGAGAGGCTTAAGCTGTGACTCTTAAGTTTTCAAACTTAGAAGGCAAATACAAACAGGCCCTGTCCTGATAACTCTCCTGAAGATCACGGCTTCACAAGAATGGAAGGAAAATGTTCTCCTTTAGCTCGTGTCATAGGAGTGGTTGCAGTGTATAATCTTTTCATATTATAAAAAAGTGTGATTGGTCACACAGAGTCAGATTGTTGGTGATGTTGCTGCACCCAAGTTCTTTTACCTGCCATTATCTGCTCTGTGGCTGAAAATCAACCTGACGTTTATCATCAGGTAAATATGGCAAGTGGTGGCTGGGGTATTGTTCAGGTTCACTCTACTGTAGCGTTTGAAATGCATGACAGCACAGTAATAAACTTGAAGGCAGTTTTATTATAAGCTACAAATCTGTCGTTTGGACCCATGAGAAAAGCATTCTGCTGTCAGCACGTGGTTGTCCTGACTTCAATAGGAAGAAGCCAACTAAAAACAACATTGTTTTTGGAGACTGTTGTGAAAACTTGTGTAGAATTATATATAGATAAATTTAGAAAATAGAGTGAGACATAGTGGAATGAATAAAAGAAATAGTAGCCTTACCTTCACTTTTTACTCATAAGCAATGGCTGAGTTTCAGTGTATCCAGATGAGACCTAGGAGAAGCCAACTTAAAGTTCTCTGGTATATCTGGCTTCATCTGGCTCTCCTGGAAGCTAATCTACTTACCTAGTCTTGGGCTAAAATAGTGTCTGACTCCATTTCAGACAGACGAAAATGTCTCTCCCTGGTTGTATCTCAGTTAGTCTCTTTTTTTTTCTTGAAAACACTTCCTTGTGTGTTAGCAGCTTGTTAAACTCCATCAGTACCACACAGCTAAGTGTTCAGGCACCGGATCAAGACAGAAGGAGGTGGATGAAAATAGGAAGATAAAGGGCAATGTGCAGTGTGAGGGGGTCTACAACTGCTGCTGAAAAAAAAAAAAGAAAGAAAAGAAAAAAGAGACAAACTGATACGGTAAAGAGAATGGGTTTCACAGGCATAAAAATTTTTTGCAGGTAAGTCAAATCCTATGGGAAATCTTAGAGGGAAATGAGCTTGCAGGGCTTCGCATCTCCTTGAAGAAGGTACATGCAGGACAAACTCCTTCTCCTGGCAGAGGAGGCTGTGAGACATTGTCACAGATAAGCACTGCCAGACACAAGCTCTTCTACTGCCTCAAGGGAAGGAGGGAAGCTCCCAGAAACCTCATGTTATGCACAGACATAAAGGATAATTGTGCAGGGACACAACTATAAAAGCACAGGAGCAAAACCAGATACAGCTCCCCAGGGACACAGGTAAACAGGGTATATTAATACCTTCATAATATTGAAATGATTTAAGTAAGAATCACCTAAACTTGTAATGGGGCAGGAAAATTATCTACTGATTACATTGTAAAAAGTAGCCTCAGTTGTCACTAAGGGCCATTTGGGATTAGGTAGTTAATGTATTTAACACCAGTAACTGAAAATAAAAGATCAGGCTACAGAAGGGAATGGGTAGATTGACAGTGTTCATGGAAGTCTCTCTCAGCCCTGGTGGTTCAGAAAGACCCTGCGGGGTATTGAACTCCAGGCACATTTCAGTTGAAGGGGCATTGCTCAAGGCAGGTTAAGTGTTCATGGTGACATGCCAGCTCCTCTCCATCTTAGAGCCAGGCACTCCTGCTGCCATGGCCCACTGAAAGCAGAGGCCGTTTTTCAGCCCGGTCGCAGTCCCTGGTCCAGCTCCCTACTTGGCCATGTCCAGTGGAAGTGGGGTAATGGGTCAGGGACCTATGGCTGCAGCCACAACCTCTGCTGGGAAGTCACTCTGCAATGCAACCCTTCAGGAGCCAGCCAGAGCAGCCTCAGAGCTGTTAGGGAGCTTCAGAGAGCTCAGATAAAAACAGATTTCACAGCAGAGGAACGTTAATGCTGTTTCTGCCTCTGAAAAGGGGAGAAAGAGGGACAAAGAAATTATTGAGTAGTCAGCTTATCTTGATTTCCTCTCCCAGATCTGGAGGAAATAATCAAGCAACGTGTAACCATATAAAGGAGATAAATGACAGCCAACATGGATTTGCCAATAATAAATCATGGGAAGTTTATTTCCTCCTATGACAAGGAAACAAGCCGTGTGAATTGGAGAGAGGCACTCACTGTCATCTCTTTATTACCTTCACTGCCACTACACACTCTTCACTGGCCTATATAATAGACTCATAAGTGAGTGAAATGTATACTAGCTGGAGGCATTATCAGTGGTATAGAACTGTCTGGGGAATCCATACTTAAGTAATAGCTACCCATAGTTCACAATAAACGTGGAAAGATGTATCAAGCAAGATCCCCCAAGGATCTGTCCCCCATCCAGTATTATTTAATATTTTCATTAATGACTTAGATGATGAATTAACAAGTACACTTTATTAAATTTTCAAGCAACACCAGTACTGGAAAGGCTACAAACATGTAGGAGGACAGAATTAGAATTTAAAATATTCTTGATAAATTAGGAAAATATCCTGAAAGTAATAGGCAAAAATTCAATAAGGACACTCAAATTTCTACATTTATTTCTCCACATGCAGAATGGAAAATGTCTGGCTACGCAGCAGTAATGTAGAAAAACACCAAGCTTTACAGTGAATCACAAACTGATCATGAGTCAAAAGTATCACACAGCTGCAAACCAGGCAAACAGCATCCTGGTGTACCTGAGCTAGACTTCTGTCTCTGAGCCACATGAAGGAATTCTGTTTGTACCTGGTAGCAGTAAGCGTCCAGTTTTGGTTAGCACTAACCATGAAAAGTACTGGCCAACAGGAGAGGGACTGAAGGGAAATGGAGAGAATGAAAACAAGTCTAGAAAGTAGGACCTAGGCTATGCAAAGAGACTGAAGAAAATGGGGTTGTTTAGTCCAGAGAAGAGAAGGCTGAAGGGAAATGAGACCAGTTCTCAAATATATAAAAGACAGATAAAACCAGAGTATAAATAAACTCTTTTCTGTATCCATCCTGAGAAAGAGAAGCAATAATGAGTTGAAATGAAACGAATTTAGAATTACCAACAAAAACAGTAATGCAAGTAAAGTCTTGAACAGAATGCTTAATGAGAATGTAGACTGTATTTAGAGATTTTGAATGATGATTTGAACACTCATCTATTAAGAATAAAACCGGTCTGGGTCACACTGCCTGGGGCAAAGGAATGCTCTCTTGCTCTGAAAAAAATATCATAAGCTCAGCTTTCTAAGACTTTTGACTGTGGTATGGAAGTTTTCAATTAATGATGTTTGGCACAGATACAACTGGTTTGAAATATTTCTACAAAAACAGTCATCACAAGCTAAAGGAGAGAGACATTGTTCTGCTAATATCACCACAAGTATATTTAAAAAAAAAATAAAGCCCCAGTATCCCAAAATTTTGGATCTGGAATTTGAGAACAGCCAATATTTCAGTCCTCCAGCCTGGGCAATGGTGTGATCCTTACATGCCTCCTCTATCTTTTTCTCCGGAAATTTGGTGCGAGAAAGACCCAACACATTGAATAAATTCTTTCTTGTTTCTTTGTTCCCTAAGTTTGTGCTGCCTTTCTAAATTTAAAGAGAGGGATATTTACCATAGTGCAACCTGAGATTTCTTCTTTTTTCTGTTACACTCAGCTGAAGTCAGCAGCATCTGGAGACTTCCCTTTGCTGTTTCAAGGATCTCTCATTGGGGAATATATTTGGATGGTCACAGTGCCCAAAATACCATCCCTGGAAGCTGTGCAACTCCACTGCTTGTGTAGGTAAGCAATTAGATTTTTGTAAATCATTCAGTTAAGACTGAATAATCAAGGCTAGAAATGCCAGCTGTGTAAGACTCCAGGGAGATAATAGGAAAAAGCAACAAATAAGTTTCTCCTGGTCATTAAAATCAGACACTCTGAAACGTGTTTGCAGGAAGCAATCTTTTTGTGTAGGGTTTATCAATGGCCTTTTTGCAAGTCCCTGTTGACCACAGCACAGGGGTAAGCTGCAGGTAAGTGCACATGTACACACACAGTCCACTATGGTTCAGAGTCAGAGCAATTTTTTTAAATATCCTGCCACCCCAGTGAACTTTCACAATCAAGAAGAAAAATGGAGGTAACTGGAAGGGCAGGGACTTCTAAACCTGCTGGAGAAGCATAACTTGCCTCTCCTCTTGGGAAGCTGCTCATTTCTCACTGTGCAAGTGTCACTTCCTCAGGTAGGTCCAGGCAAAAGAAATGTCAAACAAATCCTTTCATTAAAAGCGTAAGTCTCTCTTTTCCTTAAACCACTAATCCTGTGTGAACAGAAGACAGTGGGGCAATCAGATTCTGATAATAAGTAATAATCTCTCATGTGTTTATTTATCATGACACCATACGTCTTGTCTTGCCTCTGAAAACAGGAAGAGGTTCTACTTGATGTTATTTCAGATTCATTATGTAATCCCGTCTCATCAGAATGTGATCAACAGATCAATTCCCTGCCAATACTGGTCCTATATTCAATAAGTAGTTTCTTTATTAAATTTATTTACTTTAAAACATTCACTGAAAACATCTGTCTCACAGTAACCAAGTAACTGCATTGGTCAAACTCTACCAACTTGCAAAGCTGAATAAATTCCAAAACCAAGGGCATGCCTACGTTACTTCATTTCAACATGCTCTTTTGCATACTCAACATGACACAGCATTTAATTGCAAGGTCATACAGTATTTCTTTCATGGTATTGCTGGACAACTTACTGCCCTAAATGGACAGAGATCAATTAATGAGCAATTTTATTTTGTCTTAACCAGTACGTGGCCTCTGGCACATGTCGGATCCTGACCTGAATAAAGATTTAATTTTCTCATGGATTTTCTATGAGTGCTTTCTCTTAATGCCTTAGGGTTCAATTCACCATTGCATTTAGGTGCCAAAAGTAGTCTGAGGAGCTGACTGTGGCTGTTGAAATTACTACACTTTAAAGCCTTATTTCCTGTCAGCTGGGTCACAGCACAACATAATTTCTCTTTGCCTAAATAATTTCTTACACAGATGGATTACTTTATAATTCAGGTCACCGAAAGTGCCCAGTTTTCTGTGGGAAGTTCCTAACATAAAGCAACTCCGTGAAGCATGATAAAGTCACTTTACCAGGGACTTACGGAGAGAACTGAAGGGGACTTTGCAGGGACCTTTCAGGATCGGTACGGTAGGAGATGATTGGATTCACAGGTGCTTGGAGCAGACCTAAAGGGGTCTGTGGTGTGTAGAAAAGCCTCTCCAAGGGAAACTGGGAGAAGGCAGGTTAATTATCCCTAGAGTTTGGGACAGATGCTATGAGGTAAGTGGGAGTAAGGGTGTGGAGTATATTTTAGCCTCGTTAGCCAAGTACAGTAGGACTTCATCTGGAAAACACCCAGACATTTTTGAAGGGGGAACCCATCTCTATCAGTATGCTTTATCACTTCTGCATTCATTCCCAAGCACAACAGACTGTGGCCTCATCCTCAGTGGCAGGACTAGGTGTGCTATAATTAGGTTCAGTCACAACTAAGTCTTTAATAAAAATTGCATTTATTAGAGAAAGCTGACCAAAAAGCTTCTTTGTTTTGAATAAGATTTAAATTTATATATTCCAATCCTAATGGAGGACTACACAGACGTGTAGATGACAGGTGCCTAGTGATTACAGTGATTACACCAGGGACCTCGAACATGTTCCCTACAAATAGGAAGGTGAGTAACAGATTTCATTGTTACACACTGTGAATGCAGCCTTTCAACATGTAAGAGTGGAATTAATGTGGCATTTTGCAGTGCAACTGCATTGCAATATTTAAAATATTGGTTACAGTATTTTATAGAAGTAAGAAGTCACGACTATTACTAAAGTGCGAAGAAACCAACATATGTCATTATTTTACCTTTTGTGCAAAGAAAAAAAGGTAAGAAGCAATTGTTTAGCCCAATTGTTGTATTTGGTTGTGATTTCTATGCCTGTCAGATAGCAGTTACCAGGACTGTTAAAGTGCATTAACTCTCTGCTGGTGTTTAATGACAAACAGACATGGTCCATATTCATCAAGCAATTATTTATATCACGACCTTTTATAGAGCTGTGAATTACCCCTAAGACTTTTGCAGTGAGTGATATTTCTAATAAACTGTTAATTTTTCTCCATAAGCTGTTCATATTTTTAATCTGGGAAACTAAAAACTGTGAAATTAAACCTACAGAGCAAGCTGTGCAAATGTGATCTGTGAGACTAGGACACAGTTTCAGGTCACTCTAATGTGATAAAAGTGCATCATGACAACCAAGAAATTAAGGGGAGCTGCAGATATTAATATCTGCACAATAGACTTTTATGAGAATATATGTAAGTGACCTGCCAAGGTAAACAATGTACACAGATTTCTTCAATGTTGCTACCAGGACAGGCTCAGAAATGGCATCTGCCTCAGGCTTATCTTCAGATCTTCAGTTGCCTCAATTCTGTGAGACACCTTTATCCCTCATGGCTGCTCTTTCAGCTGCTTGCCATCAGGATGGAACTGACACATGCTCTGAAGTTTCCTTGTGTTAGCAAGACACTTCTCTGCAATTCAAAAAGTAGAAGGAAATTTTGTGGGTCAGACCATGCACTTCTCAGTAAGGCCAAATGTTCTCTGATGCTAATGGAGGTGCTGCCTGAGAGAGGAGCCCAAGCTCCAGGCACACCTACTTCTTGTCACAATATTTATGTCCCAAATAAGAAACTTGTTTAGGCTTTGTTCAGTTCTGACAAGAGGCCTGATTTAACAGGTACTTCACAAACTAATGTTTCAGACAGGCGTCTGGAGAGCTTATCATGAGCATGTTTAAGCTTAATTTCCCACATTAAGACACCTAAATGCTTTAAGGGAAAAAAATATGGTCCTAAATGACCTTGAGAAACTTTTCCTCATTTTCAGAATTGATGGAGGCTCTGCAGACTCTGTCTGCCAGCCTGCAGAGAGTCATCTCCTTACAACTGGCTTTCCCCAAGAGCAGCCACGGAGTGCCACCAACATCCTTCAAACTACTGATTGCCACAAAGCACCACTGATGTCCAAACCCCAGCTGCAGGGTGGACCAAGCCACATGTTGTTGAAACTCAAATGGCCTCTGACTTCTAAAGCGGGGGCCACAGAGAAGAATCATAGAGCCTTTAAGGTTGGAAAAGACCTCCAAGTTCATCGAGTCCAACCTTTGACCAGATACCCCATGCTCACTAAACTATGTTGTGAAGTGCCACTACTTGTTTTTTGAACACTTTCAGGGATGGGGATTCCATGATGGAGGCTGACACTGACCATTATATCATGATGGTTGATACTGTTATACATGTTTTTCCTAAACATAATTTCCTGCTGGTAGATGTTTGGGTAATGTACTAATTTAACCAGAAATTGAGCACTTATTGTTTGGCCAAAAGCCAAATAATGGATCTTCAACTAACAAATTCCTACCTTTCTCTAATAAGAATCAAACCCAGAAGAATAAGATAACTTTTCTCCAGGACTACCATCTTTTTTGCTATATTACAACACAAAGCAATTTTTCAGGAATGAGGAGCAACTTCAAAAAAAGAGTTCAGAATAGAAACACTGATTTTACAGTTTTGAACAAGAACCTTATCATTTGCATTTCTCATGAATGTTTCATAGCTTGCCAATTTTCTGTTCCTCAGCAATGTACACCACTAGAAATCTTACCTCATTATGTGATTTCTAAATGGATTTTCCTTTTCTCCTCTATGCAGTATTGCCTCATAGCATGTGACTGATTTAGCAAAATACTTTAAAATTTGATGCAGGGCATTAAAATGTGGGTTATATTGACTCAGCAGAAACTCGTTTCTTTTGTTACCTGATGCCTTGCAGCCATGCAAATTCCAGACTAAGAATCTGCAACATTTCAACAGTACCAGGGCACTGGGACTACCTGGGTGTTGAGCTGAAATAACAAATTAATTTCGAACCCTGTGACTCCTTTTGACAATGTCCTCTGACCCCCAAAAGATGCAGCATAAAGTAGGGCTTTTATTTTACCTTGCTTGGTGCCATCTAGCACCCTGGGGAGGGATGAAACGAAGTGCCACATCAGGCAAAGTCTAAGCACATTTTATCTATGTGCAGAAAGCAACATTCAGGGAGGAAGGTAACTGACGCAAAGCACCTATTCCAGCCTCTCCAGCTCACATAATCATTTCATTCTGGCATTTATTGCTGGCAGAGCTAGCGATCACTTCTTCATTGCTAACTACATGCAACTCTGAAAATAATGATTCAGAAATATGATGTGGTTTTTTTTCAGTGTACCCACAAGGAAAAAATTAAAGTAGTACAATAAAACCTGTAAAACCAGGCTGTTATGTTTTCTAGCTGTCCACAGAGAAAAGTAAAAATCATCTTTTTTTTTTTTGAGAAAAGTGCTTTTGTATAATCTTACAATATCTCGCAACTTAATTTTGTTTCAAATTCCATCTCCCAAGAAAGTACCAATAAGAACTTAAAGAGAGTACAGTACAGACCATATTTCTGTCATGAAGAAAATTTCTAATATGTTTTCAAGGCTGTGATGATTCTAGTTTTTGGAAAGAAATGGAACAATTACATTACATGGTGTTTTGGTGGTGGGTAACTGGAAAAGATTAATACTTTTACCCTACAGTTAATGAAATGGTGTACTCCACTTGCTTAAGAATACAGTAATACTATTGAATGCATTACTACTGGTTTGTGATAACTTCTGGAAATATGAGATTAATTGACAAAGAGGGAAAAGATTTCTCACTTTGAAACACCTCAGGGTGGATGAGGAAGTATCACAACATTTTGTAACTTCAGCAACTGATGTTATTTCCATGTAACAGAGCCTTCATGGCCTTCCTGATGGTATTTTTCAGACTGTCGACAGTATAGGTGTTTGTGGACACAAATGTGAAGGTACATCGCCTTACAGTGATGAGCCTTTTTTTTTTTTTCCAGGCAATTGGCACGTAATTTTTACATCAGTTAATGAGCTATTAGGTAAGCTGTAGTCAGTTTAGCCGATCACTGCAGATAGCCTCTTCCAGATAATTTAGCAGTTGACAAGACTTAAGGCCGTCTACATTGGCTTATCATATAGGTGATCAGTTTGATATTTCACAGGCCCAGAAAGGACTTTGCTTTAGTGCTGGCTAAGAGGCCACCATTCAACAAAGACTTGTATGCTTGACTCAGGGAAGGGAGGCACCAATGTTCTAGTGAACTCAGGGGTGGATAAGGAGGATATGAGTCATAAAAAAATAGAGTAATTTAGGTTGAAAGGGCCTTCCATAGGTCATCGGATTAACCCTCCACTTGAAGAAAGAACATCTTAGATGAGACTGCTCAGAACTCATCCAGTCACACTCTGAATATCTCCAGGAGTGGAGATTTCACAGTCTCTTTGGATAGCTTGTTCCAGAGTTTGACTATCCCCGTGAGAAAATATTTTCTTCCTGCTATCTGATGGAAATATTTCTCTCTGCAATATGTGTCCCTTTCCTCTTGTCCTATCCCTGTGCACTTCTAAGAGTCAGAGCAGAGTCCAAAAAAGAGAAAATTGACAGATCACTTCGAAATAAAGATTGTTTCTGACAAGATGCCTACGTATTTACAGGGTGTATATATTTCCCTCCATCGAGGGAAATTTTTATCTCTTGGCCTTCAAAATGCCTACTACCATATGTGGTAGTTTCAGATGGTCGGGAAAACAGAGATAATGTCAATTCTGAATCTGAGCCGGTAAAAATATTTACAGTTCTAAGTCCACTAGTCATTATTACCATTCATTCTGCTCTGGCATTAGAAAAAAAACCACTATCATAAAAATTTTTCTCTGAGGTGCAAGAAACAGTTTTATTGCAGTCAAGGCCTGTACAGAGTTCACTTTCTGCCAAACCAGACTCATCTGAGAGAAATTGTAGAGACTTAGAGCAGATGATAGACTTCAGAGCAGGAAAGAGAGAGAGACTAATTCACACTCTGGCAATGGTTGTATAAGATCCAGCTCTCTGAAATGGTAGTGGATCTTTCTGAATAGAAGTGAACAAACTTCTCTCAAAAGGGGTGCATGTATGAGAAGAGGAAGCTTAAGGTGAAAATTCACAGCTTCTGTTTTTTCTCTTGGGGGTGGCCAGAAAATGAGGATGACTAGATAAATGTCTTCCTTATGTGGTATCTTCTCCTGGGTTTTGTGCTGTTCTGCTTACCACCATAGACCAAAACCAAGGAGATATCTACAGTATTTCACAGAGTCACAGAATCATTTAGGTTAGAAAATATCTCTAAGATCATCAAGTTCAACATTTGACCAATCACCACCTCGTCAACCATGGCACTAAGTACCATGTCCAGTTGTTTCTTGAACACCTCCAGGGATGGTGACTCCATCACCTTCCTGGGAAGTCAGTTCCAAAGCTAAACAACCCTTTCCATGAAGGGTTCAGTTGGAGGCTAAGTCCTCTCATCCTGTCACTTGTTACTTGTGAGAAGAGGCCAATGCCTACCTGGCTACAACCTCCTTTCAGATAGTTGTAGAGAGTGATAAGGTCACCCTTAGCCTGGTGACCAGCTAAATAACTCCAGCTCCCTCAGACACTGTTCATACCATGTACTCTCTAGACCCTTCAACACAACACACATGATTCTGAATTTGTCTTGATGTTTGGGAAGATGTCAAGACAAACAACAATGCATCTATAATCAGGTGTTTTGTGCATTTCTACCCTTCCAAGCCTGAGTAGCAATGCCCCATCAATGCCAGCCATGAAACCTGACACAGAGGCCCCTGCAAAGCGTCAGAAGTGCTTGAGGTCCTGGGAGCAGAAACACAGCCTGCAGGGAAACACTATGGAAGGTTTGGGAAGGGAACCTTACATGTGCTGTGCCCTTGCTAGTGTCAGTGGGAACAAGATTGATCAGTGTGGCCTGATTGTGATCAGACACACCAGCACAAACCAGGTAAATCATTGGGTGGTATTGTAAGAAGACAAAAATCCATTCCTAGAGACATCCAATTATTTGGTCCCATAATAGGATTAATAGCTATAATTGCCAGGAACAAAGACCACATGTGATTAAACATAAACATGGTCTCTTCCACAGAGACTTCATATCTTCCATAATTTCTCATAGCTGTGGGAAGAAAACAGGCTGCACTATAGGATCATGGATAGCTCTGGGTTTCTGTTCTGGCTTTCTTCAGAGGATGAGCATTTACATAATATGCACTGAAAGGCATCCAATTTCTGTAGTCCCATGATTAGTTCTTTGAGGAGATTTGGCTATTATATATTGAAAGAAATTCTTGTCACCAGTGCTTGAATAGAATTTAACCCTTAAAACTGACTGAGCTGTGAAGTTGCTTTCAGAAAGGCCATTGCAAAAGAAATGGTGTCCTTGAAAGCTGAAGAATTCTAAGAGCATTCTATTGACAATAGAATCAGAGCTGTAGTAGAAAAAAAAAAAAGAAAGAAAGAAAAAAACCAAAACAACTTATTCTGTGGAAATCTTTGTGAACAGAGACTCCCACACCTCCCCACATGTCAGACAGTATCATGCATACTCTGTTTTATGTACTCACAAACAGAGCATGAGAGATAGGTATGAAGCCAGCTTTATGGATCCTGTGAGAAAAAGAAAAATATGGTCTTTAGTGATAGCTACTGAAGGCATATATACCTCACAACAGGAATATAGCTCTGCTTTATCTCTTGAAAATGGAGCTGTTTAAGTCGATACTGGAAATACCTTTCTTCTGAGATATTTTTCTGCCTTGAAATTGTCAGTGAACAAATTCGCTTGTTAAAAACGCTCGAATGTTAGTTTGTGTAGATACACTTCAGACCTGAAATTAGTTGTAAACTCTTTTCTGGCAGGATTGACTCTTGTGGCCAGATTTCAGCTTTTGAATTGACCCGGGAGCCCTCTCATCCAGTGTGTAGCTCCGTGTGCAGGTCTTGAGAAGCTTTTACTCTTTTCTGGACCTATTTTAAGAAGGAGTAACAAAGGCCAGTCTTTGAGCACTGGGCACCTGCTAGATGGCAGAATTATCCCTGACAGATTGGCACATAAAGTTTTATTCATCCTGAAGGTTTGTCTACCCAAGAGAAGGTGAGCCTTTTATAGCAACTATTTGATTAGCTGTCATTGCTGACTAGCCAGAGCTTCATATAAGAGATAACAAGTGCTCAGTGTTAATCAAACATCGTCAGTAGCACATCTTGAGAAATGACAGGCTTTATATAATATATGAAGTTGCAAAATTACATGTGCATTTTAAATCCTGTTGAGAAAATTAGCATTTGTGTTGACTGGACATTTTTCCAGAAGAAAATGTGACCTTCCTGTGACCTAGCAACAGGTAAAACATCTCATCATAAAATCACAAATGTACCATGCATTACTGGCCCAGTGCCTGTAAAGGAAGAAGAAACAAAACAGTCAAAGCATAATTATAGAATTTATAGATGTACTCATTTTGTATGAAAGGTTGTTATTTTAAATGTACTGAATTTGAGCAACCTGGTCTAGTGGGTGGTATACCCGCCCGTGGCAGAAGGTGTTGTAACTAGATGATTTTTAAGAACCCTTACAACCCAAACCATTCTATGATTTTAAATATCAGCCCTGGGAGAAAAAAAGTAGTACTACATCTATAAATTTATATATAAATGTCATGGCTTAAGTAGAAAATCATATAATCAATACAGAATGACCTGAGGCACTCAGATATGCCTCAAAAATGTCAACTCTCACAAAAACTCTGTGATATAGAGAAATACACCCTCATCTCCCTTTCACAGGGGGGCAATTGACGTCTCCAGAGTCAGGGGCCAGGATTCACCTTCCTGACCATCAGATCTTTGAGCACCATGTGACTAATGCAGAGACAGGCAGCTCCAAAATAGGAGTTGGTCTTTAAGTAAAAGGGACTTCCAGAGATGATGTTCTTGATTTAAGCAACTCATTTAGGCCCTTAATTATACCTCATGAATTTCAACCTGAAGGGCTTTCCAAAGTGATAGGAGCATGTTTTTCCAATCTCTAATACTTTATTTATTGTTGTTTCTTTCTATAAAAAAACAGATTTCTTTAGTTTCCTCTTTTTTTTTCTTAATCATGTTTCTCATCCAAATACAAAGCAGAAAAACAGATTTAGCATTTAGTTCTCCTCTGTTATTACTGTACAGACTATCTGCTGGAATTACTCGTGTGAGAGCAGAAAAATTATTTAAACATTTGCTGTTACTAGTCTCTGACTTTTTCACAAAGTATTTACTGTGAAGGATTTGCTACTGGCTTCTTAGAGAAAATATACAGGTCCAGAAATGGTGTTTTGTTTTCAGCTGCCAGCTCTAAAGTAAAATTCTTCAAGGTGTTGGCTTGGAAGCAGCAATGAACTGGGACCTACCTCCAGTGCATTTCAGTTCTCAAACCTGCATTTCAGACCTGCAATCAATGCATTTCTGCTTCTTCTAACAAGAAGGCCACATATGCTAAGACTGGGTACAGTTACTGCTGACCATCTCTCCATGCACAGCAGGATCCCCTGGAGTCACCTTTTCAAACATCCCTGAAACATGCACATGCCATCGTCAGCATTTTAAATGTGTTTCACACTACGGTAGAATAATTCAGGTTAGAAGGAACAAGGAAGAGTGATGTTTCTCAAAGGCTTTTTCTTTCATAGATTTTTGGAAAGATATCCTGTAACAGCAGGGGAAGAGCCTACCCCAGTGTCCCTTTAGACACAATATGAACCACTCACCAGTGCAACCACTTGGCAAAGGGCCTCTGGATGAGTGTTTTTCACTAGACCTGTGGACAAGTGTTTTTCACCGTTGGCAAGGAATTGCCTTGGAGCAATTTAGTTCCCTTTCTTCTTCTATTAGGAGTAATTGCAGTGGGAGTACAGAAGCAGGAACCTCAGGTTCCACCTGAATTCCCATTCGGAGCATAGGCTTTAAACCTAACAAAAAAAATGATGGAAGGGGCATTAAACTTAATTTGCAGCACAAAAGAGCCTTCCAGGAATTTGCAATAAAACACAAAATGCCTTAGTTGCAGGGTTGCTTACAAAGCTAGGAGTGCAACAGGGAGGTAAAATGGAATTGGAATTACCTTATTCTCTTCAATAATGAAGAGTCTAAGCAGCGTGGGCATAAAATTGTGCTGCACTGCCCCATTCCCCCTTTTACAAAACCCAGCTTTGTTGCTTTGATACTATTTGTGTGAGAGTAGTTTCTTCCGCTTTTTATTCTATCTTTTTTAAACATATTTTCCTGATGAAGTACTGAGAACTGTGCACTAGAAACTGAAGCTCCCAGAAGACAAGGAGATCACAGAGTAATACATCCACAAACATATCTAACTTCTGTAAAGGGTAAGAGATTTAATATGTTTTGTGAGTTAAGAAACAAACAAGCATTCATAATCTGTGTAAATCATACTGCTTTCTAAAGGATTGATCCAAAATTCACAGACATCAGTGAAGCCTTTCCACCCAATTAGTCTAACTTGGAAATCAAGATTAAGTGCTATTATTCCTAAAATAATAGAAATAATTTGAAATAACTAAAATGAGTAATCTAAAACTGTTATGAATAATTTTGAAATAATTAGAAATATTAGGCATAATATAAATATTCCAGTTATTTTATTATATTATGAATAGTATAATTATTCCTAAGATAATAGATTTTCTAAACCACAGGAGATATATAGAGATATATAGATATAATACTCCCTAAATAAGATGATATCTATAATCATTAATTATAGCCAAATGTTACCAGCTATAAACCTCTTCAAATTCTTTTCAGTCTTGTTAGGAATTCTTCCCCGTTGGTGCAAATTATGGCCTGTTTTGGGGGTAATTTTGTGGTTCACCAACTTATTTCATCTAGGCAATTCAACAGCCATCAAAAGCAGCAACAACTGAATGAAGCACATAATCCTCAAGTGAAAAGCAACACATGTCATTTTCAACCTCCTTAGCCATCTGGTCTCTCATCACCAGATTATTTTTAATATTCACAGACCACAGTAATAAAAACTGCTTGGGGAATAGAGAAAAAGGTAATTAATTATCATGACCCAAACTACTTTTTTGCTGCATGGAGGACAGTGATTGTTTAATTAACATTTTGCTTGATGGTTCTGAAAGGCTGGAGGGATTATTATCTGGACTTAATTACCAGCATTTCATAAAGCATTACATACTCCAATCATAAGTGTTTACAAATTGATGAACAAATGCAATACCTTTGTCTGGTGTATACGTTTGTTTCTCCTAATTAGGCATCCCTTGAAAAAGAACGCCAAAACAAAGCTTAGGGTGGTAATGACACAGTGGGCACTCACAAGGATCGGCATAATTGCCTCTCTAAAACCAAAATGACAGAGCAATGTGCTATTTTCTGCTCCTCTGGAACCAGCACATGCAAGGCAAGTGCTCCCTCAGATGCCTAGATGGGAGCAAAGTGTGATCATATACCCATGTGCATCTGTGTGTATGTTTGTGGGTGTGTGTGTGTGCAGACCACATGTGCTGCAGAATATCATGTCAAAACATCACAGGGCTGCAGAAATTGCAGGTCACGGGTGCAGTCTTGTTCTAGGAGGTCACCAGAGGGAAAAGTTGAAGGTTGGATCTGAACCAGAAGTGATTACCATGGATGAAGCAGTAGTCACTAAGGGGATATGAACATCCAGGGCCAGACAGATCACTGAAATATCTCCTGCTGGGGCTGTCGGCTGTTCCTGGACATGCACTACCTGAATGGGCACAGATCTCATCTGGCAAAAATCTTTGCATGCCTTTGCACTTACAGCCCACCATCAGATGAGGAAAAGTGACACCTGTGCTGATGCACAACCCAGGTTAGCGTTTCCTTACAGGCCAGAATGTGTGTGTGCATGAAGGCAAGAAAAGGAAGGGGTGCATGTAGTAGCTCAGTAAAAAGCCATGGCACAGAGTCTGGAGAGGGCTGTCCTGAAATACCTCTGGTGCCCTGGTCAGCATATTGAACTCAACCAAGATCTCATCTTTAGGACCTGAGTTGGTTTCAGGACAGGATCTGGGCACCATGATCATCTCCCTTTACCAGAGCTCCCCAGAGGTACAAAGCAGGAGGCAGCTACTCTACTCACAGCAAGCCCTCTGAACCCAAGGGGAGTTTCTTTCTGCTTCAGACTCCTCTTCATCTCCTGGAAGGCTCCAGTCTCTCCTCCATATCTTTCTCTCTACAGGACACCTTATCCTTATCCTCCAGGCTGTGGCAGAGGTGAACTGCCCCTTGCAGAGAGTGCATCATGCTGCAGAGACAGCAGTCTCTGTCCTTGGAACATTAATTGAGTCCTTGCTGAATGGTTACAGCACCCAGCCAGCAGTGCCACACTGCTGTGAGGGACACTCAGAGAGCAAGAGGCCAGATTGACAACTTGAGGGTGTGATCCTTAGAGGGCCAGATGAGAGAGAACAAGCTACAGCAGCTAGTGGGTGCTAAGATCAGAGAAGGCACCCAACCCATGGGATATGCTCTGGCAGCCTGTGGTGAGCTGCTTGGAAGGTATATGGGCTCAACTGCATTGTCAGGAGCATGTACCACAGACACACGTACCTCCCAGCCAAGACCACACTCCAACTGTTTGCATCCAAGTAAGATCCCACGAATTTGGAGACAAAGCCTGCACAATGGAGCTGACTGTCCCTGACACTATAGATCCCTGATGTTACCACCTCCTCTTCTGGGGCTCCTAGAACTCAGCAGCCCTCCTTGCTCCCAGCAGACACTGCACACAGCCATCACTATTTGCACAGGCTCTGCCACACCTCGGGCTCTGCCTTGCTCTTCAGAGATGGATGGGGAGAAGGGGAGGAAGGGTGGCTGTCCTCCCTGGTCTCTTTCAAAATACTTTGGCAATTTTGGGGGCGAGAGCAGCCTGCAGGAAGCAAATCTGAAGTCAGATGTGTTTCTTAATGAACTCTTCCATGGCCTTAGTAAGGCACTTCTGGGAAGAACTGATTAGACATAGTAACTCAATTTCAAATACTAAGATTAGACAATGATCTAAAGATAGCTATAGTTACATGGCTCTGTGGCATATCAAAGTTAAGTAAGGCAGAAAGGATATTTTTGTTAAAAATCAATATTATGACAAAGAAGTTAACCACAAGGAGACTGACAAAAAGCTGTACAGCCCTAGGGTGCAGCGAAGTGGTTAGTAATCTGATTCCCTTCAGGGGGAAGGGAACAAAATGATTAAATGATGTTTGAAAATAGTAAGATCTATGGTCTGAATTCCTAGAATAATGTGATTAATACTTTTTCCTATTTATTATTAATATCTTCCCTGTCCTTCCCATCCCCCCAAAAATAGATATTTTAAGCTAAAGAATATAAAATGGAGGTTAAGAGAGTACACCTGAAGGAGGGAAGGGAAGGGAAGGGAAGGGAAGGGAAGGGAAGGGAAGGGAAGGGAAGGGAAGGGAAGGGAAGGGAAGGAAGGGAAGGGAAGGGAAGGGAAGGGAAGGGAAGGGAAGGGAAGGGAAGGGAAGGGAAGGGAAGGGAAGGGAAGGGAAGGGAAGGAAGGGAAGGGAAGGGAAGGGAAGGGAAGGGAAGGGAAGGGAAGGGAAGGGAAGGGAAGGGAATGGAAGGGAAGGGAAGGGAAGGGAAGGGAAGGGAAGGGAAGGGAAGGGAAGGGAAGGTTTGGGAAGGGAAGGGAAGGTTTGGGAGGTTTGGGAAGGTTTGGGAAGGGAAGGGAAGGGAAGGGAAGGGAAGGGAAGGTTTGGGAAGGGAAGGTTTGGGAAGGAAGGTTTGGGAAGGGAAGGGAAGGGAAGGGAAGGGAAGGGAAGGGAAGGTTTGGGAAGGGAAGGGAAGGGAAGGTTTGGGAAGGGAAGGTTTGGGAAGGGAAGGGAAGGGAAGGGAAGGGAAGGGAAGGGAAGGGAAGGTTTGGGAAGGGAAGGGAAGGGAAGGGAAGGGAAGGGAAGGGGAAGGGAAGGGAAGGGAAGGGAAGGGAAGGAGGAAGGGAAGGGAAGGGAAGGGAAGGTTTGGGAAGGGAAGGGAAGGGAAGGGAAGGGAAGGGAAGGGAAGGGAAGGGAAGGGAAGGTTTGGGAAGGTTTGGGAAGGGAAGGGAAGGGAAGGGAAGGGAAGGGAAGGGAAGGGAAGGGAAGGGAAGGGAAGGGAAGGGAAGGGAAGGGAAGGGAAGGGAAGGGAAGGGGAAGGGAAGGTTTGGGAAGGTTTGGGAAGGGAAGGGAAGGGAAGGGAAGGGAAGGGAAGGGAAGGGAAGGGAAGGGAAGGGAAGGTTTGGGAAGGGAAGGGAAGGGAAGGGAAGGTTTGGGAAGGGAAGGGAAGGGAAGGGAAGGTTTGGGAAGGGAAGGGAAGGGAAGGGAAGGTTTGGGAAGGGAAGGGAAGGGAAGGGAAGGTTTGGGAAGGTTTGGGAAGGGAAGGGAAGGGAAGGGAAGGGAAGGTTTGGGAAGGTTTGGGAAGGGAAGGGAAGGGAAGGGAAGGGAAGGGAAGGGAAGGGAAGGGAAGGGAAGGGAAGGGAAGGGAAGGGAAGGGAAGGGAAGGGAAGGGAAGGGAAGGGAAGGGAAGGGAAGGGAAGGGAAGGGAAGGGAAGGGAAGGGAAGGGAAGGGAAGGGAAGGGAAGGGAAGGGAAGGGAAGGGAAGGGAAGGGAAGGGAAGGGAAGGGAAGGGAAGGGAAGGGAAGGGAAGGTTTGGGAAGGTTTGGGAAGGGAAGGGAAGGGAAGGGAAGGGAAGGGAAGGGAAGGGAAGGGAAGGGAAGGTTGGGAAGGGAAGGGAAGGGAAGGGAAGGGAAGGGAAGGGAAGGGAAGGGAAGGTTTGGGAAGGGAAGGTTTGGGAAGGGAAGGGAAGGGAAGGGAAGGGAAGGGAAGGTTGGGAAGGGAAGGGAAGGGAAGGGAAGGGAAGGGAAGGGAAGGGAAGGGAAGGGAAGGGAAGGGAAGGTTTGGGAAGGGAAGGGAAGGGAAGGGAAGGGAAGGGAAGGGAAGGGAAGGGAAGGGAAGGGAAGGGAAGGGAAGGAAGGGAAGGAGGAAGGGAAGGAGAAGGGAAGGGAAGGGAAGGGAAGGGAAGGGAAGGGAAGGTTTGGGAAGGGAAGGGAAGGGAAGGGAAGGGAAGGTTTGGGAAGGTTTGGGAAGGGAAGGGAAGGGAAGGGAAGGGAAGGGAAGGAGGGAAGGGAAGGGAAGGGAAGGGAAGGGAGAGGGAAGGGAAGGGAAGGGAAGGGAAGGAAGGAAGGGAAGGGAAGAGGGAAGGTGGAAGGGAAGGGAAGGGAAGGGAAGGAAGGGAAGGAAGGGAAGGGAAGGAAGGGAAGGGAAGGGAAGGGAAGGGGAAGGGAAGGAAGGGAAGGGAAGGGAAGGAAGGGAAGGGAAGGGAAGGGAAGGGAAGGGAAGGGAAGGAAGGTTTGGGAAGGGAAGGGAAGGGAAGGGAAGGAAGAGAAGGGAAGGGAAGGGAAGGGAAGGGAAGGGAAGGGAAGGGAAGGTGGGAAGGGAAGGTTTGGGAAGGGAAGGGAAGGGAAGGGAAGGGAAGGGAAGGGAAGGGAAGGAAGGAAGGGAAGGGAAGAGGGAAGGGAAGGGAAGGGAAGGGAAGGGAAGGAAGGGAAGGGAAGGAAGGGAAGGGAAGGGAAGGGAAGGTTTGGGAAGGGAGGTTTGGGAAGGGAAGGGAAGGGAGGGAAGGGAAGGGAAGGGAAGGGAAGGGAGGGAAGGGAAGGAAGGGAAGGGAAGGGAAGGGAAGGGTAGGGAAGGGAAGGGGGAAGGGAAGGGAAGGAAGGAAGGGAAGGAAGGGAAGGGAAGGGAAGGGAAGGGAAGGGAAGGGAAGGAAGGGAAGGGAAGGGGAAGGTTTGGGAAGGGAAGGTTTGGGAAGGGAAGGTTTGGGAAGGGAAGGTTTGGGAAGGTTTGGGAAGGGAAGGGAAGGGAAGGTTTGGGAAGGGAAGGTTTGGGAAGGAAGGTTTGGGAAGGGAAGGGAAGGGAAGGAAGGGAAGGGAAGGGAAGGTTTGGGAAGGGAAGGTTTGGGAAGGGAAGGGAAGGGAAGGGAAGGGAAGGTTTGGGAAGGTTTGGGAAGGGAAGGGAAGGGAAGGAAGGGAAGGGAAGGGAAGGGAAGGGAAGGGAAGGGAAGGGAAGGGAAGGGAAGGGAAGGGAAGGGAAGGGAAGGGAAGGGAAGGGAAGGGAAGGGAAGGGAAGGGAAGGGAAGGAAGGTTTGGGAAGGGAAGGAAGGGAAGGGAAGGAAGGGAAGGGAAGGGAAGGGAAGGGAAGGGAAGGGAAGGAAGGGAAGGGAAGGGAAGGGAAGGGAAGGGAAGGGAAGGGAAGGAAGGAAGGGAAGGGAAGGGAAGGAAGGGAAGGAAGGGAAGGGAAGGGAAGGGAAGGGAAGGGAAGGAAGGGAAGGGAAGGTTGGAAGGGAAGGGAAGGGAAGGTTTGGGAAGGGAAGGTTGGGGAAGGGAAGGGAAGGGAAGGAAGGGAAGGGAAGGAAGGTTTGGGAAGGGAAGGGAAGGGAAGGGAAGGGAAGGGAAGGGAAGGGAAGGGAAGGGAAGGTTTGGGAAGGGAAGGTTTGGGAAGGGAAGGGAAGGGAAGGGAAGGTTTGGGAAGGTTTGGGAAGGGAAGGGAAGGGAAGGGAAGGGAAGGTTTGGGAAGGGAAGGGAAGGGAAGGGAAGGTTTGGGAAGGGAAGGGAAGGTTTGGAAGGTTTGGGAAGGTTTGGGAAGGAAGGGAAGGGAAGGGAAGGGAAGGGAAGGGAAGGGAAGGGAAGGGAAGGGAAGGGAAGGGAAGGGAAGGGAAGGGAAGGGAAGGAAGGAAGGGAAGGGAAGGGAAGGAAGGGAAGGGAAGGGAAGGAAGGGAAGGGAAGGAGGGAAGGGAAGGGAAGGGAAGGAAGGAAGGGAAGGGAAGGGAAGGAAGGTTGGGAAGGGAAGGGAAGGGAAGGAAGGGAAGGAAGGTTTGGGAAGGGAAGGGAAGGGAAGGTTGGGAAGGGAAGGGAAGGGAAGGGAAGGGAAGGGAAGGGAAGGAAGGAAGGAAGGGAAGGGAAGGTTTGGGAAGGGAAGGGAAGGGAAGGGAAGGAAGGAAGGGAAGGTTTGGGAAGGTTTGGGAAGGGAAGGGAAGGTTTGGAAGGTGGAAGGTTTGGGAAGGGAAGGGAAGGGAAGGGAAGGGAAGGGAAGGGAAGGGAAGGGAAGGGAAGGGAAGGGAAGGGAGGAGGAAGGGAAGGGAAGGGAAGGGAAGGGAAGGGAAGGGAAGGGAAGGGAAGGGAAGGAAGGGAAGGGAAGGAAGGGAAGGGAAGGGAAGGGAAGGAGGAAGGGAAGGAAGGGAAGGGAAGGGAAGGGAAGGGAAGGGAAGGAAGGGAAGGGAAGGGAAGGGAAGGAAGGGAAGGGAAGGGAAGGGAAGGGAAGTGGAAGGGAAGGGAAGGGAAGGGAAGGGAAGGGAAGGTTTGGGAAGGGAAGGGAAGGTTTGGGAAGGGAAGGTTTGGAAGGGAAGGGAAGGGAAGGGAAGGGAAGGGAAGGGAAGGGAAGGGTTGGGAAGGGAAGGGAAGGAAGGGAAGGGAAGGAAGGGAAGGGAAGGGAAGGGAAGGGAAGGGAAGGGAAGGGAAGGGAAGGGAAGGGAAGGGAAGGGAAGGGAAGGGAAGGGAAGGGGAAGGGAAGGGAAGGAAGGGAAGGGAAGGAAGGGAAGGGGAAGGGAAGGGAAGGGAAGGGAAGGGAAGGGAAGGGAAGGTTTGGGAAGGTGAGGGAAGGGAAGGAAGGGAAGGGAAGGGAAGGGAAGGGAAGGGAAGGAGAAGGGAAGGGAAGGGAAGGGAAGGTTGGGAAGGGAAGGGAAGGAAGGGAAGGGAAGGGAAGGGAAGGGAAGGTTTGGGAAGGGAAGGGAAGGGAAGGGAAGGGAAGGGAAGGGAAGGAAGGGAAGGGAAGGGAAGGGAAGGAAGGGAAGGGAAGGGAAGGGAAGGAATAAGGAAGGGAAGGGAAGGAAGGGAAGGAAGGAAGGGAAGGAAGGGAAGGTTTGGGAAGGGAAGGTTGGAAGGGAAGGAGGGAGGTATGGGAAGGGAAGGTTTGGGAAGGGAAGGGAAGGGAAGGGAAGGGAAGGAGGGAAGGAAGGAAGGGAAGGGAAGGGAAGGGAAGGGAAGGGAAGGGAGGGAAGGAAGGGAAGGGATGGAAGGTTGAAGGGAAGGGAAGGGAAGGGAAGGGAAGGAAGGAAGGAAGG